>NW_012117821.1:1156487-1163138 GCF_000951035.1 Colobus angolensis palliatus
GAACCCGGCCTGCGGCCCTCCCGACCTCCCCGTCCCGGCTGCGCCGCTCACACTTGACCAGCTCGTTGTTGTAGTTCTGCAGCGCCGCGCCCTGCTGGGTCATGGTCAACGCCGCCCGGGACCCGCCACCCCAACCGCCGCGGAACCAACGCTGTCCGCGCCTGCGCACGACTCCCTCACGGCGCGCCGAACTAGCGCGTCATCGCTGAGCGCCTTGTGCGCGTCATGGCTGCGCGTGCAGACGTGCGTCATCGCCTCGCGCCGTGCCGAGGGGATCTCGGAGCCGGTGGCTGCAGATGGCGGCGGCAGTTGTGGTGGCGGAGGGGGACACCGACTCCCGGCCCGGACAGGAGTTGTTAGTGGCCTGGAATACCGTGAGCACCGGCCTGGTGCCGCCGGCTGCACTGGGGCTGGTGAGGCCTGCGAAGAGAGCGGCGGCCCCGCGCGGAGTTTCCGGGACCCTATGCGCTTTGGGGCGGCCACCCTCGGGTTCATACAGCTCTGTCCGTCATCCGCCTCTGCCCTGTCCTGCCACTTTCCACCACCTTTCCGTTTCATTTCGTTCAGCT
Source organism: Colobus angolensis palliatus (assembly GCF_000951035.1). Lineage (NCBI taxonomy): Eukaryota > Metazoa > Chordata > Mammalia > Primates > Cercopithecidae > Colobus > Colobus angolensis. The sequence continues at coordinate 1,157,057 of NW_012117821.1, forward strand.
CCGCTGGCAGCCCTTCCCTAGCTTCGGCCCAGCGACGGGCACCACGGACGGGGGGGGGGTAGCGGAGTTTTTGCAGCCTACTCCTCAGCTTCTTCCCTTCCCCGCCTCTCCCCACCTCTATGTTGTGTTTCCCTCGCTTCACGGTTTTCTGCGCTCCAGGTGTCTTCCCGGACCAGCGGTGCAGTACCGCCAAAGGAAGAGGAGCTCCGGGCGGCGGTGGAGGTTCTGAGGGGCCACGGCCTGCACTCGGTCCTGGAGGAGTGGTTCGTAGAGGTGCTGCAGAACGATCTGCAGGCCAACATCTCCCCTGAGTTCTGGAATGCCATCTCCCAATGCGAGAACTCTCTGGATGAGCCCCAGTGCCTTCTGCTGCTCCTTGACGCTTTTGGCCTGCTGGAGAGCCGCCTGGATCCCTACCTGCGTAGCCTAGAGCTGCTGGAGAAATGGACTCGCCTGGGCTTGCTGATGGGCACCGGTGCTCAGGGGCTGCGAGAAAAAGTCCACACTATGTTGCGTGGAGTCTTGTTCTTTAGTACCCCCAGAACCTTCCAAGAGATGATCCAGCGTCTGTACGGGTGCTTCTTGAGAGTCTATATGCAGAGTAAGAGGAAGGGGGAAGGGGGCACAGACCCGGAACTGGAGGGGGAGCTGGACAGCCGGTATGCCCGTCGCCGGTACTACCGGCTCCTGCAGAGCCCGCTGTGTGCAGGGTGCAGCAGTGACAAGCAACAGTGCTGGTGTCGCCAGGCTCTGGAACAGTTCCATCAGCTCAGCCAGGTCTTGTGAGTAGTCTGTCCTGATGGCCGTGCTCTCGCTCCTTCTGGTTGCTCCCCTGGGTCCAGCTGGCCTGTGCAGAAAGCTGGTGAGCCGTCCTGATAACCAGGAACATGACAGAGAGAGAGTCCAGGGATTCCTGTGCAGTGTGTCCTGGACACAGGTGTCTCTCTTCTGTCACTCACCTGCAGTCCCACGGATTCATGCCTTGCCCGTGGTAAGGCCCTATGTGGCTTGTGTCTGCAGCAGCAAATTTCTTAGCAACTCCAAACTTCTTGGACTCTGCAGAATTCCACTGTGCCTTTTGTCGACCCTGGGGCAAGGAATGATTCTCACCCTCGTCGATGTTCCTTGCCCTGTAATTGTGAACAGAAGCTTGCTGCTGCTGCTCTCCAGGGAGATCAGGTCACTGTGAGGGCAGGCAGTCTCCTGTCTGGTTCTCTGGAGAGGAGAGGGTTTTGTTGTGAGAGACAGGTCCTGTTGTCCTCTAGCAATTGGCACACCCTCGGCCATTTGTGGTGCCTTTGTCACATTGAACAGAGGTATAGCCATGCAGCTATTTGAGAGGTCTTTTTTTTTTTTTTTTGAGATGGAGTCTTTGCTCTATCACCCAGGCTGGAGTACAGTGGCGCGATCTCGGCTCATTACAAGCTCTGCCTCCTGGGTTCACACCATTCTCCTGCCTCAGCCTCCCGAGTAGCTGGGACTACAGGTGCCTGCTACCACACCCGGCTAATTTTTTTGTATTTTTAGTAGAGACCGGGTTTCACCGTGTTAGCCAGGATGGTCTCGATCTCCTGACCTTGTGATCCGCCCGTCTCGGCCTCCCAAAGTGCTGGGATTACAGACTTGAGCCACCGCGCCCGGCCAACTATTTGAGAGGTCTTAGGTGGACTAAAGGAGTGGTCCTGTTGCTGGCAGAGGTCAGGGTGACCATGAAGGGCTTCTGTTCGGCTCATCCCAGCAAAAATTACACAGCAACCTTTCTCATTCTCCTCTGGAGTCCTTTTGCCGCTGTAGACCAGAGACTGCACTGAAAGGCACGAACAGTGGCATCTGTGTTTCTGGGGCCAGGGCAGCGGTGCAACTGGATGTCATTTCAGAGTTGATCCTAGGAGATAAGGATAGGGCCCCTGACAGCCATGCCTGCTGCCATGTGCTGCCACTGATCACATGGGGAAGTCCAGTGTCCCTACCTGGACAGAGGCCAGCTGGGCGGGGACAGCAGAGCCTGGGAGTGCTCTGTGCTCCGAGTGGCTTCTTGAAGCCTTTGGTACCAGCGCCCCAGGCCAGCCAGGCAAGGAGAGTGGGCTCTGTGCTGTCCTGGCCTTTCCCCTGACGAGGAACAGACACTCCCCAGGGCTGCTCAGTGGAGAACGTGTTGGAATGAGGACCTTGACATGGCTGCCTGGAAATTCCTCAGGGGTCACAGAGGCCCTGGTTCAGGGCTGGCAGGCACAGTGGGCCCCACAGCTGAGGATTGTGGGGAGGTGCGTGCTGGGTGTGGGGGTGTGCGTGTGTGTGCTGCATGCACTCTATAGGCAGGACTGTCCTGGCATGGGGCTGTTCTGGGCTAGAGGGGCCGGTGTGTGCTGTGGGTGCCCCATGGCTAGGACTCTCCTCTAGACACAGGCTCAGTCTGCTGGAGCGGGTCAGTGCCGAGGCTGTGACCACCACCCTGCACCAGGTGACCCGGGAGAGGATGGAGGACCGTTGCCGAGGCGAGTACGAGCGCTCCTTCCTGCGTGAGTTCCACAAGGTGAGGGCCCCTCCTTTGGGCTGTGCCCCGCTGGGGACAGGGGAGTAGGTTTCTGGCAAACCTGACACCTGGCTTCAGAAGCATCCAGAGCGTGGAGGCCTGGGTGGGCCCGGACCGGGTGGTGGCTGGAGGTGTCTTGATGTCGGGTAGAGACCAGTACTTCTGGGCCCTGGTGACAGCGAGGACTCATGTGAGGTGTGCTCACCAGATCTGCTCAGAATCCCATGGCTGCAGGCAATACCGGGCCAGGGTCCCCACGGGGTGCCCCAGGCAGGTGTGATGAAGCCGGGCCCACCAGAAGGGCCAGTGAATGGACCCCATTCTCCTGTTTGCTGCCCTACTTGAGTGTGGACTTGCTTGGCCGGTCCTTCATGGACTGACCTACAGCCAGCCTGTACCACAGCAGGGCGCGAGACACCCTCACATGGGGCCTCCAGGCCTCTGCACTGTTGGGGTGTGGTCTGGGGCTCTGCTCTGGACTCCCAGGGCCATAGGGGAGCTGGGCCCACCCGTGTGGGTCCCCCTACCCTGTTCTCACATGTCACCTGTCCTTTCCTCGGTGCTTCGGAGTCCACCTACTGAGGTGCAGATTGGCTGTGATGTCAGGCTTTCAAAGAGAGAGGGCATCCCCACAGCGGTGGGCAAGAGTGGGCAGTAGGGTGGAGAGGGTGAACGTCCATGCGGTCTTGTCACTGGGTAGCAGGTCTGTGGGATGTGTGCACGCCTGGGCCCCCGTGGTGGAATTGCCGTCCAGGGGTTCGTGCTCACTCAGAGACGCTCTTGTGCGGTGTCGTCTGCATGGCGGGGGAGTGGGGGCTGGTCACATGTGTGGTCTCAAGGGCGTGTTTATCCATTTAAGTGGGGGCAAATGTGCCCGCCAGGCACAGTGCACGGGCCATGTGTGTCCATCACGTCTCATGCTAGGGCTGCTGTTGCCAGCGATAAGTGTGGGCACTGGTGCGTGTGAGAGGCATGAGGACCGCAGGGGGGCCGGGACATCGCCTTTTGGGCCATCACCCACCCTGAAGGTTTTGATGTGCTTCCCGCCTCCAGACACAGGTGGCCTTCGGGCTCCCCTGAGTCCTGGCCGACAGAGTGGGTGGCTGCGAGGCTCCTCCCAGCCTGTGAGTCAGCCTGGGGCTCACCATGCCTTTCTACAGCTCACGCTAGTGTTCTCCTGACAGTGGATCGAGCGGGTGGTCGGCTGGCTCGGCAAGGTGTTCCTGCAGGACGGCCCCGCCAGGCCCGCGTCTCCTGAGGCCGGCAACACCCTGCGCCGCTGGCGCTGCCACGTGCAAAGGTTCTTCTACCGCATCTATGCCAGCCTGCGCATCGAGGAGCTCTTCAGCATCATCCGAGGTTGTCCCGCCCCGGCCTCGGGGTCCTCTCTCCTGTCTGGGGAGCCTTCCTAGGACCTTCGCCGTGTCTTCTCTGTGTCAGAGTCTGGGCTCCCCGTGCCTTCACTGTCGCTCTTGCAGGGGGGTGCACTGGGCAGGGCTGCGACCCTCCCCACCGCAGGCGTCCCCTATGCCTGGATCAGGGCAGTTGTGGCAGATGCTGGACAGTGCTTCTAGGTGTCCATCTACATTTTTTTAATTGACTATGCTCTCCCTTGTTCTTGGCTCTTGCTGGGGACTGGCCCCTGGGTGTTGCTCTGTCCACCCTGTGGCATTGTGGTCAAATGCATCAGCACGCCAAAGTGTCCGGGGAGACGTCTGGTGCCTAGCAGGTGGTCTCATCATCTTCCTGGGGCTGGCAAGCGCATGTCCTCTCACGCTGCACACACCCTGCACCAGCCCGCGTGTGCACACACGTCTGCGTCTGTCCCTGAGGGATGTTCCTCTTCTTGTAGACTTTCCCGACTCCCGGCCAGCCATCGAGGACCTCAAGTACTGCCTGGAGAGGACAGACCAGAGGCAGCAGCTGCTCGTGTCCCTCAAGGCTGCCCTGGAGACTCGGCTCCTGCATCCAGGTGCTGTGTGCTGCCCGGCTGCCCAGCGCTCGGGGCTCAGACACTCACCAGGGTGCCCACAGCCAGGGAGCCTGGGGCCCAGTCTGCTAGCCCTGGACTTGGAGGTCTAAGGAAGAAATGGGTTGAGAAGCAGTTGGCAAGGTCCTTAGAGGGTCTCAAGTGCCCATCAGCTTGCTTGTTGCTTCTTTGAAGGGAGTCAGGACTGACTGGTAGGTCTGAGGTGATGAGACTTAATTCTCTCGGAACAGACCACCCTGCAGGGCAGGGCCTGTGAGCAGGTAGAGATGGGGTTGGGGGGACAAGGGAACAAGACTGCAGTGGGGACCTGTGGACCACCTGACTGGCATGGCCAGCTGTCTACTCGGGCGTTGGCCCCTGGGAGGCTGTGGTCCCGGGCACTGCATGACTGCTGGCCTCTGCCCTGGCTGTAGGCGTCAACACGTGTGACATCATCACCCTCTACATCTCTGCCATCAAGGCGCTGCGTGTGCTGGACCCTTCCATGGTCATCCTGGAGGTCGCCTGTGAGCCTATCCGCCGCTACCTGAGGTGAGGGCCGCAGCTGGCCCAGGAGCCACTGGGACCCCCGGCATTCTGCTGAGCTCCGCGTGGTCCTGGGGGCAGCCAGAGGGTGTGCTCAGCCCTCAGGACACAAGGTCTCCCCCAGCTGGGGGAGTGCACAGGATCAGGCCCAGGGCTCTTTCCTTTCCTCTTGCCCGTGCCAGTGTCACACGGTGTCACCGTGACCTCTGCGTGCAGCTGCCAGAGGCCCACCACAGCCCTTTCTCTGCTTCCTCCTCTCCAGTACAGAGAGAATCTCTTTCACTTGGCCTCGCCTTGGTGCTGACCAGCCCCGCAGGCTGACCAGGCAAGGAGAGTGGGCTCTGTGCTGTCCCAGCCTTTCCCACAACAAGGAACAGACACTGCCCGGGGTTGTTCGGTGGAGAATGTGTTGGAATGAGGACCTTGATGTGGCTGCCTGGAAATTCCTCAGGGGTTGCAGGGGCCCTGGCTCAGGGCTGGCAGGCACAGTGGACCCCAGAAGCCGAGCAGTAGGAGCCGGTGGGAATCTGGCGCCTATCTGGACTTGTTTGGTGCTTTGTGGCTGTAACTGGCCCGGTTTCTGGGCCAGTTCCTTTTTTTTTTTTTTTTTTTTTTTTTTTTTTTTTTTTTTAACTTCTTTTTTTTTTTTTTTTCAGTTTTTTTTTAAGTTCTAGGGTACATGTGCACAACGTGCAGGTTTGTTATGTATGCATACATGTACTGTGTTGGTGTGCTGCACCCAGTAACTCGTCAGCACTCTGGGCCAGTTCTTTTGTTTTTTTTTTTTTGAGACAGAGTCGCCCAGGCTGGAGTGCAGTGGCGCAATCTCGGCTCACTGCAAGCTCTGCCTCCTGGGTTCACGCCATTCTCCTGCCTCAGCCTCTGCAGTAGCTGGGACTACAGGCGCCCGCCACCTCGCCCGGCTAGTTTTTTTTTGTATTTTTAGTAGAGACCGGGTTTCACCGTGTTCGCCAGGATGGTCTCGATCTCCTGACCTTGTGATCCGCCCGTCTCGGCCTCCCAAAGTGCTGGGA
>NW_012117821.1:1163188-1175462 GCF_000951035.1 Colobus angolensis palliatus
TCACTGCAAGCTCTGCCTCCTGGGTTCACGCCATTCTCCTGCCTCAGCCTCTGCAGTAGCTGGGACTACAGGCGCCCGCCACGACGCCCAGCTAATTTTTTTTTGTAGTTTTAGTAGAGATGGGGTTTCACTGTGTTAGCCAGGATAGTCTCGATCTCCTGACTTCCTGATCTGCCCGCCTCGGCCTCCCAAAGTGCTGGATTACAGGCGTGAGCCACCCCACCTGGCTTTTTTTTTTTTTCTGAGACAGGCTCTTGCTGTGTTGGAGTGTGGAGGCAGAATCCTATCTCCCTGCAGCCTCGGACACCTGGGCCTAAGTCTTCCTGGCTCAGTGTCCCTAAGTGCTGGGAGTGCGCTCGCAGCTCCTGCTGTTCCCGTGTAGTGTTAGGTTTGTTTGTTTTTAAGGAGTCTGACGGGCCTGTCTTTAATACACAGCCTGTCACACTGAGTGTAGAGGCAGGGTCAGTGGTGCTGGCCTAGATGGGGCCAGGGCTGGGGTGAGTGGTGGGAGGTGCACGCAGGGTGTCCACACTGTGGGCCACAGCAGCACTCACGTCGGCAGGACACGGGAGGACACGGTGCGGCAGATCGTGGCCGGGCTGACCGGGGACTCGGACGGGACAGGGGACCTGGCTGTTGAGCTGTCCAAGACCGACCCTGCAAGCCTAGAGACAGGCCAGGACAGTGAGGATGACTCGGGCGAGCCGGAGGACTGGGTCCCGGACCCCGTGGATGCCGATCCAGGTCAGCCCCGCACAGCCCCTTTCAGCAGCGGGGTGGGGGCTTCAGCCAGGCCGTCTGCTCTGGACTCATCTCTGTCACAGAGCTTGGCTGCGTCAGGTGTGGCCAGTGTCCCAGAGGCTTGAGGGTGTCAAAGGTCAGGGCAGTGCTCCACCCCCGCCGCCGGCCTGGGCAAGCCCGTGATGGGCTGTGTTCCTCCGTGGCTAGTCACTGGCCGTGGGGGATGCCCTGCCTCACACTGCTTGCGAGCTGTGGGGTGTTCCTGCCCTGCCACTGCACCTGGCAGAGGAGTGAAGATGTGGGTGGCCCCTGAGCCCCATACTGATTTGGCCTCAGAGTCCTGTGAGGGTGCCAGCTCCTGCTCAGAGCCCATCTGTGCCTGGCCCTCGTCTGCGAGGGCTCTGAGGGCTGTGGGTCCCAGGCCTGGCCCCTGCCCTGGCACAGATGGTAAGTCTTCAACACATCTTTAGTCTCAGAGGAAAACCCCAGGACCTTTGGCTTGTCCCCTAAGCCTGCATGGGGGTCCCGGGAGGTCCCTGTGAGGTGGGAGGGGCTGGGGATTGAAGCCTTTGCTACAGGACCTGACTCCAGGTCTCCCGGGAGGCGCTGGGCTGCTCCCAGCCTTGAGGGCCTTCAGGAAGAGCCCTGCCAGGCTGTGCCGTCTGGCTGGGCGGGTTGGGAGGGGGGTGGCCCTGTCCTTGCCCCGGTGCCTGTCAGGTGACACCCCTGCCCCCACCGTGCCAGGGAAGTCGAGCTCCAAGAGGCGCTCATCAGACATCATCAGCCTGCTGGTCAGCATCTACGGCAGCAAAGACCTCTTCATCAACGAGTACCGCTCGCTGCTGGCCGACCGCCTGCTGCACCAGTTCAGCTTCAGCCCTGAGCGGTGAGGCCCACGAGGTGCCGGTCATCTCCAGGGGTACCAGGGCCTTTGCCAAGCCTCTGTCGGGACAGGGCCCTGATCCCGTGCCTGGGGCCTGGTTGGAGCTGTGCTTCCGCCCCCACTCCTGGCTGGAGGTGTGCTAGCCATCGGGGTGCCCACAAAGGACCCCTGCTCTGCCTGGGGGGCACCCCTGTGCCCTGCTACAGGTGCTCCTTGGGGCTGGGGCTCACCGCAACACCCTGCCCAGACGCTCATCTTTCCAGGGAGATCCGCAACGTGGAGCTGCTGAAGCTGCGCTTTGGCGAGGCCCCAATGCACTTCTGCGAGGTCATGCTGAAGGTGGGTCCCAGCCCCGCCCACTGCCCGGCCGCCCCACAGGTCCCCCATGACACTGGCTCCTCCTCAGGACATGGCGGACTCCCGCCGCATCAACGCCAACATCCGGGAGGAGGACGAGAAGCGGCCGGCGGAGGAGCAGCCACCGTTTGGGGTCTACGCTGTCATCCTGTCCAGTGAGTTCTGGCCACCCTTCAAGGACGAGAAGCTCGAGGTCCCCGAGGACATCAGGGCAGCCCTGGAGGCTTACTGCAAGAAGTACGAGCAGCTCAAGGTACCTCCATGCCAGGCCGCCCCGTGGGCCCTCGGCACCCCCATCCTGCGCTGCGGGGCTCCCAGCAGCCTGATACCTGTGGCCGCCCCATTGTCACCCGAGTGTCTCTGGGTTGGTCCCGTCTCGCAGTCACCCCTGCAGGAGAGGGAGTGGGTCTGGCCCACACTCTATCCGCCTTCCTCCCAGCAACCCTGTGCGCCTGTGAGCGAGAGTCCCCGTGGCCACAGGAGCTTGGGCCGGCTGTGCTGGGCCCAGGTCTCTTGACTGCTTTACGGGGACCCCTGTGGCCGCAGCAGGCTCCACCCTCTGAGCGTTTCCTCTTCTTTCACCATCTGCCCTTTGCCTGTCAGAACCGGGGCTTGGGGTGCCTTGTGTCACTGCAGGGAGGCAGCCGGGGAGCCAGGGTTGCCCTCTGCCCAGGGCAGCGCTCCCGAGCACACCTGACTCCCAGGGCTGCAGCCCTGCCCCCTTCTCCAGGTCTGTTCCCTCGAGAACTACCTTTGCAGCCTCCAGCGGTGCTTGAGGACTGGGGCTGTGGGTCTGTGGTGGGAATAGGAGGGAAGCAGATGTGCCCTGGGGAGTGGAGGTCACTGGCACACGGGGACAGTGTGCCCAGAGTGATGGCGTTGGCCACGTTTGGCTCACATGCCCTGGCAGCACTGCCGATCCCAGCAGTCCCAGGACAGGCGTCCAGAGCCCGAGGGATGGGACCAGGCTTGGAGGTTGTTTCCCTGAGCTCATAGTCAGGTGAGATGTGTCGGCTGGGGGAGGAAGGGTTAGGATAGCCATCACAGGCAGGTTCCAGGGCTTTCAGTCTGATGTGTGGGGCCTGTGAGGCCTGCAGTATGCCCAGCAAGTGCTCAGGACTGGGGGGAGCCGGGCACCCCAGCGGGGGAAATGTGAGGAGAGGGTCCTGGGGCACAGCCGGTATCCAGGCTGCAGACCCCAACCCCAGGAGCCCCAGGAGCCCCAGGAGGGGGATGGTCCAGCCTCAGCCAGGGCCGGAGGAACAGTCTTAGGACAGAGCCGCCAGGAGGCTGGCAGGTGGGGCTGAGTTCAAGGGAGGGTCCGCAGCTTCTCCAGGCCTGCTGTCAAGAAGGCTGGACTTAGATGTGTGTTCTTTTTTTCTTTTGCAAGTAAGGGGGCCTTGCTGTGTTGACTGGCCAAGGGAACTTACTCCTAGGGGAGGGCAGGGCAGTACCAAGGGGTGCACTTCCTTCCAGAGACAGACAAGGGGAGGCCAGGCAGAGGCGCCCAGGGCGGGAGGCTAAGGGGCTCTGGTAGGGCCGGGCTGCTGACCACGGTGGCGAGTGCCTGCTGCCTCCCTCCAGGCCTCAGCTTGGCTCTGGAAGAGTCCAGGTGTCCCTTGCAGCTTGTGGAGGGTCCGTGTGGCTCCTGCCTGCTCTTGGTGGAAAGGAGGGCCCTGGAGGGGGTCTGGGTGGCTTGCGCCTGCTTCCAGTTGAAAGGAGGGCCCTGGCAATCCCCGCACCTCCAGCTGTGGCCTGTGCTACAGCCTGGCATCTCTGGAGCCTGCGGGCACCGTGCCCCGCTGCATTCTGGTACACATCATCCGTGTGGCCGGGCTGCATGCTCGGTCCCTTTCCCCTGCCCCTTCTGGCTGCCTCAGGCTCTCCAATGCCGCTTCCAGGCAAGGTCCCACTGGCCTCCCTCCAGGGTCCCGCCTCGGGTCCCAGGCATGGCTCAGCCACTGCCCATTGCTCAGGCCTGAAGTGCTGGGACAGCCACACTCCAGTGCCCTTTGTCTTAACCTCAGTGGGACACAGGAGTAGCTCAGGAAGGCCCTGGGGCTGTGCTGAGGGGTCCCACCAGCAGAGCTCCTGGCCGAGGGACCTTGCTTGACACCTGGCTGGCCATGCAGCCCGTAGCGTCTACCCGAGCCGGCTGCTTCTGAGCCCTTGCGTCCGTCCTGCTGCAGGCTGACCAGTGGCGTTTGTGGAGGTCACGGCCTTGGAGCCAGAGCTAGGACCAAGGCAAGCCACTGACTCTTCCTCCATTTTCTGTCCGTAAAGAGAGGGTTGTTTCTGTTAAGAGCTGCCGGATCCTGAAAGGACACAGGAGCCCTTGGCCCACAGAGCAGGTGTGTCAGTGCCCCGGTGCCACCGGCACAAAGTACCACAAACCAGGGGCTTAGAAGAAACGTATCATCTTACAGGCCAGCAGGGCCCCCGATGGCTCTAGGGGAAGCTGCCTCCTCCCCTCTTCCAGCTTCTGGGAGCTCCAGGAGCTCCTGGGCCTGTGGCTGCCTTGCTCTGGTCTCGGCCGTGTCGCCCGTGATGTTCCCCCGTGTCTCTGTTCCTGTCTCCCTCTTAGAAGGACACTCACTCTATTCCAGGGTGATGTCATTTTAATTATATCTTTAATGACCATATTTCCACATAAGATCCCATCAGGGGCACTGGGAGTTAGGGGTTCGTGTGTCTTTCTTCGAGGGGCACAATTCAGTGCATAACACTCTGCCCCATGGCGGGTCCCTCCAGCGTGCAAGTGACAACCCCAATAGCCCCCAAAATCTTCACCATTTCAGCATCAACTCCAAGTCCAAAAATCCCATCTAAATATCGTCCACACAAAGTTCCACATCTCAGCATGTAAATACCACGTAAACGAGGTGCGGGTGAGGCTTGGAGTGTGCTTCACTCCTCTCCAGCTGGGACACTGAAATCAGGCAACAGATGATCTGTTTCAAAAGTTCCACCGTAAGACAAGCATAGACATTCCCACCCCAAAAGGGAAAACTGGGAGGAAAAAGGTTGGCAGGTCCCAAGTGAGTTCAAACCCAGCAGCTGAAATTTCAGTTGACTTCCAGGCCTGCGCATCCTCTTTGGCTCCCTGCTCCGTCCTCGGCCTGCAGGGGCAGCCCCACCTCGTCAGCTTCGGCCTTGGCCTCTGTGGCTCTGCTCTTGGAGCCTGCCTTCCTTTCAGTCCAGCCTGGCAGCACTTCAGATGGTACAAAATTCTCACACACCTTGTCGGCTTATCATGCAGCTCACCAGTGTCCAAATCCTCAGACAGGTGGGTCCACAGCCCTTTCCCGGAGGCCCCACCCGTCCCTGTCTGCTGCTGAGATGGTTAGTTGGATGCACAGGTCACATCTCATCTCTAGCAACCCCTGGTCCAACCACACCCTTGGCCACGTCTCAGCTGCCTGCATACAGCATTTTTCAGATCCCCAAGGGCTGGTGCCTTTTTGCTTAATGGTTCCTGCCTCACTGATGGTTTCCCTCTTGTATTCTGCTGTAAGTAGCAAGGAGAAGCCAGGTGGCACTTTCCACGCTGCTTGGAAATCTCCTCAGCTGAGTGTCCAGGCTCATCAGCTGTAGGCCCCACCATGCACCCAACAGTAGAGCACCAGCCAGCCAAGCTCTCTGCTGCCTCCTCTGGTTCCCAGTAGCACAGTCATTGCCACCTGAGACCTCACTGGAAGCACCTGTTGGGTCGGCATTGCTGCTGGTATCCAGTCTGTGATGCTGTGTGTGTTCTACAAGACGACGGCAGCTCTCTTCTCCTGGCCGTTTCCAGGCTTGTCGTCACGCCTTTCTACCAACAGTCGCGCAGGCCCTCACCATAGTTCTTCCAGCCTCTCCCCATCACCCACTTCCAAAGCTGCTGCCACAGTTCTCGGTGTTCGGTTTCCACAGCGCCCTTCCTGGTACCAAAATCTGTTCATTTCTTGTGGCTGCTGTAACAAAGTGTCACAAACTGGGTGGCTTAAAACAGAAATAGATTGTCTCAGTTCTGGAGGCTGGAAGTCCAAGATGAAGGTATTGGCAGGGCCCTGTTCCCTCTGAAACCTCTTAGAGACCTCCGTTGCCCCCCAGTTTCTGGTGTTTGCCGCAGCCCTTGGTGTTTCTTGGCTTGCGGCCGCATTGCTCCAGGTGGCGTCTGTCTTCGTGTGGCTGCCTCCCCGCCTGCCTGCGTCTTCCCATCTTTCCTTTGCTTAGAAGGACCCCGGTCGTTTGGATTAGGGCGCACCCCACTCCAGTGTGACCTCAGTTATATCTGCATCAACCCTGTTGTAAATACAGCCGCATTTCCAAGCACTGGGGGTTAAGAAGCAGATGTAGCCTTTTCGGGGCACACCTTATGACGCTGGCCCCATTGCCATTTCACAGTGGCTGAGCAGGTAGGGACCCCATCCAGTCCTGTGCTCTCGCTGCTCACCTGCCTGGCAGAGTGGGGTGGGGCAGGTTGGCTTTGGGAGCCCCTTTCTCACCTGCTACCAGGTGGCAGAGCCCATGGGCCTGAGCCCCCTGCAGCTGAGCTGCCCAAGCTGACCCTAGCCCTCCTTAGGCCATGCGGACCCTCAGTTGGAAGCACACCCTGGGCCTGGTGACCATGGACGTGGAGCTGGCTGACCGCACGCTGTCTGTGGCGGTCACCCCAGTACAGGCGGTGATCTTGCTGTATTTTCAGGACCAAGGTGAGCCCACCAGCCCCTAGCTAATCTGCCCCGGCCACACGGCCCAGCTGTGGGTGAGGGACTGTTCCCCAGTGAGGGTGTGGTTTGGGGCAGCTGCGCCAGCAGGCAGCACCCTTCCTTTCCCACGGGCAAGGCAGGGTGGTCTGGGAGCCCCCTGACCTCTGGGCTGACAGGAGGCAGGGGAGGTGCAGGCTGTGCCCAGTCTGCCCAGTGTCCCGGTCACTCTGCACGCAGCCAGCTGGACCCTGGAGGAACTGAGCAAGGCAGTGAAGATGCCCGTGGCACTCCTGCGGCGGCGGATGTCTGTGTGGCTGCAGCAGGGCGTGCTGCGCGAGGAGCCCCCTGGCACCTTCTCTGTCATTGAGGAGGAGCGGCCTCAGGACCGGGACAACATGGTGCTCCTGGACAGTGACGATGAGAGCGACTCCGGCATGGCCTCCCAGGCTGACCAGAAGGAAGAGGAGCTGCTGGTGCGTGTGCGGGCCCATGGGGGGTGGTGGGGAAGGCCTGCGGGTGCCTGATGGGGGCTGGCCTGTGTCCGCAGCTCTTCTGGACATACATCCAGGCCATGCTGACCAACCTGGAGAGCCTCTCGCTGGATCGTATCTACAATATGCTCCGCATGTTTGTGGTGACCGGGCCTGCGCTGGCCGAGATTGACCTGCAGGAGCTGCAGGGCTACCTGCAGAAGAAGGTGCGGGACCAGCAGCTTGTCTACTCGGCTGGTGTCTACCGCCTGCCCAAGAACTGCAGCTGATGCACCCGCCCGCCTGCCCGCCAGGCGCTGCCCTGCAGGTGCTCTCGTCCTCCCATGCCAGCCCCTGCCCGCCTGTATCCCAGAATGCACTGCTCAGGGGCACGCCCCTCCCACCCCCACAGTGTGCAGATTAAAACAAGTCAGGTCATCTTTTTCTATCCTGGTGGCTTTGTAGGGCCCCCCAGATGCCCCTCTATCCTGGGCCTCTCCCAGCCTGGCAGGGCCTGTTCCTCAGCAGCAGGCGAGGGACCACCCAGGCCTACACATCTGCACTGGGAATCCGCCTCTTGAGAGCTTCCCGGGCCGCCCCCGCCCGGGGTGCTCAGGAATCAGCCTCCTGAGAGCTTCCCAGGCTGCCCCCTCCCGGGTGCTCAGGAAGCCGCGCGTGAAGGCCCACGTCACACCTGGGCCATGGCTCAGGCAGCCACGTCCTAGGGCTTGCTGCTACCTGCCAGACCTCCAGCTCCATCCCTGTGCCTCTGGCCTTTGAAAGGAGCCCTGGGGTCACCCCCACGTGCCAGGCCAGGAGGTTTCCAGCGAGGCTGGGATGTTGCATGGGTTCGGTTGGAATTGCTTAGGCTGGCGAATGACCTCTTGGCCAACACGCCTCATCTCCGGCAGCAAGGCTCTGCTCAAGGCTCTACTCAAGGCTCTGCCCTGGTGGCCAGAGGGACTGGGCACTTGTCCCCTGCTCCACACTTGGGCAGGGTGGCCGCAGAGCTCAGCCTCACAGGTGTGCCTCAGAAAGGCAGGTCGCCTCCATGTCCCCCACATGTGTGGTCATGTGTGTGCAGGCTGCCCAGGGCCTGTCTCAGAGGCTGGCACTGGGAGAGGGAGACGCCACAAAGCTGAACAAGGGCCCTAGGGTCCAGCTCTGGGCTCTTCTGCTGCTAAAACCTGGGCCTCTCTCCCAGAGGTGCCGTTTCCAGGCCGGACATGTTCCACCCCGATGGTGCCGTCCTCCCAGGGGACAAAGGCCCTTTGAACTGGTGCCTCGAGTCCCGCTCCTGCTGCAGCACCTTCCCAGGCTGTGAGCTGCGCCTGGCTTCAGTGCTCCCGCCGCTGTCCCCAAGACCCTTGCTGGTTCCCACATGTCCACTGTCCTGGGCTCCTGCAGCCGCCGCCCAGCACCCTCCCACCTCTCCAGATCTGGCCTGTTTGAGCCGGCCTGCTCCGTGGACATGCCTGCACCCTCCTGACTCTGGAGAACTCTGTTTGCCTCGGGGCTTGAAGGAGGAAGTAGTTGGGATTAGGCAGGTGTCAGATGCACAGCCTCTGGCCATCAGGCCTCTGCCCTGCCAAGGAGGGCGGCTTCTGCCCGTGTGGCATCTCCCCTCTAGCCCTGGGCCCTGCCACCTGCTCCACTTCACTCCAAGGCTGTCTGTGCTGCTGTCATGAAGAGGGACCCCTCTACTGAATTCTGGTGTGGGGGGCTCCCGATTGCTCTGACGCCCACTGTCTCCCCTCAGGCGGTAGCCTTGCCTGGATCCCGCTGATCATGGCCACCACCTGGCCCCAGGCTGGGTGTGCCATTGTCTTAAGCAGGATACAAACCTGTTGGGCTGGCCTGTCCGGTGTCACTGCCAGCCTGGCTCTGGCACACCTTTTGTTCTGTGTCTGTGAATTCCATCGCTGGATGTGTCCTGAAGACAAGGGTGAAAGGTGCATGTCAGGTCACGGTGTCACTCAACAAGTCAGAGGTCCGAGGACTCCAGCAGGAGAGTGTCTGTCAACAGGCAAGGGGATCCCTGGTGACCAGGGCCACTGGGGCCAGGCTGTGCCTGCCCTGCCCCCGCCCTGCGCGCCCCATGGGTCCTGAGCTGGCAGGAGGCCTGGCCTTGGTTGGCTGTGGGGCAGGTGTTTCCTTCTGCCTGGCGGTTTGCTTGGCAGGTTCAGAGGAGGGGAGGCCGGGAGGGCAGGGGCCTCTCTCCCAGCCTGGAACAGCAGGTTCAGGAAGGAGGCTGAAATTAACCCTGGCCATGCTGGCCTGTGGTCAACTTCCTTGGGCAACGCTTGCCTTTTCTGCAGAGGGAACAGCCCCTGGGGCTCCAACTTCAGTGACACCTTTAGTCTGGAGCCTTGGATGGGGGATGTCCGGGAGGCAAGGCTTGGGGTCCTGCTCAGATAGGGGTGGCCAGTGTCTGCCAGACCTTTCCAGGTTGATGGGGGATTCCCTTGTGTGCCAGCAGCCCTTCTGACCTGAGCTTTGCCAGGGCATGAACCAGACCCTCCCAGAAGCAGTGGGGAGGGAGGCTGAGTGCAAGCCCACCCGCTTAGCCTTCCTTGGCCACTTCCTGCCCCGGCCCTGGAGGAAGGTGACCTGCAGCCCGCTGGGGCCCAGCCCACACGCTGAGCTGCCGCAGTCCTTATGCTGGGAGGGAGCTGAGGCCGAGGCTGCCTACCGCCCACCCCCTAAGGTTGCCAGGCCACTGCACCCACATCAGGGCCTGGAGTGCTGCCCACCCCCTTTCACTGTGAAGGACTTGGCCGGGTGTGGTGGCTCACACCTATAATCCCAGCACTGTGGGAGGCCGAGGCGGGCAGATCATGAGGTCAGGAGATCGAGATCATCCTGGCGAACACGGTGAAACCACTGTGAAGGACTGCCCGTAAGACCAGGCCAGCCCCATTGCTGCCTCTGCCTCAGAACTGGCCTGAGCTGGCCGTTCTCTCAGGCCTCTGTCCACCCTACCTGTCCCATTCCCAGGGCTGCTTTTGTCAGTGGCTCCCTGAATCGCGGTGCCCAAGGGCAAATGACACACTGGCACCGTGAGGCCCCCCACCCCCACCTCACAGTCCCACTGTGAAGTCAGCGCCTTCCAATAGTTCCGTCAGAGGTGTGCAGTGGGGCCAGGGCTGGACATGGCCCCTGGTCCCCAGCCTGCGTCCTGCCTGCGTGGCGGCCCCCTGGGCCTCACATGTCTGTCTCTTCTGCTCATCCCTGCTACAGGTGCCTCCTCCTGCCCCCGCACCCCGCTCCCAGCCAGGGCTCCCCTTTCCCAGGCAAGGTGGGAGCTCTGGTGTCCTTCTGGTGGCCACCAGGGCAGGGGCAGACCTGGGGGCCCTCCACAGGCAGGTGATCGGCCCCGTGGCTATGTGGCCCTGTCTCTGCAGCTGGAACCTACTGTGAATGCAGCCTTGGCCTCAGCCGCGAGGCCCTCATCGCCCTCCTTGTGGTGCTGGCGGGTGTCAGTGCCAGCTGCTTCTGTGCCCTTGTCATCGTGGCAGTTGGTGTCTTGCGGGCCAAGGGGTGCGTGAACCCCGGGGCCGGGAGTGGATGGGAGTGAGGCTAGGCTGCCTGCCCTGGGCCCGCGGTCTTGCAAGCGGGGCCTTTACCCCCTGGGTGGGCTGTCACCTGGGGTAGGAATAGTGTTTCCTAGGCGTGTGTTGGGGGAGGTTCGGGGGCCCAACACTGTTCCAGGACTCATGTCGGCCTTCATCCCCTTAGTGAAACATGCCCGAGACTAGTGGACAACAGGTGAGCACCAGGAAGGCCCTCGGGGTGGGGGGTGCGCTGTCTCAAGGGAGGTCCTGGGGCGGGGCGTGCTGTCTTAGGGGAGGCCCTTGGCGCGGGAAGCTATCCCAAGGGAGTCCCTGGAGGAGGAGGGGTGCCGTCCCAGGGGAGGCCCTTTGTGGGACTGCACTGTCCCAGACACTGGCCTGCCCTGGAGGATCAGGACTTCACCAGCTTGTGCTGACCTGGCCCCTGTCATGCAGGTTGGTGGAGAATTTTGGGGTCCAGGAAAATCGCGTGGACCTGCACCCGGTATATGTGGAGTCCCAGCTAATGGACGCTGACCTGGAGGTCTCCATGATGCCACCACTAGAGGATCAGAGCCTTGTGGCCATTCCCATGGAGGCTTCTCCAGAGGAGCCGCCGCCACCCCCGCCCCTGCCACCTGAGTAGGGCTGAGGGCAGCTGGGGGAGGGGAATTAAAGTGTATTTAGTGGTTGTGCACTGTCCTCCCTGCAGGCTCTCACACCCCTCAAGGCTGCATCATGGAGGGTGCACACGCATATGGGTCTCATCAAAGCAGGGCACCCAGGCCCCACACCAGGTTCCCCTGTTCCTCTGCCCCAGGGCAGGAAACCAAACCCATAATGTTTCCACCTTCTCTACCACAGCTGGTCAGCCCAGCTCCTCCCTACACCCTGCTTTGGAAAGCCCCTACAACAGGACCTGAAACTGGCAACTCCGAAGGGCGCTGGGTTTAACAGGAGGACTTGGGCTGATACCCCTGCCCCACTGCACTGGTCTGTTTTTCTGACGGTCCAGGAGAGTCCTGGGGGGAGGGGTGGGGCAGGCACGCCTCTCCTGCCTGGGGTGTGCTATCTCCCTGCATCCCAAGGCCTGTCTCCAACCCAGGCCCCATCCACCATGGGAACGGGACCATCCCTGCGTGGGGGCCACTCCTCCGCATGTGCACGTTGGCATCACTTTGCTGAGCCTGGGTGGGGTCGAGACTGGTGAACGGTAGGACCTCTGGGTTGCATTGCGTGCGGGAGCCTGTCGCAGCGGTGAGCTGGGTGGGTGCAGGTGGGCGGTGTCCTGCTGCTCAGGGCTCGGCGGGCGCCCGGTGGTGGACAAGGCGGGGCGAGGTGGTCTTGATAGCGCTGTGGCCGGCGCTAAGCCAAAAGTAGTCTGGAGCTCCGGGACAGGTGGCTGGCGGTGTCGGGCGTTGGCTATTTGCCTTGCCTCCGCCCCAAGCGTGGATCCAGCCGTGGGACAGGAACTGCCTGCGCTCGGGCCAGAGTTAATATTTGTGCAGGCGCCGCAGGAACGGGCTCCGTGGACGACGCGCTCCGGGGACGCGCAGGCAGCGGGCCTCTCACCGCGGGTGC
>NW_012117821.1:1176542-1185837 GCF_000951035.1 Colobus angolensis palliatus
CCTCCGCCCTCTAAGACCGCCGAACCTGAACCCGGATCCCGACCCCCACGGCTCTGCCTCGCCTGCGGACCCCGGGAACCCCGCCGCCGCCGCCGCCCAAGCCTGAGCGACCACGGCAGCCTGGAGCGCTCGAAGCTTCCCCCATGCCTTTGCCCTCCCTTTACACTCTCTGTCGGCGTCAACAAGCGACACAGACCGAAAACTGCGTGACATTCCTTTAGGCATCACCACTGCATACACCGGGAGGTGGGGGGTGGGCGATGTGCGCCTGCACCCTGGGGGCGGAGGGGCAGAGCGCGGCTGCACACGGGCCGCACGGGGAAGGCACGCGCTCGGGCCCTAGGAGTGCTGGTCCTGTACAAGGTGGCGGGCCGGTCACGCACCCGGAGCGAGGGCGGGGGTGGGCGGGTGGCGCTCTCCCTTGCCCAAGGTGCAGGGCGGGGTTGAAGACAGTCCCGAGCCAGCGTCCGGGAAGGCCCGTTCTGGGCTGCAGGCCGGACGAGGAGAGGAGGGGCTCAGCCCTCTCGAGTCTGAAGGAGGCGGCCCGAGGCGGCGGGAGCCCGAGCGCCTCTGGGAGGCGCTGCCAGCTGGGAAGTCAGGGACGGCCATGGGGAAGGGCAGGGCCAGCCCCGGCGTGTGGGGTCAAGGGGCAGACGGGGTGTGATGGGCGGTGCCGCGAGAAGAGGGGAGGGTGGAGCTCAGGCTGCAGAGGAGCGCAGGCGCCCGAGAAAGGGCGACCCAGCCAGCTGGGGCCATGGGCCCCACTGTGGCGCGGGAAGGATGGGGCTGCCGTCTCTGCTCCAAGCCCCTCCGCCTGAGGCCAGTTAGCCCCCGCTCCCCACTGCTCCAGAGACCCCAGGGCCCTGCCTCTGCCGGAGCGCCCTGCGGCCCTGCCCAGCCGACTCAGCTCTGCCCCGTCCTCAGCCGCTCCGGTCCGCACCTTGGTCCAGCAGGGGCTGCCCGCCAGGCAGCGGGGCGGGCGGGCGGACGGACGGGAGGCCCAGGGTGGGCAGTCTCTGGGGCGGGTGGGCTTCCCTCAGGCCTTCCCGAGCAGCAGGACCCATCAGTGTCCTCGGCCGGGCTAACTGGGCAGGTGGGCGCCTCCGGGGGCCTCACACCACGGTGCTGACCGAGGGATCTGAGAGGTTGAGCGGGCCCGTGATATCAGTGGGATGGTACTGCTGCAAAATAGAAATACACAGACAAGGCGCCCGTTAGCCCCACGCTGGGGGCACGCGCGGGGCCGGGACGGGGTGGACCGGCCAGCCGGCCAGCCGGCGGGCGGGCAGGCGCAGCCTGGGGGAGGCTGGGGGTGCTCCTCCCCCGACCCCGTGGTGCTCCGGGGCTCTGCGTGGGCCGGGCCGCTGTCCCGTCCGTCTGTCTGTCTGTCTGCGGGGGAGGGGGCAGAGGAGGGCGGGCGGGGAGTCTCAGCTCTCCCTATGACGGGAACACAGCTGCAGCTGGCCCTCCTCCCTCTCAATAGCGCGTCGCGGCAGCACTGTGTCTTTTTGGTTTTGCAAAGCGCCGCGTCCACCCCCGGTGCTCTATAAATAAGAACCAACAATCAATACCCGCTGGCCCCGCCGGCCGCCAGGGACCCCAGCCCTCAGCACCCAGTGCCGCCCTGGCCCGGACCGGCCACAGGACAGGGGCAGGGGATCTCCGCAGCCGGACTGACCCCACCCTGCCCAAAGGAGCCCCCCACCCAGGCCTCCCTCTGAACAAGCTCACAGCTCCAGAGACCAGGTGGGAGCTGGGCTGCCCTCCCATGCCCAGACCCCCAGCTGGCAGTGCCCCCCATAGTTCAGCCTTGCAGGGCGGGGCCAGCCCCAGATGCCATGTGATGCCAGAACTGGCCCCAGAGGATGGTCCCTGGTGCCCAGGGAGCTTGGGTGAGGGTTCCGCTGGGAACATGTCCCTGGAAGGGCACCATGAGGGTCTCTGAGCTGCACCTGTCCCTGCTCCAGGCAGGGCCCTGGGACCCAGTGTCACCCTCTGAAAGTGACCCATCACCTGCACAACATTTGTGCTTGCCCCTCATGGCTGCCTGCCCCAAATCGTTGTTTCTCCTGTCTGCCTGGACACCCCTTCTTCCCCAGCCTGCCCAGCCCACAGTCCCTGCGCTATTCCCCCTCCCTGTTCCCTGCGGGACTCCTGGCTCAGACTTTGCAACATCAGCTCTGCCTGCTCTCCGCAGCAGGGGTGGCTCCGGGAATGGTGCTTCACCTGTTCCTTGAGCCTCCAGTGTACCCCAGGCCTACAGGCTCTCACTGTCCACCCATCCTGCATGCCAAGTCCCTTCCCCAGGAAGCTGAGCAGCCAGGCCTTATGGGTCCCTCTTGGGGCACCCTGGTGGCTTCATTTCGGGATTTGGCTTGCTTGATGCCAAGTCCTGTCTGTTTTCTGGAGGTCTGCTCCGCTTCCGGTGCACTGAGGGGCGGGTGGCTGCAAATCGCACTTCCTCCCCGGGGCATAAGCATCTTTGTGGTGATGCTGCTTATGGGCTGGGGGCTTCCTGTGGACCAGACTGGACCCTGGACTGCAGGGTGGCCACTGGGCTGAGGTCTCTGCTACCTCTCTGGGCAGCCCCTCCCCACCATGGTGCCTGGGCCTAGGGTGCCTCTAGCAAGGCTGGGTTCGCTTTAGGGGCCTCTGGTTCGAGTGTGCATATCCGCTACAGCCACAAGCTGCCCCGAGCAGGAGGTAGGGGGATTCTGGGCTCCCAAGGGCAGAAGGCCTGGCTCTGGGGTGGGCCCTGTGGGGTTGCTGGGGTCAGGAACTGAGGTGGGTGCTCATTTCCCTGCCAGAGGCCTCCCTGTGTGGAACCCCAGTGTTGTCCTGGGCTCTGCAGGCCAGGGCTTGTGGGGCCGCCCCTACCCATTCTCAGACCCTCTGGGAGCTGCCGCCACACCTCCTGCAGGGCCCCTGCACAGCCTGGGGTGGGAGCCACCCCTTTTGGTCCCACCCCACTCCCTGCTTGACAGTCCCCTGTGGCCAGGGCCAGTTCCAACTCCAGGCCCCAGCCGTCCACCCAGATGGACCCAGGCCCGGCCCCCAGCCCCCGGCCCACACAGAGACCACATGAAGATGCAACACGCATGGCTCTGGTGAGACAGGTAAGACAGGTGTCTGGGGGGCGGGGCCAGCGGCCAGACAGACGGACGGGATGGGACATCACAACCACCCCCTCCAGGGCCGTCGCAGGGGCGAAGTGAGGGCGGCGGGCCCCTCTGGGAGAGGCGAGAGAAACGGGGACATAACAGAGAAGTGGTGTGGCCTCCCGGCAGCTGAGGAGTCCAGGATGGGGCCACGCTGGGCTCCCAGGGCTCCAGACCTGGCCCCAAGAGGTGGTGTGGCTGACTGACTGACCAACGAGATGACAGGCTTCAAGATGGCGTGTGGGTCATGGCAGGGGAGGTGGGCGGGCAGACTAACGGAGACACACGGGGAAAGCCGAGGACCCAGGAGGACCGGGGAGAAAGGTCCAGAGAGTGAGAGAGAGCAGCATGGGCGGCCTGGGCAGAGCGGCTGCCGCAGGGAGACAGGGGCAGAGTGGGCCACAGGAGCCCAGGGTCCGGGGCGGGGTGATGGGGCGGGAGACACACGCAGGGCAGGGCAGGTGGAATCGGACGCGGGACTGGGGTGCTCTCCCCCTTACCGTGTCTTTGGAGGACCTACGCCTCTTGAAGCTGGAAGCCAGGGTGGAGGTGATAGCCCTAAATGTGGCTTTCTTTTTAGGGTCAGGCTCTGCTCTACCACTCTTTCTATCCTAAAATGAATATGTATAAGTGATTAGATGGCTAGGGTGGTGGCCACACCTGCCCTCGCCTGCTCCTGGATGGGCCGCTGCCC
Source organism: Colobus angolensis palliatus (assembly GCF_000951035.1). Lineage (NCBI taxonomy): Eukaryota > Metazoa > Chordata > Mammalia > Primates > Cercopithecidae > Colobus > Colobus angolensis. Next base: position 1,180,395 of record NW_012117821.1, read on the forward strand.
AGCCTGGCCGGCCACTTGGGCCCTCGCTCCTGCCTGCCTCCCTGTGCTGGACAGACGGGCCGACAGCAGACGTTCGAGGGTGGCCTCTTCTCCTGCCCGGGGTCTCGGGCCTGACCTTGCTCGTGCTGGGGCTGGGCTTGGGGGCTCTCGGCTGGCTCGTCCGGGGAGGTCCGCCTGGCTCCCTGGCTCCTGGGTGGCCCTGGCTTACAGGCGTCCCGAGGAGGAGGAGTCCTCTGAGGACTGGAGGAGTTGCCCCTCAGGCCACGCCAGCTGTCTGCATGGAGGCCACTGACCCCCAAGGGGCACACACCAAGATTCAGGAAGGGGCCGAGGGCTGGAGGCAGGTGTCGAGGTGGAATTGGAGTGACAGAGGCAGCTCCCGGGACTCTGGCCTCAGGTCTGATGGCCAGGTGGCCTGTGCCCGCCAGTGGTGGCAGCGGCCAGGTCCCCAGGGGACCTGTGGGGCCAAGAGCAAGAGCCGGCGGATGAGAGGTGTGGAGCCTCCAGCAACCCCCATCCCCCAACAGCCCTGGCCACACTGTCGGCTTCATCTCAGGACACAGGCTCCAGGACGGCACCCAGAGAAAGAGAAGAGATGGAGTGAACCGGAACTCGACCGCGGGCCACGAGCCCTTAGGCCTGTACAGGCCCACTACCCACCCTGTCCCAGGTGGGTCGTGGCTGCCCTTGCTGGTGGCAAATTCTCATGGATACGACCTGGGCACCAGCCAGGACCCGGCCTGGCCCAATTCGGATTAGAGTCACGGAGCACAAGGACATAGCAGGAAAGCGAGGGGGGGGTATCTCCGAAGGGTGTCAAGGGGGCTTGGGTCGGCGGAGGGCAAAATGCATCTTGGACTCACGTGCCATACACAGGCGGGCCCCTGTCTTACCCTGCCTGATTGCCTTCCTATGGAATGGGTACCGGCGGGCGACTCTGGAGACAGAGGGGCCAGGCGGAGGCTTGGAGCAGGGTGCGTGGCCTCCCTCGGCCCCGGCTTTGCAGTGGGCAGCCACCTGCAGGCAGCCCCCCACCAGTGCTGCCCCCGTGCCCTGGGAGCACTCACCACTGCCCCTGGCCATGGCTCCTAGCTCCAGTCCTGCCTACCGGAGCCAGAGCCAGTGCCACGGCCTTCGGGGATGGAGGAGGGCCGTGGCCAGGCCGGGCCCTGGGCACCAGGCCTCGGAGGATGGCCTGCCCTACCTGCAGGTTCTTCCTCCACACGTTCACTGCTGCAAAGGCCAGCTGCATCTGCTTCCGGCGAGCATCCTTGTGCCGCTTGTAGGCAATCTCAATGAAAATCAGGAAGATCCCGGCAACGATGCCCCCAGCTACCAGCATGAAGACCCCTGTGTACCGGGACCCAGAGCCTCAGTTGCTGGCCAGGGAGGCCGCAGCCCACGGAGAACCCACCCGAGTGTCAGGGGAGCCGCACCTGCCATGTTCTCAAAAGTAAGGGTCGCAGGGGCGTTGCTGCGCGAGTCACATTCCTGATACCGAACCCACGTCTTGTCCAGGTCTTCCATGAAGCCATTCTCATGGGACCTGGGGGTGGGAACAAGTGAGCCTGCAATGGGGCGGGGCTCAGGACGTGAAGGGGAAAGCTGGGGGCGGGGCCAGGCCGGGCCGGGGCGGGGCCTGCGGGGTGGAGGGGGCAGCTAGCTCCTGGCCTAGGTGGGAAATCTGTGGTGGCCTCGGAGTGGTCTGGCACGGGGGAGGGCGTCCACCTCTGGCGGAGAGGAGCGGAGGAGGGACGCGGGCGCACGGACACTTACTTGAGGATGGACAGGGAGACGTTCTGCTTCCAGGGGCTGTCTTTGCGCATGCCTATGCCGAAGCCCGAGCGGAAGAACAGCTCTCCAGTCGTCACCAGGTCGCACTTCTGCGAGGCCTCGAACTCCAGCACCGCCGAGTCCCAGATGAAGGCATGCAGCTTGCTGCCGGCAGAGGCGGGGTCACGGGGGCCTTGGTCCTGCCAGCCTGGAAGACCCACGCCCGCGCCCTCCGGGGTGCCCGGCCCGGACGCTCTCCTGCCCAGCGGAGGCCGCCCTCCCCCGGCCCGCACTTGTCCCGCCCCGCCAGGGTGGCCGCCCGCGCCTCACTTGTCTCTCACGGCCTGGATGGCCTCCGCTGCACTCTCGTAGTTGTGCTTCTCCATATGCCGGTACATGGTGCTCAGCTCCACCTGGCGCCGGAAGTAGATGTCCACGGAGCTCTGCTTCACCGTGGCGTAGATAAACTTGTCCGAGGGGTTCCTCAGCTGCAGGGTCGGAGGGCAGGGCTCGCGGCGGCGGCTCCCCAGGCCCCTACCCGAGGCCGACCCCAGCTCACCTCGCATTCCCTCCCCCAGCCCGGCCAGGCCTCACCCGAGGGTCGTTGATGCCCGTGATGCGCTCCTCCGGCCGGTCCAGCACCAGGAAGGCCGCCAGGTTGGCGGTGTAGGAGGCCACGATAATCATGGCAAAGCCGGCCCACACCATGCCCAGGATACGCGCCGAGAAGCTTCTGGGGGCGCCTGTGGGCGGGCGGGGGCTGTGTCAGACCCTAGAGGGCCGGGGCGGGGCCAGGCGGGCCGGGCGGGGCCTTACCTTCCCCGATGCCGGAGTTGAGCAGGACGCCCCAGGAGAACCACATGGCCGAGGACAGGGTCAGTGCGTCCTCCTCCTCCTCCTCGCTGTTCACCTTGAACCGGCCGAAGGGGCTGCGGGGCGCAGAGGGCGGGCGGGAGAGAGGGCGGGAGAGGCGGCCCTGCCCCGCCCCTCGCCGGCCCCGCCCCCCCGATGGAGGTGTCTGAGCCCCGGGTCGCGCTCACCTGAAGCGGTCCAGCAGGTACAGCATCACGGCCACCACGTGCACGGACAGCCCCACCAGCAGCCACAGTGTGCTCTGGAACGGCTGCATGAACGAGTCCAGCGTGCTCCGGGGGATTTCCTGCGGGGGGACGCGAGGTCAGCGCGGCCTGGGTCCTCCAGGGACCCCCCTGCCATCCGGCCCCTGCCCACCTTCTTGACCAGAATAGTCAGGCCCTGGTACTTGAAGGGCTTGGAAAACTCGATGTACTGAGCGCGCTCGTTGTTGATGGTTAGCGGCGCCACGATCATGTCTGCCTGCCCGCTGAGCAGCTCGCCCATCATCCCATTCCACTCCTTCTTGTTGCTGTTGTTCACCTGCGAGGCGACAGAGCCGGCGGGGATGCAGGCAGCGTCCACCCAGCTCCCGCCACAGGTACACCCGACTGAAGCCGCCCTAGAGCACCCCGGGGTCTTCTCCCCCAGACCCTACCCAGCTCGCAGGCCCCACCCCCACTCCAGCCCCGCCCTGGCTAGCAGGCCCCTCCCACGCCGGGCGGGCCCCACCACCGCCAGCAGGCCCCGCCTACTCCATGCCCCACCCACTCCGACCCCCTGCCTGCAGGCCCCTCAAGCTGGTCCACACCCCTGCCGTCCAGCCTACCCGCTCCTGTGTGCCGAACTTGCCATCCGCCACCAGGTGCACCTCGTAAGTGAAGTTCATGGTCCGTGCCAGCTTGATGAGCAGGTCGATGCAAAAGCCGTAGCAACACTGAGGCACCGTGTGGCGGGCTGGGTAGGTGCGGGCGGTAACTGCTGGGCTCCAGACCGCCCCACGCCCCGCGCCGTGTCCCGCGCCCCACGCCCTGCCCCGCGCACTCACGGCTGCCCGGAGACGTGTCGTTGGGCCCGGTGCAGATCACCTTCTTGACTGGGTCGCCGTTGACTGTGAACTCCTCCTTGCATGTCCCATCACTCAGCGTGGGCTTGACGTACACGAAAGGCTCCTGGTGGATCGTCACAATCTGGGGGGGAAGGGGAGACCCAGCCTGGACCACAGACCTAAGGCTGCCCAGGGCGGCAGTCTCTTCTCAGTTCCCAGCCTCCCCTGGCGCCCCTCTTAATCCCCGATGCCCCGTCCTCCCCTGCCCTGCGCCACCGGCCACTGCCCCTCTTTGGAGCTTTTTCATGAGCCCAGGTGTTCAGGCCACACCCACCGTCAGCATCATCTGCCTGCAGCCCCGGGGGATGGGGGCTGGGGGCTCAGAAAAGACTGCTGGAACGCTAGACCCTTCTCTTGGCCACTTTTCCTCTAGTTTTGGCTTAGACATGATTCCCTCCAGCAGAGGAGCCGCTGATGTCCCTTGTATGCTAGGCATCTTCCCGGGGTGAGAAACCACCCAGCCTGCAGGCTGACTCCCACCCTGCTGTGCCACGAGGACGGGGGCACGTCCACGAAGCCGACTCTGCGCCTACACAGGACCTGGGACCCGAGGGGGTACCCTCCCGTGCCTCCCTTCATCCCGGTGCCCTGACTGTCCTGGCCCACAGCCCCGCAGCCTTCAGGCTTTGAGCATAGGTCTCTGGCTCCTTCCTCTTGCCCGAGTGGACATGCTCCACCGCTCCGTGGCCTCTTCAACCCACACTCCTGCTTGGGCTCGCCCTCCTGTCTGTCCTTCAGGGGACCATGGCCTGGGGGTAGGGAAGGGATCTGGGGCACAGAGGGCTGGAATGGAGCATAATGCACTGCCAGAACTCTGAGGGGAGATGATATCAGAGCTGAGCCCTCAAGGTGGACAGGGATCAAGCAGGTGCCCGAGGGCAGGTGGAGCAGGGGAGCCTGCAGTCCAGAACTGCAAAGGCAGGGAGGCGTGGGGGTGGTGGAAGAGGCACCCTCCCAGCATGTCCTAGGGAGGGTGAGCCTGAGAGCGGTGCAGGCTCAACCTCAGCCTCCAGGCAGCATTTTGTCTTTTATCCCCAGGGGGATCAGGAGCCGTTGAAGAAGTTGATTTTCTTTTCCTTTTTTTCTTTTTTCGTTTTTTTTATGAGATGGAGTCTCGCTCTGTAGCCAGGCTGGAGTGCAGTGGCACGATCTCGGCTCACTGCAACCTGCACTTCCCGGGTTCAAGCAATTCTCCTGCCTCAGTCTCCCGAGTAGCTGGGACTACAGATGAGCACCACCACGCCCAGCTAATTTTTCTACTTTTAGTAGAGACGGGGTTTCACCATGTTGGCCAGAATGGTCTCGATCTCTTGACCTCATGATCCACCTGCCTCGGCCTCCCAAAGTGCTAAGATTACAGGCGTGAGCCACCGCGCCTGGCCTGATTTGCTTTATAAAACTTTCATTATGTTTTCCTGTTTTACAGGTAATATATATGCTGGTACTTTTAAAAAATTAGTGAGGCCAGAAACAAACTTGTAAAAAGCCATCTGCATCTCACAGCCTAGATGGGGCCTTTCGGCCATTAGCGTTTGACGGCTGCTTTCAGACTTTTCAATGTGAAGTGTCTGGGCTGCAATGAAACCCACACTAGTACTGGAAAAGCCACCCTGTCTGCAGAGCAGGGGAGGGAGCCTGGGTGAGAGGCTGCAGGGGCTGGTGCAGAGCAGGGGAGGGAGCCTGGGTGAGAGGCTGCAGGGGCTGGTGCAG
>NW_012117821.1:1185887-1186929 GCF_000951035.1 Colobus angolensis palliatus
AGGCTGCAGGGGCTGGTGCAGAGCAGGGGAGGGAGCCTGGGTGAGAGGCTGCAGGGGCTGGTGCAGAGCAGGGGAGGGAGCCTGGGTGAGAGGCTACAGGGGCTGGCACCAGGCTTCAGGGGTGAGCTCAGAAAGCAGACAGAGGCAAGAGACATTTGAGGGCCTGGAATGACCAAGAGAAGGTTGGTGGGCATGTTGCCTGTGAGGTCCTTGCCTTTGGCAGTCTGTGGTGCTACTGGGACTGGAGTGTGTGTGGAGTGGGGATGGTGTGGCTCTGCCCGGGGAGGAACAGCCAGGAGAGGACCCTGGAGTAGGGAGCCAAGGGAAAGATGCTCTGGAGGAGGAAGCCAGCCAGGGCAGGGGCTCTCAGAGGCCCAGGGGAGTCAGGAAGGGCTGTCCCACATGGTGGAAGAGGACAGTTTGACCTGGTACCATCAGGAGGCCATGAAGGCTGGAGGAGGGATGAGGAGTATGGAGGACCAGGACTGGGGACAGCGAGTGCTGAAGCTGAGGTCGGCCTGCCGTCTCCCATCTGCTCTTCCCCAGCAGGGTCCTATCAGACAACTAACTGCCCCAGACTTAAGTAGGGCTGGGTCAAGAGGGGGCACTAGAGAGCCCCTGTGGGATGGGGGCAGCTTCCTCTCCTCCCTCCTGCTCTCTCTGCTTCCTGTGCTGTGCCAGGTGTGCTGGACGGTGTCCAGGGGCAGCAGGCCCCACCCCCACTTCCTTTAGTGGCTTTCATTGACCTCGCACCCCCCTCCTTCAGGCCAGAGGGGGTGGATGGGCTGTGTGGGGTGGAGACACTGAGGGAGGTCTGTGAGGCCCCCACCTTCAGTCTGGTGGACATCTGGTACCCTCGAGGCTTCTCTGTCTCTCCGCCTGGCCAGATGATCTTCCTGTCATTAGGGATGACCTGGGGGTGGGAGTATGAGATGGAGGGTGGCCACGCAGGGGTCTTGGCCCCAGGACCCTAAGGCCCCAGCCCCCACCCCCTCATGACCCCCACCTACGTGGGTGCCGTTGTAGATGCCCACTTGCACCA
>NW_012117821.1:1187379-1193708 GCF_000951035.1 Colobus angolensis palliatus
CTGCTCCTTCCCCCTGCTCCTTCCCCCTGCTCCTTCCCCCTGCTCCTTCCCCCTGCTCCTTCTCCTGCCTGCTGTGCAGCTCGGGCTTTTCCCTTGTCCCAGTCCCAAGAACGGAAAGATCAGCAGTTGCCAGCCCCTGGAAACCATGGTGTCTGCCTGCACCAGATGGACAGTGCGACTCATGACAGCTGAGTGGTTTCTGGGTGCCAGACCCTGCTTCAAGGGCTTTCTGTGGGTTAGGATGTTGTCCTCACAGCCATCCTGTCTTACAGAGAGGGAGGCAGAAGCCCAGAAGGATGCCTGCCCTCTTGCCAGCAAGTGGGGGAGAGGTTGAGTTGGTTCTAACCACCAGACTGTCCTGTCTGGCTGTGTGTGTGCATGTGCATCGTACCCATTAGGCCACATCAGTGAACCTATGTGTACACATGATCCCTAAGTGGGGTGCACCCCATGCGTGTGCCTGTGTCACGTGTGTGTCATGTACCTGAGTCTGTGTGCACACGTGGTTCTGTGTATGTGTGTGCATGTGTGTGCACACGTGCTGCCTACATCTGCACTTATGTGGGCATTGTGGATGGTGGCTCTGCACATGCTACTCAATGCTTGGGGATCTGGGGGTGAGCTGGCATGGCATGGTGTCCAGGCGTGCTGTGAGCTAACTGCTGCCACACTGCAGATGTTCACTTGGGTCTCTGGGCCTAGGCCAGCCCTGGCTCTCTAAGGTTTCTGTGCTGTTCTTGGGCTCCTTGTCTGGCCTCCTGGGTCCCTGGAAGCTTTCAGTCCCCATCTGCATCAAGAGCCTCCTCCCAAAGGCTGCCAGCCACACAGGGAGAGGGGTGCTGTTTCAGGGTGGACTGTAGTGTGGAAAGTAGGGGCGGGAGCAGTGGAGCCAGTCCCCACTCCAGTGACAGTCCCGGTACTGGTGTCGGTGTTGAGAAGAGGGCAGATGATTGTGCCATTAGATGTGGCGATGCTGGGGGTGTGGGGGGAGAAGAGAGAAGTAACAGTGTCCAGAGGATGTTGGCAGCAGGCTGCACTGCAGTACCCCTGAGAGCAGCGCCATCCACCTCCTGGAAGCGACCCCGCCCACTCCCCCCCAGAGTGCCCACACCCATCGCTTGAGGAGCGCTCCTCCAGCTCCCTAAGAGCGGCCCCACCCAGTCCTGAGAGCGGCCATATCCAGCTCGGGAGAGTGGCCCCGCCCACCTCCCCCAAAGCGGCCCCGCCCACCTCCCCCAAAGCGGCCCCGCCCACCTCCCCAAGAGGGACCTCTCTTAGTCCTCAGAACGGCCCCGCCCAGCTCTGGAGAGTGACCCCGCCCACCGCCCCAAGAGCAGCCCCGCCCAGCTCGGGGAGGCCCCGCCCACCTCTTGAAGAGCGGCCCGGTCTTCCAGATGTTGGTGTTGCCCACGCAGCCCCGCGGCGGGTCGGTGATGTTCTCCTTCTCGAGGAGCTCGTGCACGGCCTGGGCCACCACGCCCACGGCGTCGCTGATGTGGGCCGACTCGTTCTTGCCGTTGATGAGCTGCAGCCCGAGGATGCCTGGGGCGAGCATGCGACTCAGAGCCCGTGGGGGCCTCCCCGTTCGGGGACCCCGCCAAGGCCCAGCACTCACCGTCCGGGGCGTAGCGCAGGGCGTTCCCCGAGATCTCGCGCTCCCCGACCAGCCACACGTACCCGGAGCCCGTCATGTTCAGCATCGCGGCTGCACGGTACACAGTGGCAGCATCGTCCTCGCTGTGGGGCAGACGGGGGTGACGGGCCAGGACTCCAGCACTCCCACCGCGGCGCTCCACAGGCCCAGGTCCTCCTTCCGTGGAGCAGGGACCTGCCCGGCTCCCAGCCCCTCCTAGATCGAAGCCTGCAGACCCCGTAGAGGAGCTGCTGCCCAAAAACCCAGGAGCCTCCCAGGACTCCGTTGCTGGCCCTTACCTTGGGGGGAGCAGGGATGGAGTTAGATGCTGGTCCTTACCTTGCAGGAGCAGGGATGGGGTTAGATACCTGGTTTATAGAACTGACTTCCTACTTGTGGCCTGCACCTGTGCCCCCAGCATGCCCTTCCCTCCACCTCAGAAGGCCCTGATGGGGGCCCAGGAAGGTAATGGATCACCATTGATCACTTGCTGGCCAGATACCATGCGCTGCTTGAAGTGTTTTACGTGGATTATCTTATTTAACTTTCACCATATCTCTGTGTCCCGAGGGGAAGCGGAGGCACACCGGACACACAAGAGTCGGTAAATGGCAGAGTCAGGACCCAAGCTCCTAAGACCTCCTAGACAAGGCACACGCCTCTGGTCCTCTATGTTCAAACATGTGAAATGAGGGGTTGGGGGGCTCTCCAGGTTGGTGAGATGCTGGTGGGATCCAGCGTCCTGAGGACGGCCAGAGATGAGAGGCGGCTTCCCCTGGGCTCTGCACAAGCAGCGGCCTTCCCCCAGTCACCCAGGCCTGGGGCCTGCAGGAGGACAGAGCCCAGGCAGGCCTCACCTTGCAGGCATGTGCGGTCTTGAGCTCTGCCGGTGTCCTTGCAGGCGGGGCCCTGTCGACAGTGGAGCAGGGGACCTGTTCCTCTGGGGCTGGGGCCTCTCTGGTTATGACAAGGACCTGGGGGCCTGGTGGGACTCTAGAAGCCTTTGGGGGTCTTCCCTCACCACCATCTGTCAGACCTTTCTCTGCAGGGCCTGTCCTGGCTCCAGGTGGGCCTGGACTACCCCTGATACTTTGCTTCTCCAGGCATGGGCAGCAGGGTTGGGTGGATTGCCTGAGTGTTGGGTACATTTCACAATGCTTGACTCTGGAAACCAAGGTGGCCCTCCCCTCCCTGAGGAGGGGTCTGCCCCCAATTTTCTCGAGAATAAGCTCACGAAGAAATGCAGACCTTCAGTGTTTGCTCTACATGACGATGCTATTGGATGTCAGCAACACAAAACAGAGGTGCTCCCAGTAGCAGTGGCCCAGTGCCCCAAATGAGAGCATCTAGCAGAGGCTCTGCACACTGAACACAACACAGTTTGTCCGGCAAGACCCAACACCATGCGTGTCATGGAGCAGCATGCCCGCTATCAAAGTGCCCACCAGGGCCTGACGAACAAGCCCATCTCCTTGACACAATTCGGGTCTATGACACGTGATGTGGTGGAATGATTAGGAGAAAAACAGTTGTAAACAAAAGTCTGATCTGTCCATCAAAACTCATCTGATCATTTTATAGAAATAGCTGATACCAATCAACACAACTTCAGGAAAATGAAAAGTTTTGGAAACAAATTATCTGCATGCTATGGAAAATTGGTCAAAAATTAAGATTGGTGTCATGTCTCTCTGCAAAACACCCTCAACAACCTTCACTAAGGAGGAGCCAAAATGTGACAGGTTGAAGGTCTGGGGTCATGAAGGCCTGTGCCTGCTGCTGCCCAGGGCTTGCTTCTCTGCACTCCTGGGAGATGGGCATGCTGGGTAGGCCAGTTGGCCTCTGCTGTGGGACTTTGGCCTCCATTCCAAGGAGCTCAGCACGTGAGAGGAGAGTCCTTTCCAGCCCTGACAGTCCAGAGCCATTGCATGGATTCAAGAAGTATGTCGGAGGCTGGGCACAGTAACTCATGCCTGTAATCCCAGCACTTTGGTGGGTGGATTGCCTGAGGTCAAGAGTTCGAGACCAGCCTGACCAACATGGAGAAACCCCTGTCTCTACAAAAAATACAAAAAAATCAGCCGGGGTGGTGGTGCATGCTTGTAATCCCAGCTACTCAGGAGGCTGCGGCAGGAGAATTGTTTGAACCTGGGAGGTGGAGGTTGCAGTGAGCCAAGATCGCGCCACTGCACTCCAGCCTGGGTGACAGAGTGAGACGCCATCTAAAAAAAAAAAGTATGTTGGAGCTGGGGGCAGTGGCTGATGCCTGTCATCCCAGTCCTTTGGGAGGCCGAGGTGGGTGGATCACTTGAGGCCAGGAGTTCGAGACCAGCCTGGCCAACATGGCGAAACCCTGTCTCTACTAAAAATGCAAAACTTAGCTGGGCATGGTGGCCTGCACCTGTAATTCCAGCTGCTCAGGAGGCTGAGGCACGAAAATCACTTGAACCTAGGAGGCCGAGGTTGCAGTGAGCCAAGATCGCGCCACTGCACTCCAGCCTGGGTGACAGAGTAAGACTCTGCCTCACAAAAAAAAAAAAAAAAAAAAAGGCCACGGCCGGTGGCTCATGACTGTAATGCCAGCACTTTGGGAGGCTGAGGCAGGCGGATCACCTGATGTCAGGAGTTCACGACCAGCCTGGCCAACATGGTGAAACCCCATCTCTAATAAAAATACAAAAATTAGCCAGGCATGGTGGCATACGCCTGTAATCCCTGTACTCAGGAGGCTGAAGCAGGAGAATCACTTGAACCCCAGGAAGCAGAGGTTGCAGTGAGCTGAGATCATGCCACTGTACTCCAGCATGGGCAACAGAGCAAGACTCTGTCCCCTCCAAAAAAAAGAGAAAGGTATGTTGGTGGGTGTGTGGTTGATGTGTGCTGTGATCAGTGTATGCATATGTGTGGGGTATGGCATGTATGTAGCATGGGTGTATGGGTGTGCACATGGTGTATGTGCTGCACATGTGTGTTGTGATGTATGTGCATGTGTGCTGTGGGTACATGTATGTAGGTGTGCATATATCAGTGTGTGTCTTTGTATGTGGTGTATATGGTGGTGTGTGTGCCTGTACCTGTATGTGTATATGCACGTGTGTATGGTGTATGCATTGTGCATGTGTGTACACATGTGGTGTGTATGTGGCATTGTGCACATGAGTATGTGTTGTGTATGACCTGTACATGATTCTGCATGTGTGGGTAGAGATGTATGAGTGGTGCGACGGTGTATGTACATGCACTTGTGCACATGTGTGTATGGTGTATGCATGGTGCATGTGATGTGTATATGGCATGTGTGCACATGTGTATGTGTTGTGTATGACCTGTACATGATGGTGCATGTGTGGGTAGAGATGTATGTGTGGTGTGACTATGGTGTGTACATACATTTGTGCACATGTGTGTATGGTGTATGCAGGGTGCATGTGGTGTGTATATAGCATGTGCATACATGCATATGTGTTGTGTATGACCTGTACACGATTCTGCATGTGCGGGTAGAGATGCATACATGGTGTGACTATAGTGTGTACATACATTTGTGCACGTGTGTATATGGTGTATGCATGGTGCATGTGTGTACATGTAGTGTGTATATGGCATGTGTGCACATGTGTATGTGTTGTGTATGACCTGTACATGATTCTGCATGTGTGGGTAGAGATGTATGAGTGGTGTGATGGTGTGTACATGCATTTGTGCACATGTGTGTATGGTGTATGCATGGTACATGTGGTATGCATATGGCATGTGGGTACATGCATATGTGTTGTGTATGACCTGTCCATGATTCTGCATGTGTGGGTAGAGATGTATGTGTGGTATGACTATAGTGTGTGTACATGCATTTGTGCACGTGTGTATGGTATGTGCATACACAGGTGGTGTGTGGAGTGTGCTCATGTGCATGGATGTGTGGTATGCACATGGTTCCTGTGTGCATGCACCTGTCTGCCCTGACCATGTCCCTTTCCCTGGGCTGGCCTTTTTCTTAGGGCCATGTCTGGAAACATGACCTTAACCCTGAGGCTGGCAACACGGGGTCAACCTGTGGGACTGCAGTGCATGGCTCAGGGGCTCATTGGCCGACAGAAAACAGTGGAGAAAATGCCCCCCCTTCTCTCTGGGGACCTGGGCATGGCAAGGTTGTGTGGATTGGTTTTGTATGTGGTTTTCTCTCCCATGTCCTGTTGGTCACTCCAGTTAGAATGTAGGGATCAGGCAGGTCCAGCTTGATGTGAACTTGTCTATTGCAAAAGTGCCCGACAGTGGAACAGGTGTGTTTTAGGGTAATCGACTCCTTGAGTTGCTCCATCTGGGATGAAGAAATCTTCCACTTCCCAGCCAGCTGTCTGTTCATTTGTTCACCTGCCTATCCATCCTTTTATCCCACCACAGCCACAGAATCTCTCTTCAGCTCTGTGATGAGTGAGGGAAGTGTAAACAATCCAGAAAATAACAGAAGAGGCCACATGTGGCCGGGCACGGTGGCTCATGCCTGTAATCCCAGCACTTTGGGAGGCCGAGGCAGGCGGATCACAAGGTCAGGAGATGGAGACCATCCTGGCTGACACGTTGAAACCCCGTCTCTACTCTAAATACAAAAAAGTAGCCGGGCGTGGGGGCAGGTGCCTGTAGTCCCAGCTACTTGGGAGGCTGAGGCAGGAGAATGGCGTGAACCCGGGAGGTGGAG
>NW_012117821.1:1194375-1199648 GCF_000951035.1 Colobus angolensis palliatus
TTTTCTGGGCGGGGCTTTCCCTGGGCGGGGCTCTTTCTGGGCGGAGTTTTCCCTGGGCGGGGCTTTTTCTGGGTGGGGCTTTCCCTGGGCTGGTCCTTTTCTGGGCGGGGATTTCCCTGGGCGGGGCTTTTTTCTGGGCTGGGCTTCCCTGGGCAGTTCTTTTTTCTGGGCAGGGCTTTCTCTGGGCGGGACTTTTTTCTGGGCGGGGCTTTTTTCTGGTTTGGGCTTTCCCTTGGCCGGTCTTTTATCTGGGCGGGTCTTTCCCTGGGCGGGACTTTTTTCTGGGCAGGGCATTCCTTCCTCGGGACCAGTGCACACATGTACCTTGCCTGGTCAAATCTTTAAAAAAATCTTTTTTCCTAGAGCCAGGCCAACCCTCCCTGGGGCCCACAGTTGGATGAGTAGAATGGACAAGAGACCTATGAGCCTAAAGCCGAGTGCGGGGGGCGTAATGGGGGATGATTAGTGCCTTTTTATAGCAGCTGCAGGAGAAGCAGGTGAGGCCCCGTGGGCAGCTCTAAGCAACAACCCTGCCTTGGGCTAATGAGATTCCTGCCTTCTAGCCCGAGGAGCCCTGGCTGGCTGGCCCCATCCTGCGCTCTGCCCTGGTGAGGGGGCTGCACCTGTCTCCGTGCCAGAGGTTCGTTTGACGGACCCATGGAAATGGTGGCCTGCCCTGGGACTGAGAGTGTCGCTAGCTCTTTCCCATGTGCAGGGCTGGAGGGCTGGGCTGTGTTCCTCTGGGCTGTGTTCCTCTGGGCTGTGTTCCTCCGGGCGTTTCGATGCTGTTTTGCTCCACTCTGTTGGAGCCTAGCAGAACTTTTAGGTCAGGGACAGTGGGGTTTTGGCTGTCCCATGGGGCAAGGCTACTCACCCTGCCCTTCCCCGCTCTTGCTTTTCCTATTCCCAGTCACTCAGCCTTTCCCTTCCCAGGAGAACCTAGCCATTTGCAAATAGGGAACTTTTTACAGTGGGCTCTTCCCGAGGTTGCTCTGTGGCACCGGAACCTGTCCAGAGCAGCCTGATTTCCCGGGTACGTAACTGATTTCCCCTTAAGCTGCTGCTCCAGTTGTTGCGATCCTTCAGTTGGGAAGTCTGGCCCTCTCCCTGCCATGGGCCTTTTCGCCTGGCACATCTGCACATCACTTCCCTGGGCCTCGTCCCTGGCCGCAGCCCTGGGCCTTGTTTGCACAGGTTTGCCCCCTTGAGTTGTGGAGATTCCCAAGGGCAGGGTCTCCTCCATCTCCCTCTCCCACAGCCCAGCTCAGGGCAGAGGCAGTATGTGACTGTGGAATGGGGAAGGGCCCAGGGAGGGAGGCACAGATGGAGGGTGTGACATCAGCCGTGCCGATAGGAGTGTGGGCGTGGGAGCGGTGGGGTGTGGCTGTCCTTGGTGAAGGTGCTTTGGAAACTGAAGGTCACTGTGCCCAAGAATGTCCCAGCTCTGGCTCAGATGGCAGGTGCTCGGCCAGGTACCACCCTTTGTGCAGTGTGTAGGGCCCTGCCCAGCCTCACCTGGCAGAAAGGATGATGACTCGGGCCTCCAGCTCTTTTGCCTCCATCAGCAGGGCCGTCACGTTCTTGGTCCCTGGGTCAAACTGCAGCACCTTCTCTGCCTGCGGTGTGAACAAGAATGTTAGCAGGCGGCTGGGGCAGGGGACATAGCACCTCAGGGGTGAGAGTCGGGCTGGAGCCGCTGGGAACCCCGAGGCAGCTTAGCTAGGGCTGCCATGGTCTGCGCCTGCCACCTGCGCCTCTGCCTGCCTTCCTCAGTCCTCGCCTGGCCTGGCCTCGCCTCTCCGGTCCTGTCCTGTCTTCAGCCTGCGCGCTCACCTGTGCTCGCTCTGTGCTCTCTCTGCTCTTTCTCTGGGTCTCTCTCTCCACCTCACTCCTGTCCTCATCTTTGCACTGAGCATGCAAGCTGAAGTGGACCCAGACTCAGGAGGCGTGCAGCGGACGGGAAACAGAAAAGAGTTTTGGAATGCAACCAGGAAAAGAGATGGGGCTGACTTTTCCAAAACCATGGGAGGTCCTCTGAGGTCTGATTCCGCAGGCCCCTGCAGGAGCAGCCCAGCCCCGGCGAGTGGGTGGCCAGGCGGGCGGGCTCCCTCCCGGGTTCCACGAGGAAACCCTGGGGGTCCCGGAGATTCGCATGCACTTCCCAGAGAGCAGCTCCTCCTGCAGCCGCGCCTGCCTCGAGGGTGCAGGCTAGGGTCACGGCGGGTGGGCCTCAGGCACCCACGCCGCCACGCCTGCCCTCTCCTGCCTGCCCTCTCCTGCCTGCTGCCGGCTGCCTCTCCTCATTGCTTGGGCCTGCGGCTCGGCGGCTGGGCCAGATAGTGGCCCTAGTGGCCGAGGCGCCGAGGCCAGGGCTCCCTAGCCGTGGGTGGCGTGCACGTCCATGCATATATACCTTGGGTCCGCGCTTGTTGTCATAGGACAGTTGGTCGAGGTTTTCATAGTTCCTTTTTTTACTCTGATGAATAATGTGCACAGAGAAAATATGCAGACACAGAAGAAGATTATAAACGGTTGAAAATGACGGCGCTAAAGCAATCACACCACCTCCTCGGCACATCTGCAGACGGGCTCCTACCTGGAGCTCGCAAACACCGAGGCCCGGGGCGGGGCTGGGGGCTGGAGCGGAGCTGGGGGGGTGAGGGTCGTGGGGGTGGGGCCATGGAGGCTCCCTGCCACGAAGCTGTGCTCTTGGAAATGGTGGCTCTCAGGAGAAAGGGAGGCCCTGTCCGCGTCCACCATTCGGAGGGAGCCCCACCTACCACCCCCACCCTGCATGCACCTGCTGTGTGGCCCCAGCAGTGCCCACTCCAACCCGTGTCAGTCCTGAGTGGGAGGTGAGCAGCCCCCCGGGGCCTGTCCCCATGTCCCTCCCCCTCCCTCTCCTTGGCCTCCCTCTGCCTCTCAAGAGACCGAGGTGTCCTCACTAACTGGGGTGCCCATGCCCATCGGCTTGCATATGTGCCCAAGAGGGTGTGTGTGCATATGTGCACCTGCAGGGGTAGCATGCACCTGTGGGTGCCTGAATGGGAGGGGTAGTCTGCAAAAGCCTGTGAAGGTTGTGGAAGAGTCAGATGGTCTGAGCATGCCTTTGTGTGTGTGCGTGTGCATGTGTGCATGTGTGTGTGCATGTGTGTGTGTGCGTGTGCGTGCGTGCATGTCTGTGTGTGTGCTGGCCGGCGCAAGTGAGGATGAGCATGCACGTGAGGAGCGCACCTGTGCGCGTGTCCAGGTGTGTGTGTGAGGAGCACACCTGTGCGCGTGTCCAGGTGTGTGAGGAGCGCACCTGTGCATGTGTCCAGGTGTGTGTGTGTGAGGAGCGCACCTGAGCAAGTGTCCAGGTGTGTATGTGAAGAGTGCACCTGAGCGCATGTCCAGGTGTGTGTGTGAGGAGTGCTCCTGAGCGCGTGTCCAGGTGTGTGTGTGAGGAGTGCACCTGTGCGTGTGTCCAGGTGTGTGTGTGAGGAGTGCACCTGTGCGTGTGTCCAGGTGTGTGTGTGAGGAGTGCTCCTGAGCGCGTGTCCAGGTGTGTGAGGAGCGCACCTGTGCGTGTGTCCAGGTGTGTGTGTGGTGCTGGAGCTGCATGGAGGCAAGCGTGGCCTGAGCCTGTGGCCGGAGGTGTGGAGTGTGATGGAAATGTGTGCATGCACCTATGAGTGAAAGTAAACGGTTGGGTGTGCAGGGGTGAGTGTGTGATGGGAGTCCGTGGCCGAGGGTGGGCACGCCAGAAGGTGAGGGGCCTGTCGGGCACTGGGGTGAGGGGCACTGTCTTGGGTGAGGCCCTCGGTGCTCATGCCCCTCCCCCCCAAGACTCAGCAGAACCCCCAGGACAGGACTTCCAGGACCCTCTGGTCTGCTCCTGGCTTTACCCCCGACCCATGCCCTCTGGTCCCTCCCGGGGCCTGTGATGCTTTGGGGGTGCCAGGTTGGCCCTAAGTTCGATGAAGCCAGCTCTGACACGAAACATGCTCCCAGCCACCCGTAGGTCTGGCCCTCCTCAGCCTGGGCCTCCTCCCACTGCTTGACCAGGAGCTGGCCTAGGTGCTGAGCACCCAGGGCTCTGGGGGTCCTGCAGCCAAGCACCAGCTCTGCCCCAGACTGCAAATGGGAGTGGTAAGGAAGGGGGCAGGGGTCGCTTGGACCCCCTCAAATCCCAGCTCTGATCTCTCTGCAGCCCCACAGAGTGGACGCCTGGCTGTGTTCGGGGTCAGTGTGTCCTAGAACCAGGTGGCTAATTGGTCTTGATGAGGAGTGCGGAGGGAGACCTGTGGTGGGGCAAGGAGGGGAGTGGAGCCCACAGGGGCGGTCCGGGCTGGGGGGCAGGTGTCTGTGGATGGGGCTTTGCTGAGCTGTGAGGTGCAGAGCTTCAGGGGAGGCCACGCCCGGGAGGACAGAGAATGGGCCCAGCCGGGGCGGGACAGGACTGCAGGGGCGGTATGTGGGGGCCATGTACAGGGGAGACCTCGCCCAGAGGGAGGCTGCTGGGAACTCAGGACAGGGTGGGTGGGAAGGGTGACGAGTCCCGAGCCCGGCTGGGGCCTCCAGGGAGAGAGGGGCGCGGGCAGGAGGAAGGGACGAGGGCGCGAGGCAGCGCGGGGCGGCGCGGGGCAGGGGTGTTTGCGGAGCTCCAGGTGGTCTGGCCCTCGCCCCGCAGGGACTGACACGAAGGAGATTTCGACTAATGGCAAAAGCGAGTGAAATGAGCCGAGGACAGGCTGGGGCGGGCGCTCGCCAGACGTGGTGGTGCTGACCATGCACGATGGAAAGAAGAGGGTGTCACACACGGAGCCACAGACACACGGCGGCCCGTCCTGCACCTCGGCTCCGCCAGGCGCCCGCCTGCGGCGCCGACCCTCACCTTGGACTCACGCTCCTCCAGCAGCGTCTCCAGGCGCTTCTGAGCCGCCCGGCCCTCGTGGTCGTCGCTGACCAGCAGGATGATGTGGTTCCAGCTGTAGACACGCATCATCTCGAACCACACGCTCGACTGGTGGGAGTAGGGCGGCACGGTGCGCAAGAAGCTCAGGTGGATGCTCTGTGGGAGACGGGAGCACGGCGGGCTGAGAGGGACCCGTGGAGACCCACCCTCCCACCCGTGTCCCGCCGCTGGAACACCCGCTGGAGGCTGGGAACCCCCCTCCTCTCACCCCTGTCCGCACCCCGCTGGGCACACTTTCTAGACCCTGGGACCCCCTCCTGTCTCCCACTCCTGTCCCTAACACCCTGGGGACACTTTCTAGACCCTGGGACCCCCT
>NW_012117821.1:1199698-1200243 GCF_000951035.1 Colobus angolensis palliatus
CCGCTGGGCACACTTTCTAGACCCTGGGACCCCCTCCTGTCTCCCACTCCTGTCCCTAACACCCTGGGGACACTTTCTAGACCCTGGGACCCCCTTCCTCTCACCCCGTCCCCACCCTGCTGGGGACACTTTCTAGACCCTGGGACCCCCTCCTGTCTCCCACCCCTGTCCCTAACATCCTGGGGACACTTTCTAGACCCTGGGACCCCCTTCCTCCCACTCCTGTCCCTAAAATCTTGGGGACACTTTCTAGACCCTGGGACCCCCTTCCTCACCCCTGTGCCCACCCCGCTGGGGACACTTTCTAGACCCTGAGACCCCCTCCTGTCTCCCACCCCTGTCCCTAACATTCTGGGGACACTTTCTAGACCCTGGGACTCCCTTCCTCTCACCCCTGTCCCTAACACCCTGGGGACACTTTCTAGACCCTGGGACTCCCTTCCTCTTACCCCTGTCCCTAACACCCTGGGGACACTTTCTAGACCCTGGGACCCCCTCCTGTCTCCCACCCCTGTCCCTAACACCCTGGGGATACTTTCTAGACC
>NW_012117821.1:1200618-1205551 GCF_000951035.1 Colobus angolensis palliatus
TCGGCTCACTGCAAGCTCCGCCTCCCAGGTTTACGCCATTCTCCTGCCTCAGCCTCCCCAGTAGCTGGGACTACAGGCGCCGCCACCTCGCCCGGCTAGTTTTTTGTATTGTTAGTAGAGACGAGGTTTCACCGTGTTAGCCAGGATGGTCTCGATCTCCTGAGCTCGTGATCCACCTGCCTCGGCCTCCCAAAGTGCTGGGATTGAGCCACTGTGCCCGGCCAACCTGGGGACACTTTCTAGACCCTGGGACCCCCTCCTTTTACCCACCCCTGTCCCCACCACCCTGGGGACACTTTTTAGACCCTGGGAACCCCTCTTTCTCCCACCCCGGCCTCTCCTCCCACATATAATCTCAGAGATGGAGGAGGTTTGGTGTTGGCCCCATAGCACCCTAAGAGACATGGGTTTCTGTGGAATCGTTTCTGGGATGAGCTCACCCCCTCTCCTGCAGCCCACCACCTTTGGACAAGCTGAGCTCAGGAAGTTCTTGATGACACATAGCGCCTCGAAGATCCCCTGGGGCTGCCCAGAGTCCTCCCAAATTTAAACTCCATGTATGAAGAAGAATTCGCTCTTGGGGCTAAAGGCTTCATCTCCCCAGGCGAAAGCGTGGTGCTCGCTTGCCCTGGCTTGCTTTCCCTGGCCGCAAGCTGCCAGGGAGTGCCGTGGCACGGCGGGGAGTGGAGCAGGCTCTGCTCCACTCTGCCTCGGTTCTCTGTGTCTGTCCAGCTGAGCCCTGGTTCCTTCAGTGTCCCTGTGGACTCACACTGATCTTGTGGTTCCCTGAGGCCTCCAGCTTATTTTTCACCTGTTCCCTCTCTGTGGCCTGGGGCAGAGCCTTGGGGTGCCAAAATGTCCCCTGCCTCTCTCTGTCCACCTGGTGACGTGGCTGCAAGACAGACTGTACTTGAGATCTTGGACTAGCTCTGACCTGGCCTTGCCGGTTCATGTTTTGGGTACAGGTTGGTTGTAGTGTATAGACCATAGTAAGGCCAGGGTGTAGCTGTGAGGTGTGCCCCCTCCCTTTGGCCTGCTCTGGGCTGGGGGCACGTGCTGGGCTGGCCCTGCCCTGGGGCATGCCTTTCCCTGGGCTTTCATTTGAGCCATTGGCTGCTTTCCTGGGTAAGGCCATTTTCTCTCCTTCGCATGTGAGGAAACTGGTGCCCAGGGAAGTGAAGGAGGTCGTGCCTGAGGGCACAGGAATGAGACCCCCAGCTTCTCATGGCCAGGGGTGAAGTCACCTGGGAGGAGCAGTTTGGGTGCCGAGGGGCATGCCAGGGCCTTCAGAGCATCAGGAAGGTGGCTGTTCCAGTCTCTCTCAGCTCCTGCCTCTGGGGCCTTCCATCCTCCCAGAAGAGCCTGGGCCTAGCTGGGGCGACCCCTGTGCTTTAAGGCAATGTTACTGAGGACTGTGGACTCTGGGCAGGAGGAATTTGGAGAAGATGGGGGACCTGGAAGCCTGGCTGCACAGTCCAGCCCTCTGGCTTCTCAGCACTGGCACCAAACTGGGTGTCTGCTGCCAAGTGGCCCTGCAGGTCTGTCAGTCAGTGGCCCCAGGTTGGTCAGCCCCTCAGTGCCCAGTTTGCATCCTGGGTAGACGGAGGGCTGTGTGACCTAGAACAAGCCCCCATGGCTCTCTGGCTTGGAGTTTCCTGCAAAACTGACTGGATGACTCTTCCAGCTGCTGTTCCAGAATTAGACAGAGGCCCTTGTCCTAGCCTGTGGGCCAGGAGGGTCTGCAGGAGGCTGAGCCAAGGTGCCCTCAGCCCTAGAGGCTGGAAGCCCCCAGGCCAGCGCCCCGCCCGGAGCTGCATCCTCATTTACGCCATGCAACCGCAGACATTGCTCTCCATCCATGCCGGCAGTGGGAAAGGCTGGCCCTACCACCCTGGCTGTGTGCACACCCCTTTCCTCCTGGAGCAACCCCCAGCTCTCCAAACTTCCCTTCAAAGTCCACCTGTCTAGAAAGCCTCCCAGCCATCCCTTCGCCCAGCCCATGGGCCCTCTGGTCCTGAGGGTGTGTCACTGGTGCCTGTGCCAGTGAGTGTGTGTGACTTTGTGTGAATCCGTGGGTGTGGCAGTGTGCATGTGTGGGGAGGGTGAGCACAGCAGTGCAGCGTGTGGGTGCTGTGAGTATGAATGTGTGAGTGTGTGGTGTGTGAGTGTGTGAGGTGTGCCCCCTCCCTTTGGCCTGCTCTGGGCTGGGGGCACGTGCTGGGCTCCATGTGAGCCCTCCTTGTGCATGAGAGTGTGTATTGTGCGTGTAAGAGCATGTGAATGTTCATGTGACCGTGTTTGCAGATGTGTGAGTTGGACACGTGAGAGCGTGCAGACGTGCATGAATATGGGGGAGCTGTGTGTGACTGTGAGGGCGTGGTGTGTGAGTTCCGTGTGAGCCGGTCGGCCCGCTGCTCCTGGAGTGGCCGGGCTGTGCACAGGGGCGCAGGGCCGGCTGGCCTGGTCTGGCAGTCAGGCTTACCTTGTCGGAGTAGATGGACATGCGGGTGGTCAGCCCCAGCACGGGGATGCGGTAGAAGCCGGCTGTGTAGGAGACAGGGGTGGGAGTGAAGTGGTCGTTGGGGGTAGGCGGATGGCTAACTAGGATGGCGTAGACCTGTGGACACAGGAGACAGGGTCAGTTTGAGCCAGGGGTGGGTCAGGCACTGGGCTAGAGGCTGAGATCCGGAAGTAGCAGAGGCTGAACCCAGCAGGCTAAGGTGGGTGGGGGCACGATTTGGGTACATGCTACATGCCCAGGCCCAGATGCACACATGCTCACAGGGCGGGGGAGGGAGACCCCATCATCATCCTTTATCAGTCAATCACAGAGGGGCAGAGCCAGAGCAGGGGCTAAGGGGACACAGGGAAGGGCAGACCCCACCCGGACCTCCCCTCACTCTTCTCACATTGCTGACTGGGGCCCTGCAGGGGCTGCACCCCTCAAGGGCCAGATGAAGGCCTGCCCTGGGGATGTCCCGGGGACCCTGAGCACAGGACGCACCCAGGGTGGACTGGGGAGGACAACTGGTCCTGCATCATGATGGCCTTGATGCTCAGAACCCACCCGTCCTTCCTGATGGGCCAGGGGTGGGGCCAGCTCACATCCCGAGACAGGGCGGGCAGCTCCAATGGCCAGTACCGGACTTCAGGGGGAAGCAGCTAGGAGCTGCCAAAGAGGTCGAGGTCCCTTCTGCTGGTGTCTCCAGGGGCGGGGCCTGAGGTGGGCTCCGTCCGAACAACACTCAGCCCTTACTTTGAGTGCTGGCCTCATCGTCAAGGAAGGGAAGGGAGGCGTTGGGGGTGCAGCCCAGCCTTCCTGCCCGTGACCAAGGCCCCATAGGGCAGATCTAAAGCCAGCGGCTTAGCCCCCTGGAACTGACACCTTCCTTCTCTCCCCAGCCCCTCCCAAGGCAGGGAGGCAGGCAGCTGGGGGTCCACACCACCTTCACACAACAAGGACTTGCGTCTGTCCCCAGCTCTGCCTGTGCCTCTTAGAGCTTTGGCGAATGGGGCAGCGTGTACTGCATGGCCCCACGTGACAGGACAGTACCTGACCAGGGGGTGTGTTCCGTGAATGGTAGCTACAGGCATTGCCTTTGCTCCAGGCACCATGCCCACAGACAGACAGCAAGACGGGCGTGAGTTGAAGCAATTCCCCAGGAATGGCCCCTCCCGGATTTCCTGAGTCCACCTTCCGTGTCCCTCCCCAGTCCCAGATGGAACATGTGACTGCAGCCACTGGCTACAGACGCGTCCCCCCAGTCCCATCCCGTGGTGTCCTGGACTGGGGCATGGGGGTGGATTGTGAGATGGGGAGGGAGGATTTCTGAAAAGAACTCTGGCGTGGGCCCTGCAGCTGCAGCTGTTTGAAGTGGTTCTCCCTCCCCCAGCTCTTGCCTCCAACCTGCACCCAGAGGTGCCTGGCAAAGACCTGTAGGTCCATGTGTGACCATGCAGGTATTCGCGCATGTGCTAGGGTATGGTTATACGCATCACATGCCCCAGCATGTCTGTTTGTGTACATGCGTGTGCATGACTGGAACCGTGTGTGTAAGTGTGCATGTTTGCATGTGCCTCTGGGAATGCATGCCAAGCCGTGTGTGGCACATGAGCAGGTGTCCATGGATCTGCATGTGTGCAAGTGAGCATATGAAATTGTGTGATGCTGAGGTGCATGAGTGTGTGCTAATGTAACAAGTGGTGTGTGTGTGAGCATGCATGTCCACAGATGTGGTGTGTCCACCAAGTAGGCACGTGTGAGCAGTGCTAGGCTGGATGTCTGTCCTGCCTCTTACATAAAGGGCTGCATTGCAGATCCTTGCAGTCTCATTGGAATTCAGCAGGCGCTCGGCCCAGGGGCGGACAGCTCTGACAGGCAAAATCCCAGGAGCCGCGTCCTCCCCCGCAGCGCTGGCTGCCGACAGCTCCCATGCCCTGACGCCTCTCGCGTGTGCATCCCCACTCCCACTCCCACAAAGCACCCTGCTTTGGCACCTGAGCCATTACCCTTCCCAGGCAGACCCCTGGGTCGGGGGAAGGGAAGAAAAAAAGAGCAGGAGGACCTGGAAGCAGAAACAAAGATGGCCCCAGGCCCCGTCCTGTTTAAAGCTCTGCAGGGCGGGCATGTAGCTGGATGGGCACTTCTGCCCCCATACCTGGAATACACACCCCCACACTGACACACTCCAGCCCACGTCTACACACACCAATCAGGGCCTGGAGCCCCAGGGACCCTCTGAGGACCAGCCAAGGTGGCAGGTGACTGGTCTCAGGCCAAGATAGGGGAGCCAGCAGACCCTGGTGTTTGGTTCCTAGTGAGACAAGGGCCTCCCGGAAGCAGCCAGCTGACTCCGGGGTGGTGTCTTCCAGGGAGGAAGGGAGCACGGAAAGGATGGAATGAAACTGGGGGTGTGGGGGTGCAGTATGGAGG
>NW_012117821.1:1206201-1211441 GCF_000951035.1 Colobus angolensis palliatus
CGGACGCTGCGGCGACTGCAGCAGCTGCAGAAACGCGAGCGGGGCCAACGTCTCCTGCCCCTCCCGCCGCCCCCGCTTCCCAACACGGAGGCGAAGGGGGCGCCTCCGCGCCAGAGCGTGCGCCTGCGTTCGCGTGAGCGTGTGTGTCGGAGCGCGCGTGAGCCGGGAAGCGCGCGTGTGCGTGTGAGCGCGTGCCTGGAGGGGTCCTGGGACAGTGGCCTCTGCTGTCGGGGACCTGCAGGGAGCTCAGTTTGGGAACGTTAGAGGGGTCCGTGTCACCGCGTGCAGCCCGCACCACCCTTGCGTGTCTTTTAATGTGACCGAAACGTGTCGTGCCTGCTCGCATGTGTGTGTGCGCGCACGAGTCGTCACCCACAGTCAGCAATATTTCGGGTCCTGATTCTTGCAGGCTGGAGCTCTAGAGGGGTGGGGGAGGCCCTAAACCATGCCTCTGGGGTCCCCCCCCAAGATTCAGAAATGAGGGAGAGGCCCCGTCTACATGGCAATGTAACTCCGGACCCCGCTCCTCGGGCTAAGAGGAATAGGGAGGGTGACCGTGGCTGCCACATGTGTTCAGCCAGGCCTTCCGCGAGAGCCTGGAAACTGGACCCGCACTGGCTGGGGCTGAGGTCGGACACCAGGAATCACTGGAGCCCCGCGAGGTGTGTTCGGGGCCAGCCATTTCACACCCTCAGCTTCCGCTCCTCTCTCCATCTCCAGTCCCTCGCAATACGCTCCCAGCGCCCCCTTTTTCAGAGCCTTACCCATCCCTCTGGTCCACACCACCCTGTCTTTGTCCCCCTCCACCCCTGGAGAGTGCGTCCCCCTCCCTAACTTGAAGGAAGGCTGAAGCTCCGCCCCTGCCAGTGATGTCACCATTTCCAATGGCAACTGAGGATTCTGCAGACCTAACAGCAAACGCCCCCAATGTGACAAAGCAGGGTCGTCCCCACACCTCTGCTATCTGGAGCAGTGCAGCGAGGGGAGTCATGTGCCCACAGGGATCACACTCCCTCTCCCGCTTGCCGTTCTCTCCATCAGCCAAACACTGGCACCAGGGACCCCCTGGAGCTGAGAGGAGGGGGAGGGGCTGCGGTGTTTGACAAGCTCCTCCTCTTGGCCCCTTCTCTCTCAATACAGGGAAATCTTTCCTTGGGGGATCACCTGCCTGTACCCTGCTGCAGACCCCCGCCTCTCCCTGTTTGGGTTGAGGCACACAGAGGAAGGCTCATCCGCCTTGGGCCCTTCACCCCTTCTGTCCGCTATCAGGAAGGCACGTGGGTGTTGCTCAGGGGGACTGAGCTGGCCCCACCTCCAGGAGTTTGTGGCCCATCTCCAAACTTCCGCCTCAGCCAGGCACAGTGGCTCATGCCTGTAATCCTAACACTTTGGGAGGCAAAGGCAGGTGGATTACCTAAGGTCAGGAGTTCGAGACTAGCCTGGTCAACGTGGTGAAACCCTGTCTCTACTAAAAATACAAAAATTACCCAGGCGTGGTGGCGGGCACCTGTAATCCCAGCTACTTGGGAAACTGAGGCAGGAAAATCGCTTGAATGTGGGAGGCAGAGGTTGCAATGAGCCGAAATCGCGTCACTGCACTCCAGCCTGGGCAACAGAGCAAAACTCCATCTCAAAAAACAAACAAACAAAAAACCTTGCGCCTCAGACAGGCCAGAGCCTGGCAGCTGCGTGGGGGTAGACCTGAGCCCAGATGGCTCCTCATCAGCACGGAAGAAAGGGGTTGGAGGCTGCAGTAGCCACCCTGGCTCCACCCACCCAGCCCCACCCTGTGGGGTGCTGGAGCAACTCCTGCTGACCCTGGAGAGCCGATTGTTAAATGTTCAGACACCTGCCAGCAGCTGTTACAGTCAGGGCTTGAAATTAGCCACAATGGGATTATTTATGCTGCCAGGGAAATCATCAAACCCCACAAACCAGGGCTTTTCCTTTTCTACTCAGGGAGCCGGTCTGCCAGCGCACCACTGCCCCACCAGACTGTGTGCGTCCCCAAGCTTCTGTTCAAGACCCCTTGGCAGATGCCCATGATGGAGATGGGGTGGAGGCCATGCCTCCAGGCTGCAGCTCCTGCCAGCAGTCTTTCCTGGGTTCTGCTCTGCATTTTTCCCCCTTGGGCTTCTTCCACAACCGTGAGGGAGGGGGTAGTGGTGCCACAACAGAGGAGCCTGGACTCAGACCCCTCTAAGACCTGGAGAGACAAAGGCTGTGGGGAGGACCAGAGACCTGGTGCGCTGCCCTGGGATGGGCCCTGGCCAGCAGTCAGGCACTGGGTGGGGAGGGAAGTGCTGTTCCCCCTAGGCCACTGTGGGACAGTCTCCCCTCTGCGGAGACCTCCCTGCCTACTCTGACAGCTGCGGCCCCGGCGGGAGGGAGCTGCACCTCCCCGAGGCCAGCCTAGCTGTTCCAGTCAGGGCTGTCAACCCGGGTGCAGTCCCGCCCTGGCCTCAGTCCATTGGCTGAGGGGTTGCCAATCAGGGCTCTCCCTAGGATTTTGGGCAGGTCATAAGCAGGGAGGGGACCCCAACTCTATATCCCCTGCAGGCGAGCCCCTGAGAACTGGGGCACGAGAGTCACCTGAGGACACATTTCCGTCCAGAGGAAGGCTGCTTGAGAGGAGGAGGCTGACAGGTCGGGAGGGGCGGGCAGAAGCGTCTCCACCCACCCACCCCAGCTGAGGCTGGCCAAGGGCGTGGAGGACAGGCCTGCTTCCCGTGCCAGCTCCTAGAGGGGCTGCCAGGCCACGTAGGGGAAACAGAGCTGGCCATCTTGGGCCTGACCCCCGCTAAAGAGCTAGACTGGGGTCAGGATCTCTGCCCTGACCTGGGGGAGCCCAGGGACCCTCACAGAGGGCTAGTCCCCAACACCAGCGAGGCTTTCTTACCAGCCCTGGAGCTGGTCCAGCTCCCATATCTTCCTGCCTCCACAAGTCCCTCCTCTCTCCCTGTCCTGACTTTCCAAATTCCACCTTTCCTGGTAGCCATCTTCCTCATCAGAGTGTCCCCACAGATCTGACTGTGGGTGGTACTGCACACTAACATTTACTCCACTAGGCACATTTACTGAGCACCTCCCATGTGCCAGACGCTGTTCTAAGGGTGGGGATGCAGCAGTGCAAAGGCTGGACTTTCTGACGTCATGGAGCACAAACACATGAGCACCTGAGACCATTCCACGTAGCGGCGCGTGGTCTCAAGAAACAAAATGCAGAATAAAAGGCGGAGAGTGATGATACCAGCGGTGGTTTTAACACCACCTCCTTCAGCAGGAGAAGCCTGATTCCCCTCCAGGCATACATGGCCTGGACTTATGGCCTCTCCTGTAATGAATGGAACATGGTAATGGTGTGTGACTCCCAGGTGTGGTCTAGAAAGAACATCTCCCAGCTGGGCACGGCGGCTCCCACCTGTCATCCCAGCACTTTGGGAGGCCGAGACGGGAGGATCACCTGAGGTCAGGAGTTCGAGACCAGCCTGGCCAACTTGGTGAAACCCTGTCTGTACTAAAATTGAAAATAATATATATATATATATTTGAGACCGAGTCTTGCTCTGTCGCCCAGGCTGGAGTGCAGTGGTGCGATCTCGGCTCACTGCAAGCTCCACCTCCTGGGTTCATGCCATTCTCCTGCCTTAGCCTCCCAAGTAGCTGAGACTACAGGCGCCCGCCACCACGCCTGGCTAATTGTTTGTATTTTTAGTAGAGACGGGGTTTCATTGTATTAGCCAGGATGGTCTCAATCTCCTGACCTCATGATCTGCCCACCTCGGCCTCTCAAAGTGCTGGGATTACAGGCATGAACCACCGCGTCCGGCGAAAAATAAAAATAATAACTTTTTAAAAATGAGCTGGACCTGGTGGTGCACACCTATGATCCCAGCTACTTGGGAGGCTGAGGCAGGAGAATCGCTTGAACCTGGGAGACAGAGGTTGTGGTGAGCCAAGATCGAGCCACTGCACTCCAACCTGGGCAACAAAGCAAGACTCCATCTAAATAATAAAAATTAAAAATTAAAAAAAGAAAAAAAGGACACCTACTGTCCACCTGCCGCTCTCCTTTCTGTTCACTTGCTCTGAGGGATGCAGCCAGCCCCATGTAGTGAGGACACTCAGGCAACCACTGTAGAGAGGAATGCCATGCCAGTGGTCAGTGCCAGCCACGGGAGGGAGCCACGTGGGAAGCTCCAGGGCCTCCAGCTCCGGTGGAGCCTTCAGATGACAGCAGCCCTGGCTGATGTCTTCACCGCGACCTCACGAGGGGCCCTGAGGCAGAGCTGCACCAGAGTGGCTGGCCCCTAGAAACTGGGAGGGACAGTAAAGCACTGGGTTGTGGGGTAAATCGTTACGCAGCATTAGACCGCCAACTAACCAATACAGGTGCTGCTTTAAGGAACGCCTCCCCTAAAAGTTCTTTGAGAAAATACCAGAATGGAATGAGAAGGGACGCTATGCAGATGTTGAAGGAGGAAAGAGCGTCCCGAGGAGAGGAGGTGGCGAGTGCCAAGGCCCTGGGGTGGGAGTGTGTGGCATGGAGCAGGCGAAGCAGACAGGGGGAGACCAGGGAAGGTACGGGGCCGGGCACTGTGGAAACTTCTAGGCCATGATGGGGGATCAGCTTCCTTCTAAGTGGGATGTGAAGCCATTGGAGGGTGTGGACCAGTAGAATGAAGTAGATAATCAGCCAGGAGGCTCCTGGGCTGCCACATGCCAGGTGAAAGGACCAGAGAAGAGACGTGGAGGTGACAAGACACCAGGCCTCGAGGTGAGGAACGTGGCACGTCGGCAAAGCGGGAGGCCTGAGGGATGGAGCAGATGGAGGCGCTCCTCACAGATAATGGAGACGTTGCGTGGGTCGAGTAGGCTTTTTGAAGTGAGATTTGGTTTTCTTATAAAGTTCCCACAAAGCATCGCTGTAGATCTCACGACTTTTTTTTGTTGTTGTTTTCTTTGAGACCGAGTTTCACTCTTGTTGCCCAGGCTGGAGCATGATAGCACCATCTTGGCTCACCGCAACCTCCACCTCCCAGGTTCAAGCGATTCTCCTGCCTTAGCCTCCCAAGTAGCTGGGAATACAGGCACCTGCCACCACACCTGGCTAATTTTTGTGCGCTTAGTAGAGACGGAGTTTCACCATGTTGACCAGGCTGGTCTCGAACTCCTGACCTCAGGTGATCCGCCCACCTTGGCCTCCCAAAGTGCTGGGATTGGCCGGGCGCGGTGGCTCA
>NW_012117821.1:1213286-1214679 GCF_000951035.1 Colobus angolensis palliatus
AAAAAAAAAAATACAAAAATTAGCTGGGTGTGGTGGCGGGCACCTGTAATCCCAGCTACTCGGGAGGCTGAGGCAGGGGAATCACTTTAACCCAGGATGCAGAGGTTGCAGTGAGCCAAAATTGCACCACTGCACTCCAGCCTGGGTGACAAGAGCAAAACTCTGTCCCAAAAATAAAAAATAAATATAAATAAATAAGTAAGACATGAAATACAGATATTTACTTCTTCTCATTATTTTTCCAATTTTTCATAGGCAGGATCTTGCTCTGCTGCCAGGCTGGAGTGCAGTGGCACAATCGTGGCTCATTAAAGCCTCAACCTTCTAGGCTCAAGCACCCCTCCCACCTCAGCTACCTAAGTAGCAGGGACTACAGGTCCATACCACATCATTCAGCTAATTTTTTTCAATTTTTTTTTTTTAGAGATGGAGTCTTGCTATGTTGCCCAGGCTGATCTTGAACTCCTGGGCTCATGCAGTCCTCCCACAGTGTTGGGATTCTAGGTGTGAGCCACTGTGCCAGACCAGAATAAAACTATTTCCTAATTTCCCTTGTGATTTCTTCTTTGACTTTGGGTTATTTAGCAGTGTACTATTTAATTTTCCAATATTTGGAGATTTTTTAGATATAGTCCCACTATTGACTTGTACTTTAATTTCAATATGGTCAGAAAACAACCTTTGTGTGACTGTATTACTAATTTATTTGTTAGAGACAGGATCTTGTTCTATTCCCCAGTGCCGAGACCAGCTTGGTCAGGGAGACCCTAACCCAGAGGCGCTAGAGGAATTAAAGACACACACACAGAAATACAGAGGTGTGAAGTGGGAAATCAGGGGTCTCACAGCCTTCAGAGCTGAGAGCCTGGAACAGAGATTTACGCACATATTTGTTGACAGCAAGCCACTGATAGCATTGTTTCTATAGACTGTAGATTAACTAAAAGTATTCCTTACGGGAAACAAAGGGATGGGCCGAAATAAAGGGATGGCTCTGGCTAGTTATCTGCAGCAGGAACATGTCCTTAAGGCACAGAGTGCTCATACCATTGTTTGTGGTTTAAGAACGCCTTTATGCGCTCTCTGCCCTGGTTGGGCCAGGTGTTCCTTGCCCTCATTCTGGTAAACCCACTACCTTCCAGCATGGGCGTCACGGCCATCACGAACATGTCACAGTGGTGCAGAGATTTTGTTTATGACCAGTTTTGGGGCCAGTTTATGGCCATATTTTGGGGGCCCTGTTCCCAACACCCTAGGCTGATGGCACTGGTTCAATTCCAGCTCATTGCAGCCTCCAACTCCTGGGCTCAGTTGATCCTCCTGCCTCAGTCTCCCCAGTAGTTGGAACTACAGGTGTGCACCCCACGGCTCCAACTCTTTTTTTTTTTTTTTT
>NW_012117821.1:1216229-1218921 GCF_000951035.1 Colobus angolensis palliatus
CTGGCTAATTTTTTGTATTTTTAGTAGAGATGGAGTTTCACCGTGTTAGCCAGGATGGTCTCGATCTCCTGACCTCGTGATCCACCTACCTCAGCCTCCCAAAGTGCTGGGATTACGGGCGTGAGCCACCACGCCCGGCTGTATATATATATTTTTAAAGATGGGATCTCACTGTGTTGTCCAGGCTGGTCTCAAAGGTCTCAAACTCCTGAGCTGAAGGGATCCTCCTGCCTTGGCCTCCCAAAGTGCTGGGATTACAGGTGTGAGCCACTGTGCCTGGCCACCTTTTATTTCTCTTCTTGCCTGAGAGGACTGCATAGAAACCCAGCACTGTGACAATATAAATGATGAGAGCAGACATCTCACACTGCCTCCAGTGCTACTGGAAAAGCATTTAAAAGTTCCCATTTTTCCTGACCGGGCGTGGTGGCTCATGCCTGTAATCTTAGCACTTTGGGAGGCAGAGGTGGGTGGATCACCTGAGATCAGGAGTTCAAGACCATCCTGGTCAACATGGTGAAACCCTGTCTCTACTAAAAATGCAAAAAAAAAAAAAAAAGAAAAAAAATTAGCTGGGCTTGGTGGCAGGCACCTGTAATCCCAGGTACTTGGGAGGCTGAGGCAGGAGAATCGCTTGAACCCCGGAGACGGAGGTTGCAGTGAGCTGAGATTACACCATTGCACACCAGCCTGGGCAACAAGAATGAAATACCATCTCAAAAAAAAAAAAGTTCTCATTTTCATTTTCCCTAGTTTGTTAAAAATATTTATTGTAAACAGGTATTGGATTTTGTCAAATGCTTTTTCTGCATCTCTTGAGATGGTAATGTAATTTTTGTGCTTTAGTCTAGTAACTTAGTACATAACATTAATTCATTTTTGAATATTAAAACCCTATATTCCTGGCCAGGCACAGTGGCTCATGCCTGTAATCCTAACACGTTGGGAGGCCGAGGCAGGCGGGTCATGAGGTCAGGAGTTCGAGACCAGCCTAGCCAACATGGTGAAACTCTGTCTCTACAAAAAATATGAAAATTAGCTGGGCATGGTGGCCGGCGCCTGTAATCCCAGCTACTCGGGAGGCTGAGGCAGGAGAATCGCTGCATCCAGGAGGCAGACGTTGCAGTGAGCCAAGATGGCACCACTGCACTACAGCCTGGGCAACAGAGAAGACTCTGTCTCAAAAAAATTAGTGAATAAATAAAAACTTTCTATTTCATCGATTTTCTGTTGTTTCTCTGCTTTCTATTTCACTGACTTACTGACTTTTTTTTTTTTTTGAGACAGTCTCTCACTCTGTCGCCCGGACTGTAGTGCAATGGTGCATTCTTGGCTCACGGTAACCTCTGCCTCCCAGGCTCAAGCAATTCTCGTGCCTTAGTCTTCTAAGTAGTTGGGATTATTTTGTGTGTGGGGGGGGCGGGGGCGGGGTCTCACTCTGTTGCCAAGATTGGAGTGTAGTGGTGCAATCTTAGCTCACTGCAGTCTCCACCTGCCAGGCTCAAGGGATCCACCTTTTAAGCCTACCAAGTAGCTGGGACTAGAGGCATCAACACATCTAATTATTATTTTTTCTTTTTTTTTGAGACGGAGTCCCGCTCTATCGCCCAGGATGGAGTGCAGTGGCACGATCTTGGCTCACTGAAACCTTCGTCTTCCAGGTTCAAGCGATTCTCCTGCGTCAACCTCCCAAGTAGTTGGGATTACAGGTGCCCGCCACCACACCCCACTCATTTTTGTATTTTTAGTAGAGATGGAGTTTCACTATATTGGCCAGGCTGGTCTTGAACCCCTGATCTCAAGTGATCCACCTGCCTCGATCTCCCAAAGGGCCGGGATTATAGACATGAGACGTCGTTGCCGGGGGAGCCCTCCAGACACCCAGAAATGCCACAGCCAGGACCGTGGGGCGCAGCAGAATCGCCCAAGGGGCAGGGGCAGCCTGGCCAGAAGAGATCTGGGGAAGGGCCGGGCGTGAGGTGCGGAAGGGGAGAACCCAGGCAGGGCGAGCGTCGGGCGGCCACGGACGCCGCTTTGCCATTTTGGGCGTTTTGAGGAAGGACAATGCACGCAGGAAGCGCAGTCATCTCAAGCTGCTGACCTCCAAGGCTACCGGGTTCGAGGGCTGGAGTCGGGTCTGAAAGCCCCGACCCGCCTATGGCGTGGGCCCCCTCGCTCGGCCCGGTCCAGGCGCAGCGCTCGGGTCCCGGGGACGGTGAGATGCGGCGCGGCCAGCTTAGCTCGGATTAGCGGCCACCCCAGCCCAGGTGCCGCCCAGCCACGCTCCACCCGGCCGGTTCCGCGACCCTGGGAGGGTCCGGTCCTTCCCTCGACCCCCGCGACGCCGCGCCCGGGTGAGGCCCTGGGCTTCCTGCCGGTGACCACGCGGCCAGGGTGGCCCCTAGCCCAGGACGGCTACCAAGGGCGGCCCAGCCCCATCCCCGTGCTGCAGGTCCCGGAACCGAATAGCCGGGAGCGGGGGCTCCCTGAAAACATGGCGGCGGCGCCCAGGGCGCCTCCCCGGGTCCCGGGTGTCAGCGTCTTGTGGCGAGGGCGTGGACAAAGCCGGTGCCGTCCGACGACAAGAGGCAAGAAGAGGCCGGGTGCGGTGGCTCAAGCCTGTAATCCCAGCACTTTGGAAGGCCGAGACGGATGGATCACGAGGTCAGCAGATCGAGACCATCCTGGCTAA
>NW_012117821.1:1219243-1221932 GCF_000951035.1 Colobus angolensis palliatus
CGTGGGCGCTCGGCGCAGGCGCAGTAGGCTGCGGGGTTGAGTCGCATTGCGTGCGCGTGCGCGCTGCGCACACCCGGACGGCTCTGTGCGCCGCAGTGGCTTCCCGGAGTCTCGGAGAAGTGGAGCTCTAGGTCTTTTTCAGGACCGGGTCTCCTGATGCCGCTCGTGGTTCCTCGAGGCTCCCTTCCACGCATTTGCCGCCGCTGCCTCATCAGAACTTCATTTCGGTGACGCAGAGCTTTGGGGAGAGCTACGGCAACAGCGAGAGCTGCCGGCGGCGCTTGTGCTGCAGGGTGAGTGCCGCGCCGGACTGACCGAGGCCAGGGGCCGCTGTACCCTGGGCGGGCGGACTCGACTCCCCCGACGCTGCCCTCTCCACCCCTTCCCCGCAAAAAGGGGCAAATGTACTAATGTGCTTTCCGGGCCGGGGCATCCGTGGTCGGCACGTCTGCACCAGTCTCAGCGGCCCAAATTCTGCGGGGCGGTGGTGGCGGGAAGAGGGATTGGAGCCCCAGCAGGTTGTCTGGGCTTCGTTTGCTTTTCTGCAAGGTCTTGGCCCAGGCCCCGGTCCCTCTTGGAGCGGAAACCTCTGGACCTGGTGCTCCTAAGAAAGCAAGCGGCCCCGACGCGTTACTGTGGCCTGGTGTAACCCTCGTAGCCAGCCCATGTTCTGTGAGGCATGAAGCGCCACGCACGATAAAGTGAGATGAACCAAGACCTTTTCTTGATTCTAAGCAAGGAACGCACAGCTCACCCTGTCACGTGCAACGAACATAAGCTGAGAATTACCCTCTTGCCTTCCCACAGCGTCTAATCTTTTATTTTTATGTTTTTGAGGCAAGGTCTCCCTCTGTTGCCTAGGCTGGAGTGCAGTGGCGATCACGGCCCACTGCAGCCTTGACCTCCTGGGCTCCAGCGTGCGTCTAATCTAGAACCAAATCCTCCTTCCTTAGATCATCCCCCAAATCACCCAACTACAGGTGAAATCCTGTAATAGTTTCCTCGGAACACCCTGTTGCTGACAACTCACTGTCTCAGCCTGGTGTGTTTGTACACACTGCATAGAGTAAAAGACCCAAGTCGTTTAACTACAGGCGTGTTTGCAGTGGTCTTTGGCTGAAGGGCGTTATAGACTCTCAGTCGGGGAGTCAATGAGATTCAGCTGAGACCCTCAACTCAGAGCATGCCCACCTGAGTCCCTTTTGTGTCTGTCTCTGGGGGCGGGAACTATCCTTGGCTGGGAAGAAACAGGCATATTCTTTGTTTCATTCTCCTTGAATGCCTACCGTGGCCAGTTCCCGTTTTAGTTCTGAGTGTGCAGAGATGAATAAAACAGATTTGTAGGAGAGGCTGGTGAGAAGCCAGCCACAGATGGGCAGAGGCAGGTGGCACATGTGTACGTCCTGTGTGGAAAAGAGCAGGGCCCTGGGGAAGAACAGTGGCTAGTCCTGAGGGCTAAGAGGGGGCTGTGGCACTGAAGGCAAGATCTGAGGGCTGAGAAGCTGCTGGCAGGGCAGAGTGGGGAGAGGCTCACTTGAGCCTGAGTGAAACTGCTTGAGTCAAGGAGGACCTTGGCATATTTGGGAGGGTAAAATTCCCAGGGCTGGGAGATGGATTGAGGATTGGCTCAGTCCAGCCGTGGTCCTGCAGGTCCTGGAGGTAAGGAAGGAGACCACCATTTCTCCTGCTACCCTCCTCTCCCCACCTTGCCTGGTTTATAAGACAGAAAAGGGAGAAAGCAAAAAGTTGGAAACAAA
This sequence comes from Colobus angolensis palliatus, assembly GCF_000951035.1. Classification (NCBI taxonomy): domain Eukaryota; kingdom Metazoa; phylum Chordata; class Mammalia; order Primates; family Cercopithecidae; genus Colobus; species Colobus angolensis. The sequence goes on from NW_012117821.1 coordinate 1,221,001, forward strand.
CAGAAGATAAATAGCCAGACGACCTTGGCACCACCACCTGTCCCTGGTGGTTAAAATAATAATAACATCAGCTCCTGACCTGAACTACTTGTGTAATCTGTAAATTCCAGGCATTGTATGAGGAAGCATTGTAAAACTTTCTGTTCTGTTAGCTGATGCATAGCCCCTAGTCACATTTCCCGTGCTTGCTCAATCTATCACGACCCTTTCACGTGGACTCCTTAGAGTCGTAAGCCCTTAAAAGGGCCAGGAATTTCTTTTTCAGGGAGCTCGGTACTTAAGATGCAAGTCTGCCGAAGTTCATGGCCAAATAAAGCCACTTCCTCCTTTGACCCAGTGTCAGGGGTTTTGTCTGCGGCTTGTCCTGCTACAGAGGCAGCATGGTGTGCCAAAATAGTGAGATCCCATCTCTACAAAAAATAAAATAAATCAGGACCTGTAGTCCTAGCTACTCAGGCAGCTGAGGCAGGAGGATTGTGGGAGTTGAGAAGTTTGAGGCAGTCATGAACTATGCACCACTGCACTCCAGGCTGGGCAACAGAACAAGATCTCATTTCAAAATAAAACAAAAAATCATTACATGATATAAGGACACTACATAGTAATAAAAGGGTCAATTCATGAACAAATTATAGCAATTATAAAGATGTATGTACCAAGAACAGCTCCCCAAAATATATGAGGCAAACATGGGCAGAATTGAAGACAGAAATAAGTTCTACGATAATAGTTGTAGATGTCACTCAACCTATTTTAATAATGGAAAACTTACCTAGGTGGCAGATCAACAAGGAAATAGAGGGTTTGGACAGTGCTAAAATCTTGACAGGACAGACACAGAACACTCCACCCAACAACAGAGAATACACATTTTTTTAAGCACATGGAACATCCTCCAGGACAGACCATGTGTTAGGCCACATATTAAATAT
>NW_012117821.1:1224297-1226573 GCF_000951035.1 Colobus angolensis palliatus
AACCCGGGAGGCGGAGCTTGCAGTGAGCGGAGATCGCGCCACTGCACTCCAGCCTGGGCCACAGAGCGAGACTCCGTCTCAAATAAATAAATAAAAATAAATAAATAAATAAATACACAGGACAAAGAAATGGAAGAAAAGACAGCTGGGCCCAGGGGACCACTACCCCCAAGGCATGGAGACCAATAGTGGCCCCGAATGCCTGGCTGCGCTGATACTTATCGGATACAAGGCAAGGGGGCAGGGTAAGGAGTGTGAGCCATCTCCAATGATAGGTAAGGTCACGCGAGTCACGTGTCCACCAGACAGGAGGCCCTACCCTCTTTGGTAGCAGAGGCGGAGAGAGAGAGAGGGGACAGCTTACGTCATTATTTCCTATATGCATTTGTTGGAGAAATCAGCGGCTTTAATACTTTCACTAATTCTGCCACCGCTGTCTAGAAGGCGGAGCCAGGTGTACAGGGCGGCACATGCAAGCGGACCAGGAGCGTGACCGCGGAAGCACAGCATCGCCGGGAGGCGGTTAGGCCTCCGGATGGCTGTGTGCGGGCTTGACTGAGGTCAGGCCTTCCACAAGAGGTGGTGGAGCAGAGTCTTCTCTAACTCCTCCGGGGAAAGGGAGACTCCCTTTCCCGGTCTGCTAAGTAAGGGGTGCCTTCCCAGGCGCTGGCGCTACCGCTGGACCAAAGTCCGCTAAGTCAAGGTCGCCTTCGCAGGCGCTGGCGCTACCGCTGGACCAAAGTCCGCTAAGTCAAGGTCGCCTTCCCAGGCACTGGCGCTACCGCTAGACCAAGGAGCCCTCTAGTGGCCCTGTCCGGGCGTGGCACAGGCTCACACTTGCCTCCTGGTCACTTCTCATCGTGCCCTTCAGCTCCTATCTCTGTATGGCCTGGGTTTTCCTGGGTTATAATTGTAGAACAGAGATTATTATAATATTGGAATAAAGAGTAATGCTACAAACTGATGATTAATAATATTCATAGATCATCATATCTATAATCTCTTTGTAGTATAATTTTTTTTTTTTTGAGATGGAGTCTAGCTCTGTCGCCCAGGCTGGAGTGCAGTGGTGCGATCTCAGTCCTCTGCAAGCTCCGCCTCCCAGGTTCACGCCATTCTCCTGCCTCAGCCTCCCGAATAGCTGGGACTACAGGCGCCTGCCACCGCGCCCGGCTAATTTTTTGTATTTTTAGTAGAGACAGGGTTTCGCCCTGTTAGCCAGGATGGTCTCGATCTCCTGACCTCGTGACGGCCTGCCTTGGCCTCCCAAAGTGCTGGGATTACAGGCGTGAGTCACTGCACCTGGCCATAACTATTCTTACTCTATATATTTTCTTTATCATACTGGAACAGGCTTGTGCCCTCGGTCTCTTGCCTCAGCACCTGGGTGGCTTGTTGTCCACCGAGACCAGCCCGGCCAACATGGTAAAATCCCGACTCTACTACAAATACAAAAATTAGCCGGGTGTGGTGGTGCATGCCTGTAATCCCAGCTACTTGGGAGGCTGAGGCAGGAGAATCACTTGAACCTGTGAGGCAGCGGTTGCAGTGAGCCGACATGGTGCTACTGCACTCCAGCCTGGGTGATAGAGCGAGACTCTGTCTCAACAAAGACCCCCAAAACAACAAAAAAAGTTAAAACTATAAAACTCTTAGGAAAAAAACATAGAGGGTAAACCTTCACAACTTTTAATTTGGCAACAGATTCTTAGATATGACACTAAAAGCACAAGCAACAAGAGACAGACAAACTGGATGTCATCAAAATAATTTCTGCACATCAGCCAGGCATAGTGACTAATGTCTGTAATCTTAGCACTTTGGGAGGCTGAGGTGGGCGGACCAGGAGTTCAACACCAACCTGGCCAAGATGATGAAACCCCATCTCTACTAAAAATCCAAAAAAGTCGGGCATGATGGTGGGCACCTGTAATCCCAGCTACTCTGGAGGCTGAGGCAGAGAACTGCTTGAACATGGAATAGGGAGGTTCCCGTGAGCCGAGACTGCACCAGTGCACTCCAGCCTGGGCAACAGGGTGAGACTCTGTTTCAAAAAATAATAATTTTTGCACTTCAAAGTATCAACTGAATAAAAAAGCAACCCACAGAAAGGAAGATTTGCAAATCACATATATGACAAGGGATTGAGATCTAGGTTTTTTTTTTTTTTTTTTTTGAGTCTCGCTCTGTCGTCATGCTGGAGTGCAGTGGCGTGATCTCCGCTCACAGCAAGCTCCGCCTCCCGGGTTCACGCCATTCTCCTGCCTCAGCCTCCC
>NW_012117821.1:1227714-1228600 GCF_000951035.1 Colobus angolensis palliatus
CGCCTCCTGGGTTCATGCAATTCTCCTGCCTCAGCCTCCATAGTAGCTGGGACTGCAGGCGCCTGCCACTACGCCAGGCTATTTTTTTTTTTTTTTTCTTTTTTTAGTAGAGACAGGGTTTCACCGTGTTGGCCAGGGTGGTCTCAATCTCCTGACCTCATGATCCGCCCACTTCAGCCTCCCAAAATGCTGGGATTACAGGTGTGAGCCGCTGTCCCCGGCCGATCCAGATGATTTTTAAAAATCATAAAACTCAACAAAAAACAACCCAATTAAAAAATTAGCGAAGGATTTGATAGGCATTTTTCCAAAGAAGACATACAAATGGCCAATCAACACAGGAAAAATGTTCAGCATCACTAATCGTTAGGGAGACGCAAATCAAAACCACAGGCTGGGCGCAGCGGCTCACGCCTGTAATCCCAGCACTTTGGGAGGTCAAGGCGGGCGGATCACCTGAGGTCAGAAGTTCAAGACCAGCCTGGCCAACATGATGAAAACCCGTCTCTACTAAAAGTACAAAATTTAGCTGGGCGTGGCGGTGGGTTCCTGTAATCCCAGCTACTCCGGAAGCTGAGACAGGAGAATCACCTGAACCGGGGAGGCAGAGGTTGCAGTGAGCCGAGATTCTGTCACTGCACTCCAGCCTGGGCAACAGAGGACAAAATACTATAGGATTCCACTGATAAGACGTACCTGGAGTCAGCAGAGCCACAGAGACAAACGGTAAAATGGTGGGTGCCAGGGACTGGGGTCCATTGTTTAATGGCTACGGTTGCTATTGGGGGTGATGAGTGATTTGTTTTTCTAAGACCAGCCGAGCGGGCACAAAAGAACCAGCGGGTAGGCAAGTGTAGGAGCAAAACTGCAAGTTTATTTTGGTCAC
>NW_012117821.1:1228945-1232116 GCF_000951035.1 Colobus angolensis palliatus
GGGGGGCGTTCCGCAGGTGCGACCAGGTAAATCTTGGTCTCTTTGGATTGACGTCACCTGGCGCATGCCCAGTTGATCTGCACCTTCCCAGGCGCCGGCTGCATTTTCGCGCGCGTGGGAAGAGCTGGTGGTGAAGAAGAACCCGGAAGTGCACCATCTTGCCTCCATTCGTCCAAACAGTGAGGTGGTCTGGAAAATAGTGATGACGGTGCACAGTATTGTGAATGCATGAATGTACCTAATGCCACCAAACTTAGCACAGGAAAGTGGTTAAGTGGTCAATTTTATATTATGTATACTTCAGCACACAGACCAGCACGGCCCTAAGTGCAGATGCAGTAAGTCACGGCCACACACACCGGAGCCACCTGCCAGCGGCCTGCTGGCAGCCTTTCAGTCTGAGGGGCAGCACAGACGTGATGTCCGGCCGGGCATGGCCCCCAGTCTGCAAGCCGTAGAGGGTGGGACTGGGTGTCCCAGCAGGAATCGGGGTGTGGTGGAGCTGCCTAGATGGTCTAGAGAGAGCAGATGGACCTTGAGGGGAGGGTTTGGGCTCAGCAGCCTCACCCTTGCTGGCCTGGCTCCCAGGATTCCCTACCCAGGGACCTCTCATCCCCTCAGCTGGTGGCTCTGCAGCCAGCCTGCCCGTCTGTCCCGCTCCGGGGATGGGCAGAGAGAGACTGGGGGTGTCTGCAGAGGCATGGCGGGCCTAGGCCTACTTGCCCCTTGGGTGACCTACTGTATCCTGCACAGGCTGACGAGGGCCCTGGTGATAACGGACCTTGGGGGCCTCCTGCAGAAGCTGTACCCCTTAACATGTCACGTTGCTGTGCCAGTGAAGGGGTGGCCAGCCCCTCCACACCTGTGAGTATTTCTCGTCAGGTGGGACAAGAGACTGAGAAAAGAAATAAGACACAAAGTATAGAGGGACAACAGTGGGCCCAGGAGACCGGCACTCAGCATACAGAGGACCTGCACCAGCACTGGTCTCTGAGTTCCCTCAGGATTTGTTAATTACTATTTTCACTCTCTCAGCAAGAGGAATGCGGCAGGAGAACAGGGTGATAGTGGGGAGAAGGTCAGCAAGAAAACGTGAGCAAAGGAATCTGTGTCACAGATAAGTTCAAGGGAAGGTACTGTGCCTGGATGTGCACGTAGGCCAGATTTATGCTTCTCTCCACCCAAACATCTCAGCGTAGCAACAAGTAACAGAGCAGCATTGCCGCCAGCATATCTCGCCTCCAGCCACAGGGCAGTTTTCTTCTGTCTCAGAATAGAATGAATGTACGATCGGGTTTTACACTGAGACATTCCGTTCCCAGGGGCATGCAGGAGACAGAGGCCTTCCTCTTTTACTCATCCTCCTCATCACAGACCCTTTACTGGTGTCCGGCTGGGGGACAGTCAGGTCTTCCCTTCCCATGAGGCCATATCTCAGGCTGTCTCAGTGGGGGGAGACCTAGACAATTCTTGGGCAGAGGTCCCTGCGGCTTTCTGCAGTACATTGTGTCCCTGATTAATCGAGAATGGAGAATGGCGATGACTTTTACCAAGCATACTGCCTGCAAACACATTTTTAACAAAGCACATCCTGCACAGCCCTAAATCCCCTAAACCTTGAGACAATACAGCACATGTTTCTGTAAGCACAGGGATGGGGCTGAGGTTACAGATTAACAGCACAGGCATAGATCTCTTAAACCTCGCTTCCATACAGCACATGTTTCTGTGAGCACAGGGATGTGGGCAGGGGGCTGTGGCCACCCTCACCCCCGGCAGAGCCCATGCTGGCTAGCCCCATGCTCACTCTTCCTGGCTTGGGAGGCCCTGGCTGCTGCCCAGAAGGGGCATCAAGGCCTGGGCCATGGACAAGAGGGGAAGTGGCTTCCTTGGAAACCCTGCCCTGGAACCCTCCCTGAGGCTCTGGCCCCTCTGTGGGCCCAGCCAAGCCTGGGGCATCTCCAGGCCCTGGTGTGCTTGGGGAGCTGGCTGGCCGCTCTCAGCCTAGCTGGCGTCTCCAGAGCTGCGATCCTGGGTGAGGGTTGCTGGTGGAGCTCTGACCACTTAAGGCGCCCGAGGGAGCCACAGGAGCAGAGGTGTGGGGTAGGGGACGCCATGGGGCACCTCCACATCCAAGGAGGGCTGCTGCTTCTCCTCACCCTGTTCTGTGGGGGTCCCGGCAGGCAGCCGCGGAACTGTGCAGGGATGGGACGGGGCCCAGATGTGAGACCGTGGTGGGGATGGTGTGTGGCCCTGGATGGCCTCGTGTTGCAGTGTGACACGATGGTTACTGCCACCATGCTGAGGGCCCCAGCCACCAGTCACCCACCATGGGAGTGCCTCTGCGTGAGGCGGAGGGGCCATGGCGCGAGGGGCTGTGGAAGTGGCCAGTCTTCCCCACTCAGCCACACACAGGATGGGCATGGCAGGGTCATGCTGGCCAAGGGCAGTCTTGGGAGAGGGACAGAGTAACTCTCTCTCTGTCTGTAGCTGCGTCCCTGCTGCTTCTGCACCTGTTCTGGGCCTGGCTAGTGGCCCGTGTACATCCCCAGCAGGACTCCACGTGGCTGGTCTGGCACTCACCACTATGGCCCCTCACCCACGCCCTGGACTGGATGCTGGGGAAAGGTGACTTCTTCCATCCTTTGGGTGCTCCCCAGGGAGGAGGCCCCAGCTCCCAGCAGAGGCCTCTGGTCCCCCCTTGTCCCTGCAGGGCTGTGTGGACAAACTGGGTGCCAGTCGGAAGGGCAGGTGGCGATCCCAGCACTTGGGAGCTACACGGCCACATCCGGGCCCTGCCCAGACCCTCCAGGGGCACGCCACACTCCTGCCCCCTGCGAGGCCCCGCCCCCCACGTGCCCGGCCCCTGTTGTCGCTTGGACAAACCCTGGCTGGCTTTCTTCGGGCGCCATCACTCTGTTTAGGACCCTGTCCCTCCCGCCCTTAGGGGCAGCAGAACGGTCTCCGCTTTCCTGGCCCTGCCTTAGAGTGGGACACCTGCCAGGAGCAAGTGCTGGGGAGGCTTGGCCGGCACAGCAGGGACTCGCCCTAGCGCAGCTCCGGATGGGGCCGCGGTTGGAGAACGAGCCAGTGGGGCGGGAGGCCGTGGAGATGGCCCAGGGACCCAGACCCCCCAGGGGCCCTCGGCTTCCCCGCGCCATGCCCAAGAGG
>NW_012117821.1:1232471-1244499 GCF_000951035.1 Colobus angolensis palliatus
GGTCCGCGCCCCCCCCACAGCCCACAGCGCCCCGGACCCCGGCTTCCAGGAGCGCTTCTTCCAGCAGCGTCTGGACCACTTCAACTTCGAGCGCTTCGGCAACCAGACCTTCCCCCAGCGCTTCCTGGTGTCAGGTGAGACCCCGGCTCCGGCCCCGGCCGGCCGCCCCCCAGCACCCCCGCCTCACCCGCCCTCCCCACAGACAGGTTCTGGATCCGGGGCGAGGGGCCCATCTTCTTCTACACCGGGAACGAGGGCGACGTGTGGGCCTTCGCCAACAACTCGGGCTTCATCGTGGAGCTCGCGGCCGAGCAGGGCGCTCTACTGGTCTTCGCGGAGCACGTGGGTGCCGGGCGGGGTCACGGGTGGGGGTCGCGGACACGTGGGTGCCGGGTGGGGTCTGGGGGCCGGGCTCCATGGCAAGTTCCCCCCAGCGCTACTACGGGAAGTCGCTGCCGTTCGGTGCGCGGTCCACGCAGCGCGGGCACACGGAGCTGCTGACGGTGGAGCAGGCCCTGGCCGACTTCGCAGAGCTGCTCCGCGCGCTACGGAGCGACCTCGGGGCCCAGGACGCCCCCGCCATCGCCTTTGGTGGAAGGTAGGCGCCTCCCCCGGTCTCCGCACCCCCTCCCTCCCCTGCCCCGACCCAGCGACCCCAGCCCTTCTCCCCACTGTTTGCAGAGGTGGCTGCGAGCTGGCCCGGCCTCTCCCCTCTGACTCCCACCGCTGCCTTTTCCTAAGGCCTCAGGCAGGGGTTCTAGGCTTAGTGTTGCCTCCTCCAGGAAGCCCTCCCAGCCTGTCCTGCCAGCCACCTGCTCAGCTGGGATGTGCTGGCCATACTAGCGGCCTTTCCCAGTGAGGGTTGCACCTGCACCAGGCCCAGGGTCAGAGTTTGTGGGTCTCAGAAGTGTCATCCTCCTTGTGGCACCTGTGGGCCCTTGAGGAGGGAAAGAGATTGAAATGGGGTGTTGGGGGCAGCAGCCCTAACCCTGTGTCCCTCGCTTAGTTATGGGGGGATGCTCAGCGCCTACCTGAGGATGAAGTACCCCCACCTGGTGGCGGGGGCACTGGCAGCCAGCGCGCCCGTTCTAGCTGTGGCAGGCCTCGGCGACTCCAACCAGTTCTTCCGGGACGTCACGGTGGTGAGTGAGGCTTGGGGTCCTCCAGGCCCCCTAAGGGACGGCGGCTGCAGTGAGCACGGTCTCTTTCCCCCAGGACTTTGAGGGCCAGAGTCCCAAATGCACCCAGGGTGTGCGGGAAGCGTTCCGACAGATCAAGGACTTGTTCCTGCAGGGAGGTGAAGCCCCCCCACCGCCCCCGACTGCCTGACCCGCCCCAGCGCCTGCTGTGTTCAAGGCTTGAGTCTCTGCCCCTTCCATGCAGCCTACGACACGGTCCGCTGGGAGTTTGGCACCTGCCAGCCGCTGTCAGACGAAAAGGACCTGACCCAGCTCTTCATGTTCGCCCGGAATGCCTTCACTGTGCTGGCCATGATGGACTACCCCTACCCCACCGACTTCCTGGGTCCCCTCCCCGCCAACCCTGTCAAGGTGAGGTGCCTCCTCCCGGGGCACAGGGAGAGGCCGGCTGGAGCGTCCTGAGGCGGGTGGCCAGCAGCCTGACCTCATCCTGGGAGCCAGGGAGGCGGAGCTGGTGGAGGGGACCCTGCTGAGTCGCTGCTGCCCCTGCACCCCAGGTGGGCTGTGACCGGCTGCTGAGAGAGGCCCAGAGGATCACGGGGCTGCGAGCGCTGGCAGGTGCCCTTCCCCTGGCCCCAGATGGGCAAGTGTGGAGACCCCAGGCTTGGCTTGGGTCCTGGGGACGGGTAGGGTGAGGATCTGTAGCCCGGCCAGGGGCTCTGCCTCCTGCCCCAGGGCTGTGGTGGGGTGGACAGCCCGACCTTCCCAGAAGCCCTGCAGGAGGCACTGGCCATCCTTGGGGGACTCTCCCAGCACTGGCTGTAGCCAGGTCCAGCTTGGTGGGTGCTGATCAAGGGCACCCTGGAGTCCCCAGGCACGGAGGGCAACAGAGGGCAGCAGGCCCCACCCTGCCCCGTGGGGAGTGGGAGGGCCCTCAACAGTCAGGCCCAGGGCTGGCAGCACAGACCCCACTGACCTCCAAGCAGATAGTCTGGAGGGCCTTCCTCACTGGGACACAGATCCCAGAGCCCCAGACCCCCTGCAGAACCGTTCCGAGGCGGGACAGGTTGGTGGCTGGAGCCCACGGTGTGTCTGTGTGTGGCTGCTGGACCCCAGCGCCTCTCCTCCCCAGGCCTGGTCTACAACGCCTCGGGCTCCGAGCACTGCTACGACATCTACCGGCTCTACCGCAGCTGTGCTGACCCCACCGGCTGCGGCACTGGCCCCAATGCCAGGGCCTGGGACTACCAGGTGTGGGGTTGTGGGTGGCCTGGAACCACTTGGGGCACGGGCAGGTGTGGGCTGGCCTGACTCAGGCTGGGGCACCTTCAGGCCTGCACCGAGATCAACCTGACCTTCGCCAGCAACAATGTGACCGATATGTTCCCCGACCTGCCCTTCACGGATGACCGCCGCCAGCAGTACTGCCTGGACACCTGGGGCGTGTGGCCCCGGCCCGACTGGCTGCTGACCAGCTTCTGGGGGGGCGGTAAGGCTGGGTCAGGGGCGGGGCAGCGTCCTGCTCTCTGCCCTGAGTTCTGCACCCCCTGTCCACGGCTCACAGCCCCCACGAGGGGCCCACATCACCACTTTCTCTGCCCCTTACAGATCTCAGAGCCGCCAGCAACATCATCTTCTTCAACGGGAACCTGGACCCCTGGGCAGGGGGCGGGGTGAGTCCTGGCCTGGGCCCTGTGACCCCGTTAGGTTGTTTTGTTTTTTTGGAGACAGGGTCTTGCTGTGTTGCCCAGGCTGGAGTGCAGTGGCGAGATCAGGGCTCACCGCAGCCTCAACCTCTGAGGCTCAAGCCTCCCAGTAACTGAGGCTACAGGCGCTCACCACCATGCCTAGCTAATTTAAAAAAACGTTTTTTTGTAGAGACACAGTCTCACTGTATTGCCCAGGCTGTTCTGAAACTCTTGGGCTCAAGCGATCTCCCCTCTCAGCCTCCCGGAGTGCTGGGATCACAGGCCCCTCGCCTGGCCCCTACCCCATTCCTGTCTTACCCGGGTTTGCCCCATCTCGTCACTTCCCGCCTCCGTCTCCGGCTGGTTCTCTCTCTGGTTGCTTGACGAACACTGACTCTCGACTCCGCCCTCTCATGTCTCCTCTCCAATGGGTCCATGGAGGCTGGGCGGTGGCCCCATTCCTTCACCTGATGGAATTCTTTCTGCTGACCACAGATTCGGAGGAACCTGAGTGCATCAGTCATTGCCATCACCATCCAGGGGGCTGCGCACCACCTCGACCTCAGGTATGGAGGGAGGTGGCCTGGCGATGGTCACGGGTTGGGTGGGACAGGCCCACCGAGGGCTGGGGCTGATGGGCCCCTTCTGTGCCCCCTCCCCAGAGCCTCCCACCCCGAAGATCCTGTTTCTGTGGTTGAGGCACGAAAGCTGGAGGCCACCATCATCGGCGAGTGGGTAAAGGCAGCCAGGCGTGAGCAGCAGCCAGCTCTGCGTGGGGCGTCTGGACTCAGACTCTGAGCACAGGACTGGAAGGGTCTCAAGGCTCCTCATGGAGTGAATGGAGGGAGGAGGCGGCTGCCCAAGCCCGGCCCTGTGTTTGCACCTTCTGGGTCCCCGAAGCTCAGCGCACCGTGGCCGGCCCAGCGTGTGGGCTTCACTCAAGAAGCAGCTGGCGGCACAGTGAAGGAGCTGAATAAACGCCTGGAAGACTGGCCATGTATGTCCCCTTCCTCTCTGTGAGGCCCACATGCGGGCTGGGGGCGTGGGACCCTCAGAGACAGGGCAGGGGATGCAGTGCATCCCGCACAGGCCAGGGTGGGCACTGCCCCCCAAGGAAGCCCCACTGTGCTGAGCCGCGGCAGACGGAGGCGGCAGCCACACCTCCAAGGTGACTCCTTCCCTGACATCCTCTGTACACAGCGACCCCTCCAGGGAAGGCCACTGGACAGTGCTTTTGGCCCCCAAGGGGCAGGCAGTTGCTGTCCCCTCCCCTCTGGGGCCACGCCCCCAGCACATTAGTCTCAGAGGTCCAGGTGAGAGGGAGAAGGTGCAGCTTTTCCGGCTGTTCAGGCCCCATCCACTGCCCTAGTCCTGCCCGTTCCGCCGGCCATGGGAAACCTGGTCCAGGAGGGCAGCACTGGGCCCCCCATGACAAGGGGCAGGCTAGGGTGGTGCTGGTCTCACCGTGACAAGGGGCAGTCTGGGGCAGCGCTGGGCCCCCCGTGACAAGGCGCAAGCACCAGGGCCACATCGCAGCTGCTGTTCTCACCTTTCCAGGCACAGAGGAAGGAGTGCGGGGTCAGAGCCCAGCGTGAGGCAGGAGAGGAAGCCCCAGGACGCCCACTGTCCCCAGGAGGACACAGGTGGCTGCTGTGGGATGTTGGGGGTTGTGGGGACAGAGCCGAGGCCCACACTCTGGGCCCGGACCTCCACAGGGGGGCACAAGGCCAGCAATCCTGGGCTGGGTCCAGGTAGCCCTCCCCTGTGCTGCCACCAGCTCTGGCTTCCCAGGGAAGGGAAGTCTTCTGGAAGTGAAGGTGACAGATTTTTCACAGGGGAGAGTGGAGGGGTGCGGCCCTAAGAGGTCACCTGGTTCACGGTCAGGGGTACCCAGCCAAGGCCCAGGGTCAGCCCTGGGATAGGGACAGCAGTAGAGTGATGATGAGGACGACGCTGCCACCACAGCCCAGGGCTCAGGGCCACAGCCATGCCAGCCCGCTGGGAGCTGCCTGACCCGAGGGCCCATGTATCCCTTACCTGTGCCCCTCAGTGCCAGCCCTGCAGGAAAGCTGGCCATGTGAGACGCAGGAGCAAGGACACCTGCCGCCAGGCATCTGCCCCACAGGGCCAGGGACATGGAGCTTCCCCATGGCCTCTCCCTGCCCCCCAGCAGGGGACAGCTGGAGTCCAGTCTCAGGAAACTGAATTCTGAGACATGACCCAAAGAATAGCTTCTCCCCAACATCCACCCGGACTTTCCCATCACAGAGACCCCTATAGGCACAGCAGACACACGGTTAGAGCAAATCAACTTTTATCTCCACCAAAAAGACCCATTCCACTGGAGGGGCCTGTGAGCCAGATGGACTTGCCGTCCAGCCCTCCAAGCCCGCTATGGGGCGGCCAGGAGGATCCCTGAGTCCAGCTTGTAAACACCAGAGCCAGCCCTGGAGCCTCGGGCCTGTGGGGTCACAGCAGCCCCTCCAGACCCTTGGGTTGGGGACATCTGAGGCTTCACGAGCCTGGACAGAGCTGCTCCCTGCGCTGTCCACTCGGTCACCACAGTACCAGGGACCACCTCAAAGCCCACTGTGGTCGGCCCAGAGACCTGCTCAGGCTTCAGTAATCGTGAGTCATGATTCGTGTTTTCTGGAGGACGCTGGCACAGGCTCCAGTGGCCCGGCCCACCCCGCCCCACACAAAGACTGCGGCTCTCACTCAGCCTCACGGTGTCCTGATGAAAGCAGAGACGAGGGGAGCCCAGAGCCAGTTCGGAGCCCGGGCCGCTCAGCAGTTGCCGGCACCACGTGGGCCTTTGGAAAAATGCCACAGACCCAGCAAGGCGCCTCCGCCCACCCGAAGTCCGTACGCCAGCAGCCGTGCCCCCTAGGCAGGGGTCCAGATAGGCAGAGGGTGGGCTTCAGTGTTGAACACGTAGGCATCCAGGCTGAGCAGGTTTGGGTCGTCAGAGAAGAGCAAGAACAGATACTTGAGAGTCTCCCCCAGGAAGAAGCTCTCCATCTTGTCCCTGGGCTCAGGCTTCTGAGGATCCTGGACGTTGTTGATGGAAGAATAGCCGCCCGAGGGGACCTGCGCAACAGCCAGGGCCTCGTCACCAGACGGGGTCACCCTGCACCCCCTCAGCCTCATCACCAAAGCGCCCTCCACCTCATGGTGAACGCAGCCCCCAGCGCAGGCTCGGGGTGGAGGGTGCCTCGATGGTGGCCACCCCCGGGCGAGCAGTGGTTCCACCAGAGCCCACCTGCAGATGCCAACAACCCTCAAGCGACCGCAACAGAAACTGCCTCCCCCAGAACCTGCGCTCAGAGCCTCACAGCTGCCTCACACAGGGCAGACGGTGGGAGCTGAGGCAGCAGGGGCCTCAGACCAAGGTGACAGCAGAGCCAGGAGGTGACTCAGGCCTCATCTGGCTCCAACGTGGAGGGCATGACCTGAAATGGGGCCTGGCCCACAGTGGGGATGGCATGGGTGTGTGCCTCCTAAATTGGGGGGGATGCTGGGCCCACAGCAGGGATCCTCCCCAGATAGGTCCTGAGAGATGTCAATGAGGGGTGCCCAGGCCCTCTGAGTACTCTGGGTCCCGCACACCATGAAGCTCAGTGGGGATGGAGATGCCGGGGCCCCCAACCTGCAGGGTGGCCACCCTGAGGCTGCAGCAACCCCACCCCCTCCCACCCAGGTGACAGCCACCACCAAGGGTGGGGCCAGCCTGAGCCCCACAGCCCAGCTGTGTCTGTGGCCCGGTGGCCATGACCACAGGGGCGAGGACAGACACTCACCCGCGTGAACCGGCTGAAGCTCTGCAGAATCTCCCAGCCCCAGTCCTGGTACTTGCGGTCCCCCGTGACGCGGTACAGGTAGAACAGGCTCTCCACGGTCTCTGGCCGCAGCAGGTTGTGCCTGTCTGCCGGCTGTGGGCAGAGCAGAGCTCAGGGCGAGGCCAGCCCTGCTAGCACCCTCCTCCTGACAGACCCCAACCCAGGCCCAGGCCCACCTTGACCTCCACGTCCCGACGGCCCGGCTGGGGATAAAGGTTGAAGTGCACGATCTCGGGACTCAGCCCCGTCTCCATCTGCCGGTTCATCTGATAACAAGTCTCCATGAGCTCCCGGGCCAGCTCCATGTGGCTGGCAGGCAGGCCGTGGTAGACGCCCAGAGCCAGCGTCCCTGGCAGGAAGCACACCAGGTGATCCTGGAATCAGAGGGTCTCTTCAGCCCCAGATCCGAGGTCTGGCCCTCAGCCTGCAGCTGTACGGGCAGCCAACGTGGGGGCCCAGCGCTGCCTCGGCCCCGGTACCCTGGGAGGGGAGGCCATGCGAGGGCACTTGACATGGGACAGTGGAGCCGCCTGGGCCAGGCCCTCCAACCTGGCTCCCACACACCACCCAAGGACCTGCTGCACACCGGGCACGGGGAGGGCTGGGGGAGGGAGCTGCTCTGGGGAAGCCCTGCCCACCCTGGGTGCCACACAAGATCTCGTTGCCCTGTTGCCAAAACAGGCCTGGCCAGGCAGCCATGGTCTACCTAGGGCCTCCACGTAGGCACCATGGCCAGGATTCCGTTGTTCTTTTCGACATCATGACTCAGGCACCTTGGAAGCCAAGGTAAAAGGGGCAGCGGCCGGAAGGCCCCACGGACACACTCACCATCTTGGCACTGAAGCGGCCGTGGGCAAGCTCCCCCACGAAGGTGAGCTTACTGGGCTCAGAGCGCCGCAGCAGGTGTGTCCTGACCCCCTCGATGGCTTCCACGTAGTCCTCCAGCAACCTGTGGACGCCAGCAGTCACCTCTACCTGGATGGTGCACGGGTCCTGGGTGGCACCAGGGACAGGCACGTGCTGGGCCCACACAAGCACAGCAGGCCTGGCCCTTGCTGGACAGAAGGTGCCACCCTGCATAGCCCATGGCCCTCAGTGACGATGCCCCCCTCATCCCCCCAGAGGCCACGGTGAGAAGTAAATGAATACGCTCCCCACAGAAATGCCTGGGCCAGGCCTGGCACGGCTGCGGTTTCCTGACCCACAGTGGGGCAGGGGGCAGCAGGAGTGGGGGACCGCGGGAGCTGGGGGGCCGTGGGCCAGGCCTCACTGTGTCTCCTGCTTCCCGCCCTGGATCCACTGCTTCAGCAGGTACTCATAGTAGCTGTCGGCCCTGGCGCCCAGCGTGAACACGCCCAGGTGGGTGAAGAGGCCGCTGTGGGTGTTGATGAACATGGGCACTAGCCCGTCCTTCTTCCCAGACAGGCCGTGGATGTGCTGCGTCACCTTCTCCACGGCCTCCTGCGGCAGAAAGGGGGACAGTGGGTTTACTGCCTGGGGAGAGCTGCAGGGTGAGCCGTAGAGAGGCTCTGTGAGCTATGCCTCCCCTCGCCCCAGCACCGACTGACTCCCAGCAGAGAGAGCTCTGTGCCCAGCCCACAGCTGTCCTCGCCCACATGGCTCCTGGTGGCCACACCACACAGCCACCAGTGCAACACACCTGAATGTCACTGCTCCCGACAGGCGGTCGCCACAGAGCTGACCCGTCTTCAGGATGGCTCTCATCCCTTACTCGAAGGGACAGCATCTGACAACCACAGGCACTGTCCTCACGAGAGCCTGCCAGACCTGGCCGTCAGCCGCGGCTCTGGAGGGGCGGCAAGTGTGCCTGCCTTCTGAGCCCAGTGTTGCTCCTGATGATATGAAACACCCGGCTCCACGCCCTCCTGGGGAGCTCCCACTCGTCCTCCAAGTCACAGCCACCCTCAGCTCCTCAGGGCTCACGCCCAGCCGGCAGCACCAGCCGTCCCGGCCCACAGCGGGGCACAGGGTACCGGGACGTTAGGGCATGCCCAGCAAGGACTCTCCGGATCTCCACACAACGCAGACACCCAAACCCATGCCAAGCGCCTCCGAGGCCTGGCTGCTTATCCCTGTGTACCTACAGCAACCAGAGGCCCTGGTGACGTGGGGGTGCCCATGGGCGCCTGGGGCCATTTTCTGAGCGGCAGTGGAAACGCCTTCTAAACGTCTGCATGGGAGCCTCACGGGGATGGTGTGGGCTGCACTTCTCACCACAAGGGGTCACAGTTGCTCTAAAGAGGGATGTGTTCAGCTCATGAAGAAGAACAGGGATTCGAACGTAAGGCCAAATGCATGAGCAACAATAAACAGACCAGCTGTGCTTCATGAAAATGATCATCTGTTATCTATTAAAATACACTATTAACAAAGTAAAAAGAGGCCAGGGACCGTGGCTCACACCTGTAATCCCACCACTTTGGGAAGCCAGAGTGATAAGATTGCTTGAACCCAGGAGTTTGAGACCAGCCTGGGCAACATGGCAAAATGCTCTCTCTACAAAAGAGAGACGGGTTTTCTAAACAAAATTTTAACTAGTCTGGTGTAGCTGCAAGCTCCTGTAGTCCCAGCTACTCAGGAGGTTACTACACTCCAGCCTGGGCAACTGAGACCTTGTCTCTCAAAAATAGAAAACAAAAAGTAAAAACAAAACCGACAGATGAAAGGAAATATTTGCAAATCCCACTTCTGATATGGAATCACTATACGGAATGAAGAACTCCTACAATTCAACAAGACAAACTACCTAATTAAAAAAACAGGAAGTGGGCCAAGTGCGGTGGCTCACGCCTGTAATTCCAGCACTTTGGGAGGGTGAGGTGGGTGGATCACCTGAGGTCAGGAGTTCGAGACCAAACTGGCCAATACAGTGAAACCCCGTCTCTACTAAAAATACAAAAATTAGCTGGACGTGGTGGCGTGCGCCTATAATCCCAGCTACTTGGGAGGCTGAGGCAGGAGAATCACTTGAACCCAGGAGGAAAAGGTTGCAGTAAGCCAAGATTGTGCCACTGCACTCCAGCCCAGGCAACAGAGATAGACAAAAAAACAAAACAGGCTGGGCGTGGTGGCTTAAGCCTTTAATCCCAGCACTTTGGGAGGCCGAGACGGGTGGATCACTAGGTCAGGAGATCGAGACCATCCTGGCTAACACGGTGAAACCCCGTCTCTACTAAAAAATAAAAAAACTAGCCGGGCGAGGTGGCGGGCGCCTGTAGTCCCAGCTACTCAGGAGGCTGAGGCAGGAGAATGGCGTAAACCTGGGAGGCGGAGCTTGCAGGGAGCTGAGATCTGGCCACTGCACTCCAGCCTGGGCAACAGAGTGAGACTCCGTCTCAAAAAAAAAAACACAACAACAACAAAATAAAACACCAGGCAGAGAATCTATGAATTATGTTGAGTTTAAAAAAAAAAAGAGGCCAGGCACAGTGGCTCATGCCTGTAATCCCAGCACTTTGGGAGGCCAATGGGTGGATCACCTGAGGTCAGAGGTCAGTTCCAGACCATCCTGGCCAACATGGCGAAACCCCATCTCTACTAAAAGTACAAAAAAACAGCCAGGTGTGGTGGCGGGTATAGTCCCAGTTACTCGGGAGGCTAACGCGAGAGAATCGCTCGAACCTGGGAGGTGGAGGTTGCAGTGAACCGAGATCACGCCACGGCACTCCAGACTGGGTGACACAGCAAGGCTCCCCGTCTCAAAAGAAAAAAAAAAAAGGGCAAACGACTTGAACAGGCATTTCTCCAAGATGATGCACAAATGGACAATAAGCACATGAACTAATCCCCAGCCCCGTTCGTCACTTGGGAAAAATGCACATCAAAACCACCATGTGAGGGCCACGGGGATGGCCACGGCCCACAAAACAGGAAGCAGCGAGTGCTGGCGAGGGTGTGGAGGCTGAGCCCTGGGCACTGCTGGTGGGAATGTGACATGGTTTCGCCACTGTGAAAACAGTATGGTGGGGCCTCAACAATTACACAATGAGTTACCACGTGATCCAGCAATTCCATTTCTACTACTCAAAAGAACCAAAGCAGAGCCTCAGGCAGGTGTGTGCACCCGCGCTTCCAACAGCCAAAATGGCATAGCCCTGGTGTCCACCGGCGGAGGGAGGAGTAAACAAAAGTGGCATGGCCACGCAGCAGATATTCAGCCTTAAAAAGGAATTTCTGAAACGTCTTCGCGTATAAAGCTTAAAGACGCTGAGTGAAAGGAGCTCAAATAAAGGGACAAATCAGGCGGGTGCAGTGGCTCACGCCTGTCATCCCAGCACTGTGGGAGGCCGAGGCGGGTGGATCATGAGGTCAGAAGTTCGAGACCAGCCTGGCCAACATGGTGAAATCCTGTCTCTACTAAAAACACAAAAATTAGCTGGGCGTGAGGGCACACACCTATAATCCCAGCTACTTGGGAGGCTGAGGCAGGAGAATCGTTTGCTGAGATTGCACCATTGCACTCCAGTCTGGGTGACAGAATGAAACTCCATCTCAAACAAAGAAAAAAAAAAGGACAAATCGTGAGGGATCCTACTCACACGAGGAACTCCACACAGTGAGGTGAATAGTGTTTTCCAGGGACTAGGGAGGGACATGAGGTGTCACTGTGTGATGGGGAAGGGGAGCTTCAGTTTTAAGATGAAAAGGGTTCTGGAGATGAAGGTGATGGCTGCACAACAGCATGAATGTGTGTAACGCCATCGACCTGCACGCCTGCAACAGCGTGAATGTGTGTAACGCCATCGACCTGCATGCCTGCAACAGCATGAATGTGTGTAATAACACCAACCTGTATGCCTGTAACAGCGTGAAAGTAACACCACCGACCTGCACACCTGCAACAGCGTGAATGTAACACCACTGACCTGCACGCCTGCAACAGCGTGAATGTAACGCCACCGACCTGCACGCCTGTAACAGCATGAATGTGTGTAACACCACCGACCTGCACGCCTGCAATAGCGTGAATGTGTGTAACGCCACCAACCTGTATGCCTACAACAGCATGAATGTAACGCCACCGACCTGCACGCCTGCAACAGCGTGAATGTGTGTAATGCCACCGACCTGCACGCCTGCAACAGTGTGAATGTGTGTAACGCCACCGACCTGCACGCCTGCAACAGTATGAGTGTGTGTAACGCCACCAACCTGTATGCCTGCAACAGCGTGAATGTAACGCCACCGACCTGCACACCTGCAAGAGCATGAATGTACCGACCTGTATGCTTGCAACAGCACGAGTGTGTGTAACGCCACCGACCTGCACGCCTGCAACAGCGTGAATGTGTGTAATGCCACCGACCTGTATGCCTGCAATAGCATGAATGTGTGTAACGTC
>NW_012117821.1:1245044-1262992 GCF_000951035.1 Colobus angolensis palliatus
GGTGGTGCGTTTTCTGTGTTTTATCACAATAAAAAACGTGAAAACACACACACACACACACACACACACACACACACACACAGCACCTGCTGTGATGAGCAAAAGGTGGCTCCAAGGGAGCCACGTCCAGCCGGAAAGCCTGCCCCCTTACCTGAAACTTCTTAACCCCTGTGAGGCGGGAGAGCTCCCGGAACTCCAGCTGAATGCTGGTCACCTCGGCCACCGTGCTGTCGGAGGTCCACCGTGGCGGGTGCGCAACTCCAGTGCCGATGTTCACATCCGAGTACGGAATCTTGGATGGTGTTCTGAAGGCAGGCATTAGCCGATTTCCAAAATCCTCCTGGTACACGAGCAGGGCAGAGAACCAGTGTTTCAGGTCACCTAGAGGCTTCGTCTACACGTCATGACTCTCACCCCCTTGACCCCAGTGGAGACGCTGAAGGCTCTCTGGGGCCAACACAGCAGCAAAGGAAACGGGCACCACTGCACTGAGTGAATGTCTCTACAAGGTCAGTGGTGATCAAAGTGGCTGCATCAGCTCACGAATATGGGCTCAGAAACAGACTCGAAGAGGAAACAGGAAAACAGTCACATCCCCACAAGTCCGCGAAACGGGTAACTCCTTGAATGCATGTCCACTGTCTCCTTGCAGGACACCCCGAGACACTTACAGCTTTCCTCAGGAAGAGGCTGTCCCCAGACAGGTGGTAGGCACTCAGGAGCCCCCCCAGGATGCGGATCGTGCTCTCAAACAGGTTGACATCCACGTCCTTTTCAAAGTGTAACTTCTTCGACACCCACTTCCTGGCTTCCTCAAATTCTATAACACAAAACAGTGAAGGATGCAGAGACAAACGGATGGGTCCAACGCTTTCCTATGATCTGTCCATCTTCAATCTTCAAAATGTGTTTGGCTGGGCACAGTGGCTCACGCCTGGAATCCCAGCACTTTGGGAGGCTCAGGCAAGTGCATAGCTTGAGCCCAGGGGTTCGAGACCAGCCTGGGCAACATGGCAAAACCCCATCTCTACTAAAAACACAAAAATTAGCTGAGTGTGGTGGTGTGTGCCTGTGGTCCCAACTACTGGGGAGGGTGAGGCAGGAGAATCGCTTCAACACGGGAGGCGAAGACTGCAGTGAACTGAGATCGTGCCACTGCACTCCAGCCTGGGCCACGTCGCAAGACTCTGTCTCCAAAAAACCCACGTTTGAAACCAGGAGGCGAACGTTGCAATGAGCCGAGATTGCGTCATTGCGCTCCAGCCCAGGTAACAGTGTGGAACTTCATCTCAAAAACAAAAGCAAAAACAAAAAAATAAAAAACAAACCCACGTTCTGGGGCATTATCGTTCCCCTGCTGCAGGGCTTCAACATCACCTCCCGTCTCAAGGGGGTAAATCTTAAAGTCTCCAACATTTGTGAATAAAACAGAGTCAGCAGTGCAGTCACTGTGACCACAAATGGGTCACAATCAAAGGCCATGATACAAAAAAAATCATACAAGCAATTTACTGGTGGTCTTCAACCTATTCAAAAAATTAGGTAAATGTTTAAAATACCGCTTAAATAACTGAAGACACATACTCCCAATTCAAAATGGATATGCTGGTCTACGGAGGACGCTGCTGAGATCTGGACCCAGCGGGGCCCACAGTCACTCATCCCCACCACCCCCAGCTCCAAGAGCAGCACAGCCTGGAAATGCCCCTTGGAGGTCCCCCAAAGAGGCCACGCTCAACTCCTGCAGAGGTCCGGGGACAGCTGCCCTGGGTGTGCCCTGGGTGTGCCCTGGGTGGCTGGAGAAGAACAGGAACTGACCATAGTCAGCACGTCCACTCCTGCACCCAGAGGAAGGGAAAACCCACGGTCAGATGCAAACCACAGTGCTCACTCCACGTGCAACCCACACACTGCCTCAGCACACGAGGCCCACACAGAGGGTTCACCCCCTCCCCAGAAAGCACCAGGTACCTTTCCTCAGACCCAAGATCCACATGGTGTCCAGTGCGTCGATCAGCGTGAGCCCGAGGCCAAACCACTCGCTGAAGGACCTGGACACAGGCCTCAGCTCGTCGTGGCCCCACGCAAACTTGCGGTATCCTTTCCACGCGTGCAGGAAGACGTCAATCACGCCCTTCTGGCGATAGTTTGGATGCGCTAGTAGGAGAGAGAGAGAGCACAGGCCGTGGCGGGCGTGGTCCCGGCCTCGGCACAGATGGACACCCTCAGGCAGAGCGCTGCTGTGACCCCCATCGGGCAAAGATGACCGTGAGTTTGGGATGACGGGAAGAGCGGTGGTGGGCGCAGCAAAGGGCGGGGCCACAGAGGCTGCAGCAGCCTCCAGGGAGAACACAGTCTGCCAAGGGCCTGAGGCCTCCGGAGGCTACACAGGATGGCACCTGGCACCCGACCACCAGCCTGGGGCCTGCGCACCTCTGCCTGGCACCTGGGCAGGCACGCCCTCCTTGGGCCTCGGTGGCCTCTGCCCAAAGGGACAAGACTGGCTGCCCTAAGGGCGCTGGGACAGCAGAGTGGAGCCTGTGGAGCAGCGGGTGAGCGTGGTGCCAACTCAGAATCTGAAACGCTGATGGGTGCAGACCTTGACACGAACACCCTCGGCTCACACACACTCATTCTGCCCTATGGGCTTCAGATGCTCCACAGGACTCACACTGCAGACGCACTAGAGTCGCCTTGGTCACTCTTTTTTTTTAATGCTATTTTTTTGGTCAGGCATGGTGGCTCACGCCTGTAATCCCCGTACTCTGGGAGGCCAAGGTGGGCGGATCACCTGAGGTCAGGAGTTTGAGACCAGTCTGGCCAATGTGGCGAAACCTCGTCTCTACTAAAAATACAAAAATTAGCTGGGCGTGGTGGCGGGTGCCTGTAATCCCAGCTACTCGGGAGGCTGAGGCATGAGAATCACTTGAACCTAGGAGGTGGAGGTTACAGTGAGGTGACAGAGCAAGACTCTGTCTCAAATATATATATATACTTTTTTTTTTGTAGAGATGGGTCCTCACTATGTTGTCCAGTTGGTCTTGAACTCCTGCACTCAAGCAATCCTCCTACCTCAGCCTCTCAAAGTGCTGGGATTACAAGCGTGAGCCACCACGCCCAGCCAACATTGACTAATGTGTGGACTGACACGTGTGTAACGGCACCATACCACGCGTTCTCTCAGGAAAGGTTCTGAGGCCTCCTCGTGCTCATGGCTTGGCTCTGCCTCTGCACTCATTAATGCTGCAGAGATTGCTACACATCCCTCACAGGCCTGGGGCTAGGAGTCCCGGCTCTGGGCTCCCTCCCCACCTCGGAGACACCTGGGGGCATGATGAGAGCAGGGTTCCAGACTCAGCGATCTGCCATGAGTCCCATAGACAAGTAAACGACTCTGGCGGTGGCAGCCTCAGCCCTGGTTTTCCATTTGGAGAACGGGAGGGGGACCGGTGTACCGTGTCAGAGGGCGTCATGTGCGGGCAGCAAGCCACCCAGGTGCTGAGGCGAGAGACCGAGGGCACGAGCTGTTCTGGTCTAACAACATATATAAAGTAAGAACAGTTCTACTAGATATAGATCATAGATTATATATGATTATATATGAATATCATTAATCATTAGTTTCTAGCAATTACTCTTTACTCCAATATTATAATAATCCTCGCTCTACAACTATAACCTAGGAAAAGCCAGGTCATACAGACATAGGAGCTGAGGGGACATAGTGAGAAGTGACCAGAAGACAGGAGTGTGAGCCTTCTGTTATGCCTGGGCAGGGCCACCAGAGGGCTCCTTGGTCTAGCGGTAACGCCAGCATCTGGGAAGACGCCCGTTACCAAGTGGACCGTGGTCTAGCGGTAGCGTCAGTGCCAAGGAAAAGTACCCACTACTTAGCAGACCGGGAAAGGGAGTCCCTGTTTCCTGGGGAAGTTCAGGGAAGACTCTACTCCTCCACCTCTTGTGGAGGGCTTGACCTCAGTCAGGCCCGCCCGCAGTTATCCGGAGGCCTGACGTCTCCCTGAGATGCTGTGCTTCAGTGGTCACGCTCCTAGTCCGCCTTCATGTTCCATCCTGTACACCTGGCTCTGCCGTCTAGATAGCAGTAGCAAATTGGTGAAAGTACTAAAAACCTCTGATGTGAAGAAATAATGGCGTAGGCTGTGTCCTCTCTCTCTGTCTCTTCGCCTTGGCTGCCAAACAGGGAAGGGCCCCCTGTCCAGTGGACACGTGACTCGTGTGACCTTGTCAATCATTGGAGATGACTCACACGCCTTACCCTGCCCCTTTTGCCTTGTATCCAATATATATCAGCGCAGCCTGGCATTTGGGGCCACTACCGGTCTCTGCATCTTGGTGGTAGTAGTCCCCCGGGCCCAGCTGTCTTTTCTTTCATCTGTGTCTTGTGTCTTTATTCCTACAATCCCTCGTCTCCACACACGGGGAGAAAAACCCACCGACCCTGTGGGGCTGGACCCTACAGTCATGAGGCTGAAAGAGGCCGGCATGCACTGAGCTTGGCCGAAGGCCCGCACCTGGGAGGCTCCCAACAAATGGTGCTCAGAATAAAGGGGCCCGCAGAGCGGCCTGGGACTGGCCAGGCCAAGACCGGGGATGCAGCATGGGCAGCAGTCTCCAGGGATCCTGTGGGGCAGCCTGGCCCAGACACAAATCTCCCACACACACCTTCTTCTGCAGCCACATGCTCAGGGACAGCAGGCCAAGAGTCACATGGTGTCACCAAGGTTGCAGAGCCAGTGAGGACTCAGCAGGGGGATGCCGAAGAGCAAGGTGCACACCAGGGCTGGGGGCACCCACCACGGCTGAGACGAAGCCTGCACCCATCAGCCACCAGCCCCCGAGCACCTGGGGAGGAAGGGGTGCAGGCGTGGCCTCACCTGGTGTACCCTGTGTCCTGGCCGGTGGCAGGGGAGGCTTGGTGGGCACTTCTGCTTTTCTTGAAGAGAGCTCGGTGCCCTGCTCAGGCTCGATCACCGCTCCCCTCCAGCTTCGGGGGAGAAGGAAGGGCGTCAGCTGCCGTCAAACACGTGTGGCTCCGTGTTTCCCATCCCCACGCTCCACACCCACAGCCAAGGCAAGGCCCTGCACCCATCACGGCCCCATCTTCCTGCGGTGCAGGCTGCTGAGTGGCAGGAAACACACAGTTCAGTCCTGAGCTCCCGTGCCTGAGAGTCAAGACCACAGCACTGCTCCAAGGTCAAAGCTGGCCGAGGTCAGAGACCAGAGCTTGGAGAATCATGAGAAATAGCTCTGCAGAGGCCGGAGGCAGGGGGCCTCTACGGTGGAGGTCCAGAGAATCTGTCATCCAAACAGGAGCACTAATGACAGCGAGGTGGCCCCAGGATGCCAGGATGGCCACACAGACGGGGGCTGTCCCTACATACGAGACGCATGGCCACTCAAACTCCCCATCCAGAGTTCCGTCCGATGGCCATCAGGAACAGTTACAAGGTTGTGTAGAGGGCTCTCCGCACAACCTCCTAGCTGTGGCTGGGCCTGAGCGTTCTCTTGGGGCCCTGTGGTGAATCTGTCCCAGGCTCAGGGAAAGGCCTCTTACATCCACGGATGGCTTACATGCTGGGAGTACAAATGTGGCACTTTTGACAGGCTGAGGTCAAATGCTCTTTTGCTCTGGAAGTGAAGCCTCCTTGCATTCATGCCAACGCTAACTAGAGTGCAGTGGTCCTCAAATTCTCCTCTTGGCAGTGAGGACCACTCACATGCACACATCCATGCCTCTCACCATGCGCCTGAGTTCAGGGCCTCTGGGCCCGTTTCTTCAGAGCCCATCTCTCATGGCTGACGGCGCTTGTCTCAGGCCACTCCTGCACAGCAGCCCTCACTGGCCCTGGCTCCATCCACAAAGCAGAGCTCAGGTCTGGCCCACACTTTGTGGGGGAGGCAGGACGCCTGCGGGGAGCCCTGCCTTCCGCCTCAATTACATCAACTCTGTTTCTAAGAGCGTAACATGGAGCCAGAAACGAGGCTGAGATGCCCCAGCACCGAACAAAGCGTCACTGGGATCCACAACCTGGACCTGACCGACCGGGCAGAGGACAGCACCCTGGGAGCCTGGGCACTGGGCAACTCCCTCTCCGTCTGCTCTCTGCTCGACCAGATGGGGCTCGGGAAAGGAGGTGGCCCGGGCAGCCAGTGTCCACCTCTGAGCCTGGCTCCCCGTCCCCACCCACCCGTGCACCCTTCACACCACATGAAATGTTCTGAGACATTACTGCAAACCATGAGGACATTATCGGGGACCTAATTTAGCTCTGACCTCCAGTTTTAAAACTTCGATTCTATAATCTAAGGTTGATGAAGACAGATGATAGAGCATACATTGTCAGTTTCAAAGGAAAATAGATCTCAGACACAATGTGTTTTCGCGCTCTTGTTTTCTGGAATAGAAAGCCCTGAGCTGCGGTGTGCAGCCTGCCTTGCGCTCTGTACCTGATGACCGTCCTCTGCCGATCTCCTTCCGGGCGGGGGTCCACAGGGACGTCTTCCCTTTTCATGGCCTCCTCCTGGGTCCCGTCCTGCAGGTCTTGGCTGGGGGGTCTAATCTGCAGGTGAGGTGGTCCCCGCTGGACGTGTCTTTGTGACTTCTGTAGAGAAATCAGTCACCCAGGAAATCATGGGGCGCCTGCGAGCTGCCCTTCTTTCCCTCTACGGGACACCCTCAGGTGCAGCCCACACCTCACTGACTGAGCTTCCACCTCACCTCAGACTAAATTACTTTCGTTTTTCAACACGACAGGCAGCTTCAGAAGACAGCTCCTTAGGACCCTGGGGACACTGCCGGCTGGCTAACCGGCCCCAGGCAGAGCGCTTCAGCCCCTCCCGCGGTGGGAATATTTCCAAACTCTCACAGGTCCTAAAGGCTTCATAAGAAAGGGTTGCGGTCGGCCGGGCGCGGTGGCTCAAGCCTGTAATCCCAGCACTTTGGGAGGCCGAGACGGGCGGATCACGAGGTCAGGAGATCGAGACCATCCTGGCTAACACGGTGAAACCCCGTCTCTACTAAAAATACAAAAACTAGCCGGGCGAGGTGGCGGGCGCCTGTAGTCCCAGCTACTCGGGAGGCTGAGCCAGGAGAATGGCGTAAATCCAGGAGGCGGAGCTTGCAGTGAGCTGAGATCTATCTGGCCACTGCACTCCAGTCCGGGCGACAGAGCAAGACTCCACCTCAAAAAAAAAAAAAAAAAAAGGGTTGCGGCAAACACCAGCTCCAGCAACAGCTCTGGGTCCCCAGGCCTCCCGCACAGTCATCGCAACGTGAGTAAGGCGCCCACATCCTCACTACAAAGCACAAAGCTTCCGATGACATATGGAGCTGGGTTCCCCTTGCCAGGCGCCCCCCTGCTGTGTGATGCGGGTCTTCTGGCCACCCCCACCGCCCCGTTCCCTGTTTCCACACCTGCAGGCACAGAGCCCCATCCTCTGCTTCCTTCCCCATGTGAACAGGAGCGTGGGAAAGCTGCAGACTGTGTCACGGACCGAGGCTTAGTTCCTCCTGAGTCTAGAGGCAAATTCATTCTCTCCTATGGCCTCAGTTTTCTGTGGTATTGCCAAACCTTGATTTTTATTATTATTATTATAGAGACAGGGTCTCCTTACATTGCCTAGGCTGGTCTCAAACTCCCGGCCTCACGAATTCTTCCTGCCTTGGCTTCCCAAAGTGCTGGGATGACAGGTTGGAGCCACCACACCCGGCCCAAACCATAATTTTGTACTTCTTTACTGATGGATGTTTAGATTGTTCCACTTTTTTTTTTTTTTTTTTTTTTTTAAGGAAAGAATGACTACTTATGGCTGGGCACGGTGGCTCACGCCTGTAATCCCAGCACTTTGGGAGGCTGAGGCAGGTGGATCACCTGAGGTCAGGAGTTCAAGACCAACCTGGCCAACATGGTGAAACACCATCTCTACTCAAAGTACAAAAATTAGGCCAAGTGTGGTGGCGGGTGCCTGTAATCCCAGCTACTCGGGAGGCTGAGCCAGGAGAATGGCGTAAATCCAGGAGGCGGAGCTTGCAGTGAGCTGAGATCTGGCCACTGCACTCCAGTCCGGGCGACAGAGCAAGACTCCACCTCAAAAAAAAAAAAAAAGAAAGGGTTGCGGCAAACACCAGCTCCAGCAACAGCTCTGGGTCCCCAGGCCTCCCGCACAGTCATCGCAACGTGAGTAAGGCGCCCACATCCTCACTACAAAGCACAAAGCTTCCGATGACATATGGAGCTGGGTTCCCCTTGCCAGGCGCCCCCCTGCTGTGTGATGCGGGTCTTCTGGCCACCCCCACCGCCCCGTTCCCTGTTTCCACACCTGCAGGCACAGAGCCCCATCCTCTGCTTCCTTCCCCATGTGAACAGGAGCGTGGGAAAGCTGCAGACTGTGTCACGGACCGAGGCTTAGTTCCTCCTGAGTCTAGAGGCAAATTCATTCTCTCCTATGGCCTCAGTTTTCTGTGGTATTGCCAAACCTTGATTTTTATTATTATTATTATAGAGACAGGGTCTCCTTACATTGCCTAGGCTGGTCTCAAACTCCCGGCCTCACGAATTCTTCCTGCCTTGGCTTCCCAAAGTGCTGGGATGACAGGTTGGAGCCACCACACCCGGCCCAAACCATAATTTTGTACTTCTTTACTGATGGATGTTTAGATTGTTCCACTTTTTTTTTTTTTTTTTTTTTTTTAAGGAAAGAATGACTACTTATGGCTGGGCACGGTGGCTCACGCCTGTAATCCCAGCACTTTGGGAGGCTGAGGCAGGTGGATCACCTGAGGTCAGGAGTTCAAGACCAACCTGGCCAACATGGTGAAACACCATCTCTACTCAAAGTACAAAAATTAGCCAGGCATGGTGGTGCATGCCTGTAATCCCAGTCAGAGTCTTGCTTTGTCACCCAGGCCAGAGTGCAATGGTGTAATCTTGGCACACTGCAACCTCCACCTCCTGGGTTCAAGCAACTCTCCTGCCTCAGCCTCCCCAGTAGCTGGGATTACAGGCACGTGTCACCACACCTGGCTAATTTTTCTATTTTTAGTAGAAACAGGATTTCACCATGTTTGCCAGGCTGGTCTCGAACTTCTGATCTCAGGTAATCCACCCACCTCAGCCTCCCAAAGTGCTGCGATTACAGGCATGAGCCATTGTGCCCGGCCTGTTTTGTTTGTTTGTTTGTTTTTTGAGACAGAGTTTTGCTTTTGTTGCCCAGGCTGGAGTGCAGTGGCGCAATCTTGGCTCACTGCAACCCCTGCCTCCCAGGTTCAAGCAATTCTCCTGCCTCAGCCTCCCAAGTAGCTGGGATTACAGGCACCTGCCACCATGCCAGGCTAATCTTTTGTATTGTTAGTAGAGCCAGGATTTCACCATGTTGGCCAGGCTCGTTTTGAACTCCTGGTCTCAAACGATCCACCCATCTCGGCCTCCCAAAGTGCAGGGATTACAGGCGTGAGCCACCACGCCTGGCCCCAGCCTGTTTTTTTTTTTTTTTTGCCTGCCTCGGCCTCTCAGAGTGCTGGGATGACAGATGTGAGCCACTAGTTCCACTGTGTGTTTGTCTAGTCTCTTCCCCACCAGGTCGCACAATCACTGTCCTCTTCATCTCCCTGCTATTGAGTCCACAGTGGAAGGTCGGAAGAAACTATTAGAATTACATCACTAAGATCATCTAGTCTTAAATCACCGTGACGAGGGTCAGGCGTGGTGGCTCACACCTGTAATCCTAGCACTTTGGGAGGCCGAGGCAGGAGGATCACTTGAGCCCAGGAGTTTCAAACCAGCCTAGGTAACAAAGTGAGACCTCACCTCTACAAAAAATCAAAAAGTTAGCCAGGTGTGGTGGCACATCCCTGTAATCCCAGCTACTTGGGAGGCTGAGGCAGGGGAATCACTTGAACCTGAGATACGGAGGTTGAAGTGAGCCAAGACTGTGCCACTGCACTCCAGCCTGGGCAACAGAGTGAGATTCTGTCTTAAAAAAAAAAAAAAATCACTATGGGTTCAATGATCACAGTTTTATGATCTTGTAGGGATGTTCATCTGAGTTTTAGTTTTATTCCCAAATTTTCAATAGAGGTTTGAATTTTGATAGGGAGTCAACGGATTTACACATTAATTTAGGGAGAATTTAAATCTTTTATTTATTTATTTATTTTGAAACAGTCTTGCTCTGTCGCCCAGGCTGGAGTGTAGTGGTGCGATCTTGGCTCACTGCAAGCTCCGCCTCCTGGGTTCATGCCATTCTCCTGCTTCAGCCTCCCGAGTAGCTGGGACTACAGGCGCCTGCTACCACGCCCGGCTAATTCTGTTTTTGTGTTTTTAGTAGATTTTCACCATGTTAGCCAGGATGATCTCAATCTCTTGACCTCGTGATCCTCCCGCCTCTGCCTCCCAAAGTGCTGGGATTACAGGCGTGAGCCACCGCGCCTGGCCACTTAAATCTTTATAGCACAAGAATAAAATGTCTAATTATTTAGATCTTTTCAAATACCTTGAGTGTTATACTTTTATTCATACTGACCTTATGTATTTTAATATCAGGATTATTCCTGTGAACTTGGTGGCATTCTTTTCTTCTTCTTGTGATGGAGATCTCTTTTCTTTTCTTTTTTTTTTTTTTTGTCGAGACAGAGTCTCACTATCACCCAGGCTGGAATGCAGTGGCGCGATCTCAGCTTGCTGCAATTTCAGCCTCCCAGGTTCAGGCGATTCTCTTGCCTCAGCCTCCTGAGTAGCTGGGATTATAGTCACACACCACCACGCCTGGCTAATTTTTGTATTTTTAGTAGAAACGGGGTTTCACCATGTTGGCCAGGCTGGGGTCTCAAACTCCTCACCTCAAACCTCAAGTGATCTGCCTGCCTCGGCCTCCCAAAGTGCTGGAACTACAGGCGTGAGCCACTGCATCCTGCCGAGATCTCTTTTCAATAATATTTTCTAATTGATTACTGCTACTATATAGCAAAGTTCTCTAAAACTAATTTCTAAGCCTGATGAAGTCGTAAGAAGCATACTTGGTAAAGGATGAAATATTCTAACTCACAACAGTCATACAAATAATAAAGGAAAATATGAAATTCCTAAGACTCATCAAAGGATACGGACAGCTTCCGGGATGGGAGCACATACGGCCACTCATCACCTCTCCCCTCTTGTAAGTGTCCCTGCTTCTAGGTGAGACACACAAACGTCTATGAAAAGCAGGCACCAGTTTTTGACTGTCGCACTGGAAACATTACCAACACGAGAATGCCCAGTGCTGCCAGGGTCCCACTGACTGCTACTCTCAGCACCGTAGCAGGGGAAGCAAATTCGGGAATAGTGTGTCACGATACATATCACAGGACTTCAAAATATTCACAACCTTTAACTCTTAATAGTTTATGTACTACGGATGTAATGGGGACGTTTACGAATGAGGAAAGAATCAACAGATAAATGACTCAGAAATGATGGTTTATCCAAGCAATGGAGAAGAGCTATAAAAATCTGCATGAAGGCCGGGCACGGTGGCTCAAGCCTGTAATCCCAGCACTTTGGGAGGCCGAGACGGGCGGATCACAAGGTCAGGAGATCGAGACCATCCTGGCTAACACGGTGAAATCCCATCTCTACTAAAAATACAAAAAACTAGCCAGGCGAGGTGGCGGGCGCCTGTAGTCCCAGCTACTCGGGAGGCTGAGGCAGGAGAATGGTGTAAACCCAGGAGGCGGAGCTTGCAGTGAGCTGAGATCCGGCCACTGCACTCCAGCCTGGGGGACAGAGCAAGACTCCGTCTCAAAAAAAAAAAAAAAAAAAAATCTGCATTAAAGGGAACATTCTCATGTGCATAAAAAAAATAGGGACCAATCCAGCCCCTAACCCTCAATTACGTATACACGTGTGTATCCAAATACCAATCCAGACCCTAACCCTCAATTATGTATACATGTGTTTATCCAAATAAAATTATTATTATTATTATTCTTTTTTGAGACAGGGTCTCCCTGTTATCCAGGCTGGATCATAGCTCATTATAGCCTCAACCTCCCTGGCTTAAGCGATCCACCTCAGCCTCCCAGGTAGCTGGGACTGTAGGCATGCACCATCATGCCTGGCTAATTTTTTTTTTTGGTAGAGATGGGGGTCTCATCATGTTGCCCAGGCTAGGCATAAGCAATCTGCCTGCCTTGGCCTCTGAAAGTGCTGGGATTACAGGTGAGAGCCACCACACCTGGTCAAATAAACTGAAAGACATATACCAAGTGTTTCAAGAGTTGGACTGGAAACAGGGGTAATGTGTGGCTGTATTTTCCCCTTTATACCTTCTCAATGTTCCCATTTTCTCTCCTAAGTCCCTGTAACATTTGAAATCAGCCAGGTGTGGTGTCTGATGCCTATGATCCCAGTACTTTGGGAGACTGAGGCAGGAGGATCACTTGAGCTCAGGAGTTGGAGACCAGTCTGGGCATCATAGTGAGACCTCATCTCTAATAAAATATAATTTTAAAACTTAAAAAAAAATTGAAATCAATCAAAGTAAAATGTTCACAGAAAGGGATCTGGTCTAAACATAGTCTCATCCCTAACCAGGTCTAGATAAGTGCCAGGGTCTGAACAGGAGAGGCGGTGCAAGTGGTCCCTGGAAGGCAGGATGTCTCCAAGTCGACACTTGAGAGAGACATAGAATATTCACCACCCACCACCCCAGCTGCTCCTGGACACTAGGTACTGGCTTATGGGTCACTTGTGAGGGGCGGAAACACATCTTTCAATGGAAAAAATGCCACAGTCTGCTCTCAGGCAGTTATGATACTACATATGCAAAGGAGAGGAAGGACCAAAGAAGGAAAGGAAGCACCTGTCGGCTTTCAAGTCAGGAAATTCAATTTGTAGACAAAGACCTTGGTCAAAGGCAGAAACCCTCACACCCAAGAATGTGGAGCAGTGGCCCCATGACCAATCAAGAATAGGAGTCTCCCACCAGGCACGGCACCTTCTCGGGGCCAATTCCCACCCTACACCCTCTGCCCTGCTAGACCACCCTTGGAGAAGCTGCTCAGAGACAGGAATGCTGCCTTTGAAACGAGAATGTGGGCTTGCTTCCTTCTGCTTTTTGGTACTGTCCATCCCCTCTCTATTGAGCTTATAGCAATTTTAAAAGGACACATTTTCTTGTTAAAGAAATCAAAGGGCCGGGCATGGTGGCTCATGTCTGTAATCCCAGCACTTTGGGAGACTGAGGCGGGAAGATCATGAGGTCAGGAGTTCGAGACCAGTCTGGCCAACATAGTGAAACACCATCTCTACTAAAAATACAAAACTTAACCGGGCATGGTGGCATGTGCCTGTAATCCCAGCTACTTGGGAGGCTGAGGCAGGAGAATTGCTTGAACCTGAGAGGTGGAGGTTGCAGTGAGCGGAGATCAAACCACTGCACTCCAAGCCTAGGCGACAGAGTGAGACTCCATCTCAAAAAAAAAAAAAAAAAAAAGGCCGGAAGTGGTGGTTCACACCTGTAATCCCAGCACTTTGGGAGGCAGAGGTGAGCAGATCATGAGGTCAGGAGATTGAGACCATCCTGGCTAGCACAGTGAAACCCCATCTCTACTAAAAATACAAAAATTAACCAGGCATCATGGTACGCGCCTGTAGTCCCAGCTACTTGGTAGGCTGAGGCAGGAGAATCCCTTGAACCCGGCAGGCAGAGGTTGCAGTGAGCCAAGATCGTGCCACCGTGCGTCAGCCTGGGCAACAGAGCCAGACTCTGCCTCAAAAAAAGAAAAAACGTCAAAACACCCCCACGGCAGTCTGAAGGTGACCCAAGCTCATGGGGGCCAATGCCACTCTTGCTGGGATCCTTAGCCAGTGGGCAGCGGCCTGCCTCCATCTGCCAGCCCAGGAGCTGTTCCTCAGCAGGTTACCACTCCCAAGGCCGCTATTAGAAAGCGCTGTATGTCCCTATCACAGCCCTGAAGGGAAGTGAAACCTCCACCTGGTGCGGAGGACTCTGGTCACAGGTGAAGCTCCCAAGGCACTCCCACACCGCCTAGACACAATCACAGATGTACCAACAACAGTAATTAACACCCTAAGGGCCTTCCGAGCAGCCACACCAGAGTCAGCACCACCCTGGTGTTCTCAACGGCGTTGAGGATTTGGCTGTTCTTCCTGAACCAAATATTCACTGACAGGACATTTTCCTGGTTCTCCAGCTGCCTCCTGACCCATCCCCAGTCTCCACTGCCCCTGCCCTCCTCCCTGACCCCAATCTTCTCAGCCTGGTGACACCCAGACTAGGCCTGGCCCCTTCTTACCACCTTTCCAGATGACACAAACCACCTTCAATGGTTTGAAATGGTTTGAAATGCCTCTGGATTGAACCCCAGTTATAACTCCACACCATTTGCTCAAAGTACCTGCGATGAAATCTCTGGGAAGTCCCCAGGGTCGGTGTCTGCCTTCTGAGGAGCTGGTAAGACGGGTGGATTTGCTGGTTTCACCCCAGCGATTTCTGGCCTCATCTTCTGCTCTTCCTCTAGCCTGAAAGCCAGAGCTGAATAAGAGAAGCTATTTTATTTCAAATATGCCACAAGGCCTACAAGAGATTTAAACGGCTTCATTAAAATGCTTGGCAGGTGCTATCCATTACAAATCAACATTATGAGACCTGATAGTGATTAAAATTAATTCAACAATAGCCCAAGGGAATGAAATCTTTTTCAAAACACTTGGCAGTTTGTGTCCTTATCCATAACACAGAACCTCAAATCTTTTGCCTTCCTATTTTCCATTCAGGGACGTACAGTGTGTGGCAGATGGGCAGGAGTCCTTTAGCTCTGCTCCACAGAGAAGCATCTTAGACCAACTGACAAGAGATTCTCTACGTCCTCAAGAGAACTCTGCCTGGTCTTTTCCAAATACACACTAATGAGTGTTACGAAAGTAGTGTGGTTATTTAGGTTGAGAGTTCAAACCCACCAGCTGACTTACTCTATGAGGGAGGCTGGACATATCAGTACTTACACCAGATGCCTAGAAAGCAGTCAGACAGCATCAAATTAACGTCTGTGTTCTAGACAGGTGGTTAAATACAGCTCTACCTTTCTCTTTATCTTGATTTCTTGCCAATTCATTGCCATATATGCCTCCTGGAGCTGTTTAAGGTAGAATGCAAGACTGCTTCTGCCCAATCAAACCTCAACACAGATATCATTTTCAAGTACACGTATTTCTGATACCTTTCCAATGGTCAGCCAAGTTGATGTAGAAGAGGAGTCCACAGAAAATCAGAAAGGCAAGGAGGAAGAGAATCATATTCCGCTGCAATCTTGACAGTTGCTTCCACTTCTAAGGGAGGTACAGGGAATGACATTTCTTACTGAATATATCACACGGAAAGTCTCAACTGTCACACATTGTGAGGACAATAAGGAATGCAGGAAGATCCAGTGTTCAGCTCTATTTCTTTTTTTTTTTTTTAGACAAGGTCTCATTCTGTCACACCTAGGCTGGAGTGTAGTGGGTGGAACGCGGCATGAGCCACCATGCCCAGCCAGCTCTATTTATTTTGAATGGGGAAAAGTTCCTTCTCAGCAGGGAGTAGGAACATTGCTGGGACAATACTACAGATGTCATTAATACAGTAGTGTAGATGACATGTGAATAAGAAAAAAGTAGAAACATTTCTGTCATATTTCATCAGCAGTGGAAAAAGGCTCCCGCGATTCCCACAGATGTAACCCAGGCACCGCCCAGGCGATGCATGGGTCCGGATGTGGTAACGTTATCAATGCCCTTCGTCCTGAGACCACCACGAACACACCAGGAGCCAATCAAGAGGGGCTCATTTCTCACAGTACTGAGAGGAGCATACACTACGGGGAACCTCCGGTTTCTGCTCCAAGAGGGACAGGCGCCTGAGCCAGGACCTTGCAGAAAAGCGAACGAAGCCCAGAAAACCTGCTGGGGCTCCAAGCCCTCCTCCCACCACCGCCCCGCAGAATTCGGGCCGCTGAGACCGCTGCAGCCCCGACCCGGAACGCACATTTGCCCCTTTTTGCAGGGAAGGGGTGGAGAGGGCGGCGCCGGGGGAGTCGAGTCCGCCCGCCCAGGCCCCGCTAGGAGCCGCAGGCTGGGAGGGCGGCGGGCACAGCGGCCCCGGGCCCCGGTCAGCCCGGCGCGGTCCTCACCCTCCAGCACGAGCGCCGCCGCCAACTCTTGCTGTTGTCATAGCTCTCGCCAAAGCTCAGCGTCACCGAGATGAAGTCCCGATGAGGCGGCGGCGGCGGCGGTGGGTACATGACTACGGTGGTGGCTACAGCCCAAGGGGCCCCGCCCACTGGCGGCGTCAGGAAGTCCGACTGCGAGGAACCGAGAGCTCCGCTTCTCCTGCCCTCGCAAGCAGCCATTGCACCGCCGTCAACAACCCGTCCATCGCACGGATACACAACTGCGCATGCGCCAGGTCTCTATAAGGCCTCTGCGCCTGCGCCTGTCCCCGCACGTTCCAGCGTACGGGACTGCGTTCTACGCGTTCTACGGCGGCTGCGTCAGAGAACGGCTGCGACTCCGCCCTGCCCTCAGGTTCATTGCGCTTGCGCCGGCACAGATGCGCTCGGAGCGTAGCTGTAGCAACAGGGCGGGCCTTGGTTCCGCTTGGGGCGTGGTCGCTGTCTGGGGCTCTCACGTGGTTCGCCTCACCGGTCTGGAGCCGGGCTTCTCTCGCCTCCTGTCGTCCGGCTGCACCGGCTTTGCCCACGCCCTCACGGGAGACGCAGATACCCGGGACCTGGGGAGGCGCCCGGGCGGCGCCGCCATGTTGGCAGGGAGTCCCCGCGGCGTGGGATTGGGGCTGGGAAGCTCTTGGGCGCCGTCCTGGGCTGGGGGCCACCCTGGCCGCGTGGTCACCGGCAAGAAGCCCAGGGCCTCACCCAGGCGCGGGGGCCGGGGGAAGGACCGGACCCTCCCGAAGTCGCAGACCCTACTGGGCGGCACCCGAGCTGGGGTGGCCTCTACCCCGAGCTAAGCTGGCCGCGCCGCATCTCACCGTCCCCGGGGCCCGAGCGCTGCGCCTGGACCAGGGCCAAGCGAGGGGGCCAAGCGGCCGGCTGGACCCACAGTCCCCGTGCCATAGGCGGGTCGGAGCTTTCAGACCCGGCTTCAGCCCTCGAACCCGGTAGCCTTGGAGGTCAGCTTGAGATGACTGCTCTTCCTGCGCGGGGTTGTCCTCCCCAAAAACGTCCAAAATGGCAAAGAGGCGTCCGTGGCCTCCCGAGGCCCTCCCTGCCTGGGTTCTCCCCTGCCGAACCTCACTCCCGGCCCCCTCCTCATTCTCTCGTGGCCAGGCTCCCCCTGCCCCTTGGGCGAGTCCGCTGCCTCCCACGGTCCTGACTGTGGCCTGCTTAGCACGTGGCTCGTCTAACTCTATTACCCTGTCCTCCTAGGGGTCATCTTAAGGTTTCTGCTGGTCTCTTCCCCCCGTGACACTTGCCGTTACCCAAATGGAGTCGTTTATGTCACGCTCTAACTAGAGGCCCTGAAGAAGCCCTCACAAAAACATTAGCAATGGAGCGCCTGCGGCAAACCCTTCTAACCTTTGTTCTTACAACCCTTGGTTTCAAGACATCTTATGGGAACTTCTGTTGTCTTTAAAAGATTCCCCTTGGGGCCAGGCACGGTGGCTTCTGTAATCCCAGGACTTTGGGAGGCCGAGGCAGGCGGATCACTTGAGGTCAGCAGTTCAAGATTAGCCTGGCCAACATGGTGAGACCCCGTCTCTACAAAAAATACACACAAAAAATTAGCCGGGTGTGGTTGGTGGCGGGCGCCTGTAGTCCCAGCTACACGGGAGGCTGAGGCAGGAGAATTCCTTGAACCAGGAGGTGGAGGTTGCAGTGAGATCACACCACTGCACTCCAGCCTGGGTGACAGAGCAAGACTCTGTCT
>NW_012117821.1:1263712-1266866 GCF_000951035.1 Colobus angolensis palliatus
AAGGATGCAGGTGCAGGAGAGCGAGTCTCCAGGCTGTCAGAGCTGAGCATGCAGAATCCAACCCTGGAGAGCACCCCGAGGTTCCTGACCCCAGGTTGTCTTAGTCCTTCCTGAGACCCTGGTGAAGAGTGGGATGGAAGTGCGGGGGGATTCCTGGGCACCCCAAGTAGTCTTGGCCTTCATGTGTGAACTCCTCTCTCCAAGGGGGCCCCCAGTGAGCTCCACCCCTGGGACACAGCTGTGAACACCTGATCCTTGTTCCCAACACCCATGCACTGGCCAAAAACTGCGCTTGCCAGGGTAGCAGTCAATCACAGCACCTTGTGTTTATTGGAAATGTCCCACCTACAGAACATTAAGATGCCAGCAACCGGCCCAGCGAGGTGGCTCACACCTATACTCCCAGCACTTTGGGAGGTCGAAGTGGGTGGATCACGAGGTCAGGAGATGGAGACCATCCTGGCTGACACGGTCAAACCCCATCTCTACTAAAAGAGGTGCCTGGTACCTGGTGGTGGGTAACTGTAGTCCCGGCTACTTGGGAGGCTGAGGCAGGAGGCAGAGGTTGCAGTGAGCCAAGGTCACCCCACTTCACTCCAGCCTGGGCAACAAGAGTGAAACTCCATCTCAAAAAAAAAAAAAAAAAGACTTCACCCAATTAACTATGCTTATGTAGAAAGAGGTTGCATCCCTATTCCAGTCATGGCCATGAGGAGCAGCTATGAGAAGGGCCCTAAGGCACAGCATGGTTTGCAGTAAGAAGGGCGGAGCCAGGGAGAGGGAAGGCTTTGGTTTCAAAAATTACAAGGTGTGGGCCTGAGCCTGCTGCCTGCCCAGGTCTGGGCGCCTCCACTCAGCCACTGTCCTCCCAGTGCCTCTAAATCTGGAAGGCTGCATCTGAACCTTCCAGACAACACGCCCCCACTGGGAAACCAGTGGGGCTGAGTAGTGGCCCTCCACTAGGGGCCGTGGGTTTCAAGGTGGGGGTGGAGGATGCGTTAGCAGCAGTTGCATATCATAGCTCTCTTCATGTCAGCAGGGAGAGGGAGGTGCCACTGCCTCCCCGGAAATGAGAAAGCAGGTAAGAGTCACCAGGGGAAGAACGCTGGGGCAGCTGGCTTGTCCCAGTCATTCCTGAGTGCAGGGAGGGGCCAAGGCACCAAACATGGAGGCTGAGTCCTCACTCGGAGAGGTGGGCAGCCTGAGCACGAAGATCCATCAGAAGCAGCAGGCAGCTGGGGCGAGGGGTAGTGCCTCTGACTCATGAAATCCCGGATTAGTCAGCAACCATCACAGAGGCCACCAGCATTGATCCCACTGGTTGTTGGGGAAGCACAGAAAATTCAGCAGCCTAAACGGACCATGGAAGAGGCTGAGAGGCAGAGGCCTCGGGGATAGATAGGGAGAAGGCAGGAGTACCGGCCGCAGCCTCAGGTGTCCAGGCCAAGCTTCTCAGAGCCACCTGGATCACGGACATCAGGCCCTTTCTGTGGCCTTGCTGGGCATCCAGGGTACGTGGGCTGGGATGCCCCAGCCCTGCCCCCATTACTGGTTCATCTGCTAAGGAGGAGGCAGCCCTCAACTGGGTGGAATCGTCCCCCTCATTCCGGTTCTGCCTCGGTAGGCTGCAGAAGCACGTCCTGCGTAGCTTATGCAGCTTCCAGTGCTCGACTAGGTGAGGTGGATCCCAGGGCGGGCTCCAAAGGGATGTGCCCTCCTGTTCTCCCCAGATGACACCACACCTCCCTTGGGCCCCAACCCGAAGCCTCCTCTCAACCCCATTCTCCCAGGTCCCAAGTCCCTCTGCCTCTCGACTGGACCCCACATCCGGGAATGGAGCCACAGAGCCCCCAGCAGGCTGTAGCCACTTGTGTCCAGAGGCGACAGGAGAGGCCCTGCCCTCATGGAGTCTACCAGCATGTTTCATTCTGTGTTCTGCAGACTGGAAGCACGTGGCAGGCTGCTTTCCCATCCAGAGCTCAGGCTGGGGCCACAGCCCCCAGCTCCAGGACGCCAGGGCTGGCAGGTCTGGGGGCAGTCTGGGGGCAGTCTGGGGGTGTCAGGACTCCTGCGGCTGTAGTAGCTCCCTGGCCTGGTCCTCATCCAAGATGAACGGGGACTGGAACTCCCGGCCTCGCAGGTACACTTCTAAACCCTGGAGACGAGCAGGCAACAATGGCCAAGTACCCACCTTTTGGCTGGCCACAGCCCCTCTTGGCCACACCAAGGAGCCACAGTCCTCAGGCACGATCCCAGGTCTGCCTGGAGTCAGGGAGGGGTGGGGACATAAAGGCTTCCACGGCCAGGAGCAGACACACACTGCAAGGCCACCCAAGACCACACTCAAGACCCTAGGCCAGCAGGAGACCCTCCTGTCACGCTCAGGTCTGACCTGACCAGAGAAAGGGGCAAGGGTAGCCAAAGTCAGGGAGATGGGAGAGGCCAGTGTCCTACCTCCATGAGGCCCCCACCAAGGCCTGCCTGGCCCCACACTGGGCTCAGACCTGGGCTGTCTCATACCCATGCCCTCCCAGGTCCTGTGCGAAGGCCTCTGGATGCCTCACCCCACCCCATCCCATATCTTGGAAAGTCTTCTGCAACTTTTAACCACCAATCCCATTGGTTAACCAATGTAGAGCTGTGCCATCTCCACCCAAGCAGCCACTTCTCCCCACATGGTATTAAAAACCTGACTCCAGAAAAGTCCCAGATAGGGACGGGCAGCTCTCACCTCTCCAGAGTAAGACACCAAGGGCGATATCTCACAGATGGCCGGAGGGTCTCCATTTGGGGGTAAGCTAGGGAAAGTCCGCTTGTCAATATCTCCCTGCAACACCTGCCCAGAGCCCTCCCACAGCACCCCCACCCCCCATAGGAGACTGAGCTCTACACATCTGGCTCCCCGGAACCCCTGTCTCAGCAAGCTCGTCTTCCTCTGGACACCCCAAACCCTGAGCACACACCCCACTGCCAAGTGACAGGACCTGATTTGGGGTAGAAAGCACCCCCACAGTCCTCCCACGCAGAGCCTAGGCAGCTAGATTTAGGGGTGGCCCTAGAAAATCAGGGAGACAGGCCGGGCGCGGTGGCTCAAGCCTGTAATCCCAGCACTTTGGGAGGCCGAGACGGGCGGATCACGAGGTCAGGAGATTGA
>NW_012117821.1:1267666-1271090 GCF_000951035.1 Colobus angolensis palliatus
AATAAAAGGCAAATCTAAGTATGCTTTTGTAAACAAACCAAAAGCTTGCGGATAAGTTGAGGAGGGAGTTGGGGAGTCCCCTGCCTCCCTCAGTGCACGGAGCACAACTTGAAGAGTCAGGCCAGGAGGCTGTGCCGATGGTCACTGTGTGACCTGGAGCTGGCTGGGCACAAGGCCACCCGCATCTGTGGTGGTGCTGGGGAGGAAGACCACTCCCCAGCATGGCTGTCGCAGAGCCAACAGAGCTCTAGAGCTGAAGATTGGGTCCTGACAGCCCTCCCCTTCTGGCCGTAGCTACCCCAGGTCCACACTCACCCGGGCAGCTCTGGGAGCCAGGCCCCATGGGCATCCAGGAAGCGGGCCCCTGCCTGCAGAGCCCACCGGTAGTGCTGGGCGAGCAGAGCCTGGCGGGAGGTACGCGGACTATCCCTGCCGGCCGGCTCTGCGTTCTTCAGTGGGGAAAATTCCTCCTCCCGTAGTACTTCAAAGGCAGCAAAGTTCCTGGTGGGGAAAGGGCTAGTCACCCACGTCCCGGCACAGAGGCCCTGATCCGGGCGGGTGAGGGCTGGGCCAGGTTTCCAGTGGCAGAGTGAAGGTCTGGTCCCATGGACAGCAAGTCTAGGGAGGAGTCCTCACAGGTACTGAGTGTCTTTGCTCCTGAGATGCTGGGGATGGCCCAAGTCCAGCAGCCATTTCCGGCAGCCAAAAACCCAGACCCTGGGACCCCTGTAGTGAGGGTCAAAGGCCGTGTGAACCGCCCTGGCAACCTGGCCAGGAGACCTCTCCTAACGGTGGGTGGGGGAATGGAAGGTCCAGGAGGTGGCGCTACTGTCCTCCCAAGTCCACAGCCCCAAGGACTCCCTACGCCCCCACCTCAGGTGCTGCTTACCCTCAGGGCCAAGAGCACCCTCTGGTCTTCTCCCTGAGACCTGCCCGCAGGCCCTTTGGCCCCCCCAAGTCTCCACTTTCCTGTCAGCTGGGCCTCAGTTCCCACCACCAAAACTGAGGGAAGGAAGAAGGGAAAAATGAATGAGTCCCACTACTAACTTAGCAAACCGGAACACATCAAACACAAACTTCTCCATCTTTATCCCGTTGGGTTTTAGCGGCTTTACCAGATTCCCCTCCTCATCCACATACGGGACTTTCTTCACAGCCACGTGTGGCTTCAGCAAAGGCTCAAACTCCCTGGGATACGGGAGAGCAGAGGGGAGGAAAGACACAGATCAGATACGGCACTGCTGGGGCTCTGTCCCCACTTCTGAGCACACCCAGCTGGGTGGGACAGGATGGCGGAGGGACACTACAGGGGACAGAAGCGGCAGAGTAGGGCCAGATCTCCAGGGAGGAGCGGGCACAGGCCTCCTCCCTGCATCCCCGTGCCAAGTGTCAGGCATCATCAGCCACATCCCTGCCCAGGCAAACAGAAACTGGCAAGCCCCAGGGCAGAGGTAGTACCATAGGCACCAGGGCAGGTCCCCAGAAGGCAGAGATGGCAGACTTGATCACAGAGCCTTACAGCAGCTGCCTGCTGAGCACGGCTCGTGCCTGATCTCCAGCACCTCTGCCTGTGCAAACACAGGATCCATTTTCCACCCCAACCCATCAGCCGCCCCTGACCACAGCCGCTGTGGCCCAGGGCACTCGGCTCACTCCACGGGTCCCTGGTCAGCACAGGCGGCACTGGCCGGCACTCCGCCGCCACCCGCTGCCGCACACCTGGTGACCGCCTTAAGGAAGCCTCGGGTGAAGAAGTGGTTGCAGATGTTGCCTGCATTGTACAGCAGGCCCCCGTCGGAGGCACGCAGCTGTGCGGTATCAGGACTGATCTCGCTGTACTCCACCACCTGGGGGACGCCGTCCACCTGGCACACCACGCCCACGGGCTCCTCGGGGTATGCCTTTTCCACCACCTGCAGCCAAGACCAAGGATGGTCTCAGAGGGCTGGGGAGAGGGGCGGGGCCCCACGAGGGGCAGGGCCAGGCTGCGCGGAGGGGAGGTAATCCACGAGGGGCGGGGCCGGGCTCGGTGGAGGTGCGGGGCTCCGCGAGGGCGGGGCCAGCGTCGGGTGCGGGGCGCCGCGCAGGTGGGCGCTAACCTTGGCGCCACAGTCTGCGCCCTGCAACACACAGAAGCCGATGAAGACAGGGTCTGCCAGTCGCACCAGGATGTTGTCCACACAATACACGTGCACAAACTCCACTCCTCGGCGTTCCATGTCCTCCAGAATCTTGTGGTCCTCCAGTGCGCAGTAGAGGCCCCCGTTTCCGTCTGCAGACGGAGAAGGGAACGGATGTTGCGAGGGCTCCAGCCACGGCTCGCTCTGCGAGTCTAGGACGTGCTGGAGGCGGGGTAAGCCCCGGCCTTGTGCCTAAGGCAGCCCCGGTCACTAACCAGACAGCCCAGCGGTTGTACCACGTGACAAATGAGGCTCAAGGCCCAGAGAAAGAGGCGCCTAACCCGGGACCACACAGCCTCGGGGCAGCCGCGAATCCGGGCGCGTGGACCCCCAGCTACGCTCCCAGTTCTGGTCTGGGAGGTCCCTCCCCGTCTCAGGAACGGGCCACACCTGGGGCCATGGCAACTTTGTCTTTCCGCTCCAGGATCACCTTGCCATCAAAGGTCACAGCAGGCAGCAGGCGCTGCTCAAACATGACCACGTTGGCGGGGTCCAGGTGGAAGAAGTTGTGCTCCCTGAAGAACTCGGCCGTGGGCCCCAGAGTGAACTCGCTGGTCATGACGTACCTGCAAGGAGGCGCGGTGAGCCGGCCGCGAGTGCGCCTGACCCTGCAGGCAGACGGCGCTCGGACCAGAGCAGGCATTGGGGTTCGGGGTCCAGTGTCTACTTGGGGCTGGGGCCAGGCCCCATTTTGGGCCAGTGCTGGGCTATGTCCTGGGCTGTGCCGGGGTTGGGGCTCGCGTCTGCAGCGGGGTTGGCGGGGGGGGGACGTGGGGAAGGGTCCCTGTGGGCCGAGGTAGGGCAGGGAGGACACACCAGGGGACGGTGCAGCGGGTCCCGTGGCGCTCACCGGCCAGCTGCTCCACCCGCCGAATCCGCTCCGCCTGCAGCTGGTACAGGGTCTTCTGGCTGGGCAGCCCCACACGGTACATACCCTTGGGGTAGGTCACGCCCAGGCGAGTGCCCTGTCCCCCCGCCAGCAGCAGGACGGCCACCTTGTTCAGGGCAATCTGGCGGAAACCTGGGGGTACGGGCGCTGTGAAGGGACGCCCAGGACCCGCCCACCCTTCCGCTTTAGGGAAAGCCAGCCCTGGGGCTGGGGCTCCGGGACTCGGGGGCCAGAACGCGTGAGGCGAGACACGTCTCAAAGTAGCGAGGAGAATTACCGTTCCCCGAGCGCGGCCTCGGTTCCCACCCGCTCCGTGGGCACGAGCCCCTGCCGGCCCCCAGGGCCTCCCGCCCCA
>NW_012117821.1:1271595-1278479 GCF_000951035.1 Colobus angolensis palliatus
CCCGCTCCGCGACCCCGACTCCGTCCGGGTTCTCTCTGACCCTGCCCTGTCCACGTCCCCTCAGCCCCCCCCGCGTCCTGTCCGAGACTCGAGACAGGCCCAGCCCCATCTCTCCAGTCTGTCCCTCGTCCCTCTCCGTCCCCTGGACCCACTCCAGTGTCTGGCCCGGGCCTGGTCCCTCGAGCTCCCGTCTCGGTTCCAGCCCTGCTCCAGGCCCCTGATCCGTGCCCGCCCTGTCCACTCCGCGCCCCGCCGCGAGGGATCCCAGGACCCTCTGGGTCGCGCCCGCTGGCGTGGGTGGAGAAACCGACCATTGAGCTAAGGGAGGAAGAGGCCCCAGGGACGCCCCGCAGGGGAAAGCTAGGTTCTGTCCCAGCACGGGCTTTGAAAAAGAGAGTGGCATGGCCAGCTTTTTGCTAACCAAGACTCGGGCAGAAACCTCCTGGTGCAGAGACAACCGGCCAG
Organism: Colobus angolensis palliatus; assembly: GCF_000951035.1. Taxonomy (NCBI): domain Eukaryota; kingdom Metazoa; phylum Chordata; class Mammalia; order Primates; family Cercopithecidae; genus Colobus; species Colobus angolensis. The sequence continues at coordinate 1,272,061 of NW_012117821.1, forward strand.
GGTGCATTGAAGAGGCCTGCGCTACGGCTGAGCTGTTGGGAGGATAGACCCAAACCGTGTGCCGGGATGCCAGCACAGCATCCGCAGGAAGCCACCCTGTGACTTGGGGCTCCCTCCCGCACACCCGTCCACCTTCCCATTGCCCGGTGACCAGAGCACTCTGCAGCCCCTCGCCTACATTGTTATTTTACTATCAGGTTTTAAAATATCTTGCTTGTGGTCCGCGCGGTGGCTCACGCCTGTAATACCAGCACTTTGAAAGGCCGAAGTGGGGGCGGGGGGGGGGATCACCTGAGATCAGGAGTTCGAGACCAACCTGGCCAACATGGTGAAACCCCGTCTCTACTAAAAATACAGAAATTAGCCGGGCGTGGTGGCGGGTGCCTGTAGTCCCAGCTACTCGGGAGGCTGAGGCAGGAGAATCCCTTGAACTCAGGAGGCGGAGGTTCCAGTGAGCCGAGATCTCTCTGCTTCACTCCAGCCTGGGAGACAGAGTGAGACCTCATCTCAATAAAAATAAAAATAAAATCGTTTGCTTGTGAAAAATATGAAAGGGTAGATTCTGCCAGTTGGGCACAAAACTTTCTCCTAGAAACTATAGTAAGTCTAAAAGTAATACATATGACTGCTTAAAAGAATTCCAATGGTGGCCAGGTGCGTGGCTCATGCCTGTAATCCTAACACCTTGGAAGACCAAGGCAGGATGATCGCTTGAGCCCAGGAGTTCGAGACCAGCTTCGGCAACATGGTGAAACCCCGTCTCCACTAAAAATACAAAAATTAGCCAGGTGTGGTGGCGTGTACCTGTATAGTCCCAGCTACTCGGGAGGATGAGGCATGAGAATCACTCGAACCCAGGAGGTGGAGGTTGCAGTGAGCCGAGATTGCACCACTGCACTCCAGACTGGGTGACAAAGCGAAACTCTGTCTCAAAAAAAAAAAAAAAAAAAAAGAAGCCAGGAGCGGTGGCTCACTTCTGTAATCCCAGCACTTTGGAAGGCCGAGGCGGGTGGATCACCTGAGGTCGGGAGTTTGAGACCAGCCTGACCAACGTGGAGAAACCTTGTCTCTACTAAAAATAAAAAATTAGCCAGGCGTGGTGTTGCATACCTATAATCCCAGCTACTCCAGGGGCTGAGGCAGGAGAATCCCTTGAACCTGGGAGGGGGAGGTTGCCATGAGCCAAGGTCATGCCATTGTACTCCAGCCTGGGCAACAAGAGCAAAACTCCGTCTCAAAACAAAAAACAAAAACAAATCAAAACAAACAAAAAAAAACCTGTGCTGTTACAGGGAAGAGGTTCCTATCCAGACTCCAAGAGAGGGTTCTTGGATCTTGTGCAAGAAAGAATTCAGGGCAAGCCCGTAGAGTAAAGCGAAAGCAAGTTATTAGGAAAGTAAAGGAATAAAGAATGGCTACTCTATAGACGGAGCAGCCCTGAGGGCTGCTGGTTGCCCATTTTTATGTTTTTTTGGATGATGTGCTAAACAAGGAGTGGATAATTCATGCTTCCCCTTTGTAAACCATATAGGGTAACTTCCTGACATTGCCACTGCATCTGTAAACTGTCATGGCACTGGTGGGAGTGTAGCAGTGAGGACAACCAGAGGTCGCTCTCATTGACATCTTGGTTTTGGTGGGTTTTGGCTGGCTTCTTTATCGCAATGTGTTTTATCAGCAAGGTCTTTATGACCTGTATCTTGTGCTGACCTCCTGTGTCATCCTGACTTAGAATCCCTTAACCATCCAGAAACGCAGCTCAGTAGGTCTCAGCCTTATTTTACCCAGCTCCCATTCAAGATGGAGTTGCATTGGTTCACACGCCTCTGACGGTGATCTAGGACCCAAAATGAAAAGTAACATCTCCCTCATGCTGCCCCATGGACCCCTCAGGCAGTTGTGTCTCCTTGCAGTGGGGTTCTGCCCCCACCTCCACACACATGCCCTCACTGAGTTCGGAAGGGGCCTTTACCGCCGGGACAAGGCCCAGATGCATTCTCCTGGACCTGCATGGAGTTGCTTTTTGGGCCTGCCTCGGGGTCTCTGCACTTCCTGTTCCTCCCTCCGGGACCGCTTGTCCCCAGAGAAACGTGTGGCTGGGGACACGTTTGGTCAGGCCTCAGCTCCCCAGGCCGCACCCACTCAGCGAGCACCTTCCCATCCTCCGTGCCAGGCTGCCTTTCTGCATTCTCGGCTGCCTGACTCCCCTGTGAGAAGTGAACCCCACAAAGGCAGGGAGTTGCTGTTTTTGTTTTTTTTTTGTTTTGAGACAAAGTCTCATTCTGTCGCCCAGGCTGGAGTGCAGTGGTGCAATCTCGGCTCACTGCAACCTCTGCCTCCCGGGTTTAAGTGATTCTTCTGCCTCAGCCTCCCGAGTAGCTGGGGTTACAGGCGCCCGCCATCACACACAGCTAATTTTTTGTATTTTTAGTAGAGATAGTTGGCCAGGCTGGTCTTGAACTCCTGACTCCATGATTCGCCCGCCTCAGCCTCCCAAAGTGTTGGGATTACAAGTGTGAGCCACCGTGTCCAGCCCAGGGGGGGCATTGTTTAGGCCACTGCTCTACCCCCATCACCTCAGATAAATGCAGCACACAGGTAGGCACTCAATCAGTGTTTGCTGACTGAACAAGCAAGTGTTGAACCCAAGCCTGCACCGTGACTGGGCAACAGCAAATGTTCAGGGAGTACTTGCTGAATGAATGAATTAATGAATGGCCTGTTCTACTCCAGTAGTTTGCGGTGGTTGAACACCAGTTCAGATGAACGTTGGAGCTGGAGGGTAGGCATGGCACACACAGAATCAGGTGAGCAGAGCAGGCTCCACGCCCCAGGTCAGAGTCCATGGGAACCCTTATCACCCCTGCAGGGCTGGGCAGCAGAGGAGGCACACATCTCTTGGAGGCAGGTGTCAGGACACGAACTCTTGGCCCTCTAGGTCAGGGTGATTCCAAATTCCACCTCAAGGTGTGGGTTGGGCTGTAATAGAGGATTTAGAAAATCAAGGTTTGTACAGCCAGAGGCACTTGCAGCACCAGAAGGGGAGGAGCGACCCTACCCAGGCCGACAGAGCCTGCAGACAGGTAGGAGTGCTGGCAAGGCTGAGGGGGGCAGCAACCTCCTGGACCACCTTGTGGCCAGGTAACTGTCTTCACAAACGACTCAGGGGAGCAGGGCCCTAAGGCTCAGAGGCCAAGAGTGCAGACGGATGCCCTGGGAGGCTCAGGGGCTGGGTGGCTGTTGCCAATTCTTCCCTTGGTGCCCACTGCTGGGGATACATCAGGGGACAGAGGGGCCGGTCTTCCTGCCATCTCTGCCCAGAGTGGTCCAGGCTTGCACAGTGAGAGTGCTAAGATGGGGCCTCCCAAAGTAGAGGGACTGCATGGGACCTCCAGAGGTGACACAATACTAAAAACTGAAGGATTGGGAAACTATCAGGCCAGCTGGAAAGTGGAGTGCAAGGAGGAAGTGGTCAGAGCTCAGGACAGGAAGGACGCAGGACCACATCTTAGTCTCATGCCCAAAGCCAGGCACAGCCTCCAGTCTTTTTTTTTTTTGGGGGAGGGGAGGACAGAGTCTCGCTCTGTCGCCCAGGTTGGAGGGCAGTGGTGCTATCTTGGCTCACTGCAAGCTCCACCTCCTGGGTTCACACCATTCTCCTGCCTCAGCCTCCTGAGTAGCTGGGACTGCAGGTGCCCGCCACCACGCCCGGCTAATTTTTTTTTTTGGTATTTTTAGTGGAGACGGGTTTTCACCGTGTTAGCCAGGATGGTCTCGATCTCCTGACCTCGTGATCCGCCCGTCTCGGCCTCCCAAAGTGCTGGAATTACAGGCTTGAGCCACCGCGCCTGGCTCGTTTTTTGTATTTTTTAGTAAAGACGGGGTTTCACTGTGTTAGCCAGGATGGTCTCGATCTCCTGACCTCATGATCCACCTGTCTCAGCCTCCCAAAGTGCTGGGATTACAGGCTTGAGCCACCGCGCCCGGCCTCTTTTTTTTTTTTGACACGGAGTTTCGCACTTCTTGCCCAAGCTGGAGTGCAGTGGCGCATTCTCGGCTCACTGCAACCTCCGCCTCCAGGGTTCAAGCCATTCTCCTGCCTCAGCCTCCTGAGTAGCTGGGACTGCAGGTGCCCGCCACCACGCCCGGCTAATTTTTTTTGCATTTTTTAGTGGAGACGGGTTTTCACCGTGTTAGCCAGGATGGTCTCGATCTCCTGACCTCGTGATCCGCCCGTCTCGGCCTCCCAAAGTGCTGGGATTACAGGCGTGTGCCACCGCGCCCGGCCTCTGGTCTTTTTTATACCTTCCTCCAGTACCCAGCCAGGGGCCACAGAAAAGCCCACAGACCAAGGGCCAGCTGGGGCCACCTCCCCCAAGGTTCTGGATGGTGTGAAAAGCCCTTGTTTTGTCGGCATGGTGGGTTCAGTTCCATGCGGGGCCATGGCTGACCTGGCCTCGACATACTGCTGACCACGCTGTCCTGCACTGCAGCAGCTTTGCTCACTGCTGGCCACCAACTCCACATCCACACTGGCCTCCCCTGCCATCCCCCTGAGCTGTTCCCAGCCCTTCCCCATCCCTTAGGCCTCGGCCTGGCTTGGTGCCACTCAAGGATGGTATTTCCCATGTGACTTCACTGGATAAGGCTCCCCAGTGCCATCCACAGAGCACCTACTGTGGGCCAGGCCAATGCCAGGCCTAGAGGGAGCCCTGCCCTGCTTCCAAATAGCCGTGGACCCCTGAGACAGGAAAAAGCTGCCCCCGGTGCTTTATCTAAGCAAGCTTCAGGGGGAGGGGGATTGGGGCTGGAGCAGAGTTCTGAAGGATGTAGTGCAGTCAGCCTGGAGCAGAGGGGCAAGGCCTTCCTGGTAGAAGAGCCACCAGGCACAGGGGCCCGGAAGTGAGGGAGTGCAGGGACCCCAGGCCTGGCACCTGCAATGAGGGGTGTGATGGAAACAGGGTAGGTGTGGGGATGCTGGGGGCTGTGGACGGGGACGCGAGACTGCTGAACAAAGGGCTTGCGTGTTGTGCTGGCTTGTTTTGTTTTTGAGACAAGATCTCGCTCTGTCACCCAGGATGGAGAGCAGTGGCTCAATCACAGCTCACTGCAGCCTCAGCCTCCTGGGTTCAAGGGATCCTCCCCCCTCAGTCTCCCAACTACTTGGGACCACAGGCATGCAACACCACGCCCGGCTAATTTTTTAAACTTTTTGTAGAAATACGGTTGCCTTATGTTGCCCAAGCTGGTCTTGAACTTCTGAGCTCAAGTGATCCTCCCGCCTTGGCTTTGTGCTGGGTTTCTGAGCAGATCCTGCCATTAAAGGGGAAGCTGGCTTTCAGGAACAAGCTCTGATGGGCTACTCCACGCTCAGAGCTTCTTAAGTCTTTCCAACATTCCTTACCATGAAGGAGTCCCACTTAGAGTGAGTGACCCAGAAGAGAAGTGGACCCAGGACACTCCCTGAACTGGGAAGCTGCCTCCACAGCTTAAGACACAGGCACCAGTGGCTCAGGCCTGAGGACAGAGGCCCAGGTAGGCACACCAGCTGGGGCCCGCCCAGGAGGGAGGGTGGGAGACCCACAGAGGGCCAAGGCAAGTCTCCGGTTGGGGCCCTGTCCAGAGAGGGTGTTTGCACCCTGAACACCTCCCTGGCGCCTAGAGGGTTCTACTGGCCAGCCCCGAGATGGGCTCCCAGGGCTAGAACCCAGGCTAAGGCCTGGTCTCACCTCCCATGTGGACAGACCAAATGAAGACAGAGTGACCAGATCCCAGCTGGAAACACAGCAGAGGCAGGGGGACAGGGCTGTGGGAACCAGGAGAGCAGCTGGAGGAAGTGTCCAGCCAGGGGAAGGAGCAGAGAAGAGCAAGAGGCAGAGGGAGCTGGTCACCAGATGGGGATCTGGGGACACAGGAGAAAGTGGCTTTGTCCTGCAGCGGGCAGGCCAGGCCAGACTGTCCCCGAGGGGCCAGAGGAGGAGCCAGCAGCAGTGGGGACAGAGAGGCCTCTGTGAGTGGGAAGCGCCCAGCTGGCTGGAGCCTAGGATCCTCTTGGGGCCCTCCTGGTGGAAGAGAAGGGGGCGGCAGGATCACCTGTGCTTGTGGCCAGGGAACTAGAGGGGAAAAGTGGGATCTTTGGAGGGGGTGCGCCCCCATCCTTGCCCCACGAGGCTACCTGGGGACAGGTTTTCTTGTAGGGTGCCAGGTCCCGCCCCTTGGAGAGGTGGCCGGGGCAGCCAGCCACAGCTGGATCCGAGATAGCGCGGAGCCGCGGCCGGACGTTTGCTGGGGCCGGGGCGGGGCAGAAAGGGAGCTCTGCGATGCCAGACTGGAGCTGGAGCTGGGGGATCCGGTTCCGCCTGCCCAGGGCCTCCGCGCGCCTCAGGGCCCCTCGGCAGAGGAAAAAAAAAAAAAAAAAA
>NW_012117821.1:1279339-1289485 GCF_000951035.1 Colobus angolensis palliatus
CCCTCGTAGCTCTCCCGGGCCCGGGCCAGAAATCTGAGTCTCACGATTTCTGGTGACCAGCTCCCTCTGCCTCTTGCTCTCCTCTGCTCCTTCCCCTGGCTGAACACCTCCTCCAGGGGAAGGAAACCTGCTGCCCGTGCATCTCCCACGAGGGACGGGGCTGGGGAGCGGTTCTTCGTGGACTCCGGATCCTGGAGGGCGCCTCCGCGGGCCTGGAGGGAAAGGGGCTTCATGCCTGTCGTGGTGAGCCCAGGGTCTTAGGGAGGCAAGCCAGACCCTCTCCTGCCACAGCGTAAGGCCACCAGGGCCCGGGGGTGGCAGGTGACTCAGAAAACCCACCAGGAGCCCAACCTGTACCAAGCCTGAGCTTGGACTCTCCATCTCCAATACCCTTTCCGCACCTGGGGACACCTGGGCCCTCAGCCTCCTGTCTGTGGCTGTTCAGGCAGAGGTGCTTCCTTCTCAAAGGGTCCCCCTTCTCAGTGTGACAGCTCAGCCAGGGGGGCTGGTCCCACTCACCCCACTAAGGCCCAGGCAGGCGGGGGCTGCTGCTGGTGCCCCAAGAGGACCTGGCCCTGTTGCCAGGATGGGCAGGGGCGTGGGTGGGTCTCCTGCACCCCAGTGGGGCTGTACTATGGCAGATGCCATGGAGGGACATAGGCCACAGTCCCTGGGGATGGCTGGCAGACTCCTCTCCTGCTTCCGGTCCAGTTGGCAGTGACGGGAGATTGCTGAATGGTCCCCTGTCTCCCCCAACCCAGTGCCTGCCTTGGGAACAGGACCTGCATTATGGCTGGGGGTGGGGGCCAAGCTCCCAGAGGAGCCCCAGGCCCCACAGCCCGTTCAGCCTGTGCACCTGTTCTGCCAGGGGCAGGCCTGCCCACCAGCGGCTCCTGCCAGTCCCCATGCTGCCTGCTGCTCTGCCACCCTCCCTGTACTGCTCCCCCACCTCAGCCATATTCTCCAGCCCTACAACTGGTGTTTGGAGCCACGGTGGTCCTGGCCTCCCTGGTGATCTGATCCAGCAACTGCACCAGGCTCCAGGACTCTCAGTCCTACGGTGAGGGAGGCTTCGGAGGGTAGCTGGCTCCAAATGCAGGGTCAGCGTCATCTATGTGGCCATGCAGTTTGAAATCAGCCATGGGATTGCACGCAGTGGCCGGGCCTGGGGTTTGGAGGCCTAAGTCTGTGGTCCACCCCTGCTCTGCTCTGATGTCCCATGTGGCACTGGCTCACGTACCACACCTCCCTGAAGGCCACGTGGCTAGGGCTCTAGCTGTCACCCTCTCACAGGCAAATGGAGGACAAGTGGCATGGCTGATTGATTGACACAGCTCACTTTTGGGGTGCCAAATCTGGAGTTCTGAGGTCACCCCAACTCCCAGAACGCCTCCCAACACACACAGCCTTCCAAGCCCCCAGCCCAGAAGTTCGGGGCCTCTTTCCTTGTTCCCACCTGGGACTGCGTGTTTGCTCCAGGCTGGCTCTGGCCCTGGAGGTGCGGCCTGCTGGCCCAGGGCCCTGGACGGGCACAGCCCCATCTAGCTCAACACCTAGCATGCTGTCATCTGGGGACCCGGGAGCTGCTCTATGGACTCGACTGTACAGACCGGGCCCCAGTGTCTTGGGGCTTCCTCCACGGCCTCCCTCTGTCTGTACCCTCTCTGCTCCCACCTCCTGAAGGGCTGCGTGCCCTCCCACTGTCTTGCCCCAAAGCTGCCAGCCACTCAGCACCACAGGCGGGAGCACGAACTCAGGGCTGCGTGGAGCCAGGCTCTCTGCCGTGCCTACCTGGGCCCAATTCTTGCATCACCCCCCCAACTCCTGTGGCCAGGTGCCAGGTGCATGGCCTCTAAGGATATGCCTGGTGCTGGGGCTACAGCTAGAGGCTGAAGGAGGATGCCCTCCTCCACACCTGCAGCCACTTCTCCTGTAGACTGGGGAGGTACACATACTCCCTCACCAGGAAGCTGGGCCAGGGTGGCACCAATGTGATACTCTTGGCTGCCCCCAGGGGGAGCCCTCAGGCAAACTTCACAGCAGGTGTCTTCAAGCACCAGGAGGTGTCTGACTTGTCAGCTGGGTGCATGGCCTGGCATATCACACACACGCGGGACTAACTTTTCTTTTGTTTTGCGTTTTGAGATGGAGTCTTGCTCTGTCACCCAGGCTGGAGTGCAGTGGCATGAATCTTGGATCACTGCAACCTCCACCTCCTGGGTTCAAGCGATACTCCTGCTTCAGCCTCCTGAGTAGCTGGGATTACAGGTACACGCCACCATTCCCGGCTAATTTTTGTATTTTTAGTAGAGATGGGGTTTTACCATATTGGCCAGGCTGTTCTCAAACTCCCGACCTCATGATCCGCCCCCCTTGGCCTCCCAAAGTGCTGGGATTACAGGCGTGAGCCACCGTGCCCAGCCACTGATTTTTTCTTTTCTTTCTTTTTTTTTAGACTGAGTTTTGCTCTTATTGCTCAGGCTAGTGTGCAGTGGTGCGATTTCAGCTCATAACAACCTCCACTTCCCAGGTCCAAGCGATTCTCCTCAGCCCCCCAGTAGTGGGATTACAGGTGCCCGTCACCACACTGGGCTAAGTTTTGTATTTTTAGTAGAGACGGGGTTTCACCATGTTGACCAGGCTGGTCTTGAACTCCTTACCTCAACTGATCCCCCCCGCCCTCAGCTTCCCAAAGTGCTGGGATTACAGGCATGAGCCACCATGCCCAGCAAGGGACTTTTTTTTTTTTTTTTTTTTTTGAGACAAGGTTTTGCTGTGTCGCCCAGCCTGGAGTGCAGTGGCACAATCTCGGCTCAGCGGAACCTCTGCCACCCAGGCTCAACCAATCCTACTGCCTCAGCCTCCCAAGTAGCTGGGACCACAGGTGCGTGCCAGTGCACCCGGCTAATTTCTATGTTTCTAATAGAAATAGGGTTTTGCCGGCTGGGCGCTGACTCACGCCTGTAATTCCAGCACTTTGGGAGGCTGAGGTGGGTGGATTACTTAAGGTCAGGAGTGCAGGACCACCCTGGCCAACATGGTGAAACTCCATTTCTAATAAAAAATGCAAAAAGTAGCTGGGCATGGTAGCGGGTGTCTGTAATCCCAGCTACTGGGGAGGCTGAGACAGGAGAATCACTTGAACCTGGGAGGTGGAGGTTGCAGTGAGCCAACATTGCGCCATTGCACTCTAGCCTGGGCAATGAGCAAAACAACATCTCAAAAAAAAAAAAAAAAAAAAAAAAAGGAATAAATGGGGTTTTGCCATGTTGCCCAGGCTGGTCTCAAACTCCTGAGCTCAAGTGATCCACCCACCTTGGTCCCCAAAAGTGCTGGGATTACAGGCATGAGCCACTGTGCCCGGCCGTGCAGGACTAACTTTCTATCAGAATCACCATCCTGAGAAAAGTTAGGTTTCCATCATTCGCATCCACATCTCCTGCTGCCTTGCAGGGCCCTGTGCAGACGGGAGAGGCGTAGTCAGGACCAGAACCCCCCGCCCACTCCTCCCTTACCCAGCCGCCTTGGAGACCCAGGCTGTGCCTGCAATGTTCTGGGCACTGGGAGTGCAGAAAAGAGCTGGAAGAGGCTCCTGGCCCCAGGGAGCTCACGGAGCGATGGGGCAGGGTGTATGAGCAAACATGCGGGCTTGGTGGCACAACCCTCCCCAAGCCAGTGTGAGGAGCTGAGGCAGGGGAGAGGGACCAAACTCCAGCCTGGCACAGAGGCTACACATGGGCCATGCCAGGCTGGTGCCCGAGACCTCAAGGGTGGGCTGAGATGTGGAGGCTGCTGCACCTCAGCAGAGCCTGGCCAGGCCGGTCTGGAGGTGAGCCAGGCCCATGCCTCTCCACAATAGGTGCAGTGGCCTGCAGGGCCCTGGAGGTGGACTCAGGGGATGCCCGGCGGGCCCCCCGTGCCCGAGGGGAACGTCGGAGGCACACTATCACCAGCGGCATGGACTGCGGCCTGGTGAGCAGGGGCTGGGGCTCTGTGGGGCTCTCCATCTTGTCTGGAGGCTGGAGGCTGGGATGGGAGCAGGAGGGCCTTGAGCCTGGGGGAGTCCATTGTGGAAGTACAGTCAGCTCTGCACATCTCTCTCCCCACGTGGGCTTGAATCCCCTGGAGGGACGGCCCAGGGTCAGGCAGAGGGAGGTCAAGAGGTCATTTAGGGCAGCTATGGTGGCTGCCCAGCCTGCCTCATGAGGTCACTGCTGCAAGCCAGTCTGGCTCCCCAGCTGTGTGTTCACCACAGGTGGACCTCGGGAGGGTGGGCTCAGCTGAAGGGTCAGTCACCCCTCCCCCAGGGAAGCCTGAGTGGAGGGGCTAAGAAAGGCCAAGACCCCTCAGCAGGAGGCACGGGGTTCCTGCTCCAAACGGGCCTACGGGGCTCACACACGCAGGTGTCCTCAGAAGCGTGCGTCCATGCCTGCATTTGCAAACGTGTACATGTGCTGCTGCATTTGTGCCTGTGACTCTGGTGCCCACCCACAGGCAAGCTCATGCATGCATGGACGTGTGCGTGCTCACTGGGGCCAGGCATTCCATGTACATGCACGTGTTGCAGCTGAAGCAGATGAAGGAGCTGGAGCAGGAGAAGGAGGTCCTGCTGCAGGGTTTGGAGATGATGGCGCGGGGCCGTGACTGGTACCAGCAGCAGCTGCAACGAGTGCAGGAGCGCCAGCGCCGCCTGGGCCAGAGCAGAGCCAGCGCCGTGAGTGCCACCGCCCTGTCCCCAGGTCCCCACACTTGGAGACCCCAGCTAACCCCAGGCACCCCTGGGCATTATAGCTGCCCCTATTCCCGGACACTGGCTGTTGATTGCACCCAGGGTGCTGGGACATCCCTTTTCCCCCCGTGGCTGCCCCACTCCTAGGGCCTAAGGCGCCTTGGGCAGACCTCCCATCCCACGTCAGCAATGCCCCTGGGATCCCTCTGGGCTCTCTGCAGCATCAGGAGGCAGAAGAGCCACCTATGGGAACCCCTGTCAAGGCACCATGCTGGCCCTGGCTGGCCCTCTTCTCTGACCACTCGTCCTCTGCTTTCTTCCCAGGACTGTGGGGCTGCAGGGAGCCCCCGCCCACTGGGGCGGCTACTGCCCAAGGTAGAGGAGGTGGCCCGGTGCCTGGGGGAGCTGCTGGCTGCAGCCTGTGCCAGTCGGGTGAGTGTACCCCAAACCCCCACGCCCACGCTGGGGCCCAGGCCAGTTTAGTGCTTCCGGGCCCTCGTCCAGGCCTGCCTAATCCTGCCCTCCCGCAGGCCCTGCCCCCGTCCTCCTCCGGGCCCACCTGCCCTGCCCTGACGTCCACTTCACCCCTGGGCTGGCAGCAGCAGACCATCCTCATGCTGAAGGAGCAGAACCGACTCCTCACTCAGGTAGGGCAGGCGCGGGATGGGTGTGGGTGGGTGACTTCTCATCCGGGTAAGGCAGCCGGAAGGGGTGCGGGGGTGGGGATCCGCAGGCCTTGACCAACTGCGCACCTGCCCAGGAGGTGACCGAGAAGAGTGAGCGCATCACGCAGCTGGAGCAAGAGAAGTCAGCGCTCATTAAGCAGCTGTTTGAGGCCCGCGCCCTGAGCCAACAGGACGGGGGGACTCTGGATTCCACCTTCATTTAGTCCGTGTGGGCAGCGCGGGCCCCCAGGGCCGGCCTGGCACTCAGCCCTTCGAGGGTGTGCGTCCCATCGCACCCACCTCTCTGGCTGGAGACCCCCGGCAGGCCCAGGCACAGTCCCGGAGTAGACGCCTTCCTGCCCTCCTTGCCAGATGGGATCCCCAGGCCTGCCTCCGACTGGCCCCTGCACCAAGCCCTTGACCCCGTTTTGGCTCCTGGTGCTGACATGGGCTGGGACTCTCTTGAGTCCGCATAGTCCGCAGCTACTACTGCCGTTGTCAGTGGACAGTGGGGGACCCCTCCGCGAGTTACCGCCCCCCCGTTTCCAGCGGTGCTGCCCTGGGTCCCATCTCCAGGGAAAGGCACTGCTCTCGCCAGGCTGCACTTCCGACAACGGCCAGCAGAGGGCGCGGGGCGGCTCCGACACGGGTCCAAGGGCAGCTTCCCCCCTCAACCAGGGCACCAGGACAAGGTGGCTGTAGCTCGGACGGAAGCAGATGGAGGGGGTGGGGATGGCCTGTAAGCGGGGGGTGCCCACCTGGCAGGGAAGCCCCAGGGATAACAGTCGGACTTCAGGTCTTGGCCAAGGCTGAGGGACTCTGGCACTGGCTGCAGCGGATCAGGGCGCCAGGGGGCGAGCGTTTGGCCTGCATGTGCCTCCCGCAGACCCTGGGGTGATGGCCTTCCTCATCCTGGCCAGACACTGCCCCACATTGAGTCCCACACAACAACCTGTGAGCCTGGCTCCCCAGGAGGGCCCCCAGACAGCTCCCAGGCACCTCATAGGCAAAGCCTGTTCCCCCTGGACTCAGGATTCTCAAGGTCTGGGGTTCTGCTCACCCCCCTTTCCTCTTATGCCCAGCCTGACCCCAGATTTCAGCTGGGAGAGGCCACTTCCCTCAGCCAAGGAAAACGAGAACCCCCAGGGTACAGGAGGAGGCTGGCACAGGTCCCCTTGCGTGTCATTCCTGTCCCCCTGCCCAGGCCCACTCCCGCTGGTGCTGGGGTACACACTGGTGGGGGGCCCCTGCTCAGCCCAGCCTGGAGGGCCCCAGTGCTACCAGAACCAGGGGCACGGCATCATGGATGGTTCTGCAGCCCAGGGCCCCGATGGGGAGGCAGTGTGTGTGGGGTGCAGGAACCTGATGGGGGGGCAGTGTGTGGGGTGCAGGAACCCGATGTGGGGTCAGTGTGTGGGGCACAGGGACCCCTCATGTCCAGGGCACTTTGGTACACAGTCCCACAAGGCACCTGTCTCAGAGGAGGGGTCCTGGCAGGCAGCGGGGCAACTCCCTTCCGGAACCCAGCTCCATGCTAACCTGCCCACAGCAACCCCACTGAGCCACATCCCCGGCTGCACCTGGCCTGCAGGGGTGTCCCAGGACAGGCCCAAGCCAGCCCAGCGTGCAGCTGCCCTCCTACCCTGAGGATGGGAGTGGGCTTTCCAGGAGACATAAGGATGCCAGGCCTGGATCTCCTGGGCAGGAAAGGGAGCGGATCCTGAGGGCCTATGCCCCACAGCCCCAGCACCACGTGGACTGCAGCGCAGTGGGTGGGCCAGTGGCAGCCGGGGAGAAGCTCCCCCGTCAGCAGGCTGGGGTCTGCCCACCAGGGCCTCCCCACATGTGCCTTTGAGGGTGCCTGCCATGCCCTGGGGGATCCTGGCATCTTTAGAGGGCTGGAAGCAGGAGACAGAACAGTGTCCGTCCCGGGGTGACTTCATCAGGAGACCGCCCACAGAGCTGGACCCCGCAGCTAAAGCGGAAATGTGAGACAGGCTGGCACCTCCAGAAAAACTGCCTCTCAGCCTTGGTGTTCCATGCAAGGTGAAAAAAAATAGGTCCTCCAAGTTTACAGCTTAAAATCAGGCTAGTGTGTGGCCCTGGAGACCACGAGGGGAGAATTTAAAGTAGCCCCGACTGGCAGGGTCTAGGTGGCTGGCAGAGGAACATGCAGACCCTGCAGGAGCCCGCCCTAAGGACACAGAGCGGGTCAGTCTCCTTGCAGGATGTGAGCAGCGTCCCTGGGCTCTATCCACGAGGTGCCAGTAAGGTGTGCAGGTACATACATGTGCGTGCACACCGTTATGACACCCGGAAATGTCTCCGGACGTCTAAATGTGTCCTTGGGGGTAGAAGTGTCCCCATTTGAGAATCTGCCCCAGAGGAACACCACCACACCAGGCCTCAGGACTTTGTGTTGATCAAGTTCCAAGGAAAAGGAACATCTCAGCCGGGCGTGGTGGCTCACACCTGGAATGCCAGCACTTGAGGCCAGGAGTTCGAGACCAGCCTGGGCAACGCAGTGAGAGACCCCATCTCTATGAAAAAAGAAAAAGAAAATAAAAAAGAAAATGAGATCTACGGTTTTAAAAATTCATAAACACCACAGGAAACAACACACTATGAGACCCAGCAGAAGCAACAGATAGACTCTGTAGACCCAGATCCTGGAATTATCAGAGAGAATATAAAGTAACAGTGTTTATATATCTAAAGAAATAAAAGAGATTTCTGGAAATATGAACAAGGAGTGGTATTTATAGTTTCTTACTCCATAAAAAGCATAATCTCTTAATGCTACAAAGAAGACTAGGCCAGGCCCAGTGAATTGCGCCTGTGGTCCCAGCACTTTGGGAGGCCAAGGTGGGTAGATCACCTAAGGTCAGGAGTTTGAGACCAGCCTGGCCAACATGGTGAAACCCCATCTCTACTAAAAATACAAAAATTAGCCAGGCATGGTGTTGGGCGCCTGTAATCCCAGCTACTTGGGAGGCTGAGGCAGGAGAATTGCTTGAACCCGGGAGGCGGAGGTTGCAGTGAGCCGAGATGGCACCACTGCACTCCAGCCTGGGCTACAGAGTGAGACTCTGTCTCAAAAAATAATATTAATAAAATAAACGTTTATCGGTCAGGTGCAGTGGCTCCCGCCAGTAATACCAGCCTTTTGTGAGGCAGAGGTGGGAGGACGGCTTCAGCCCAGGAGATTGAGGTCAGCCTGGGCAACACGGCAAAACCCTGACTCTACCAAAAATGCAAAAATTAGCCAGGTGTGGCGGCTCACGCCTGTGTTCCCAGTTACTGGGGCTGCTGAGGTGGGAGGATCACTTGAGCCCAGGAGTTTGAGGTTACAATGAGCTATGATTATGCCCCTGCACTCCAGCCTGAATGACAGAGCAAGACCCTGTCTCAAAATAAATAAAAGAAAGAAAAGAGAGAATCCGAGAAAGTCCAGACTTTTGGATATTAAAGCACACACGTCTAAACAACTTATGTGTCAAATTTTAAAATTAGCTGGTGTAGTGGCGCATGCCTGTAGTCCCAGTTCCTCAGGAGGTAGAGGTGGGAGGATGGCTTGAGCCTGGGAGGTCGAGGTTGCTGTGAGGCCAAGATTACACCACTGCACTCCTGCCTGGGTGGCAGGGTGAGAACTTGTCTCAAAAAAACACATGTGAAAAAAATAAAAAATAAATAGGAGTTCCTCTTTCATGAAAAAAATAGTAAAATAGGAAACATACATGAAGAAACTTGCTTGAGAAAAAGTACACAAAACATCTGGCTAATCAAGAAAAAAGAGATAAGGCACAAATAAATGATATAAGGAATAAAAAAGCACATACTGCAGAAGTTCAGCTGATTCTAAGAGGATATTTTAAATGAGATGAAACCAATTCACTTGGAGTGGGTAACTTCCTAGAAAAACACAAAATCAGCCACATGGGCAGGCACACGCCTGTAATCCCAGCACTTTGGGAAGCTGAAGCGGGAGGACCACCTGAGTCCAGGAGTTTGGAACCAGCCTGGGCGACACAGGGAGACCCTCCAACTCTACAAAAAATAAAAAAATTGGCTGTGTGTGGTGATGTGCACCTGTGGCCCCACCTACTCAGGAGGCTGAAGTGGGAGGATCACTTGAGCTCAGGAGACGGAGGTTGCAGTGACCCATGATTGCACCATGGCACTCCAGCCTGGGCCACAGAATGAGTCCCTGTCTCTAAAAATAATAATAACAAATCTCAAAAAACAAAAAACAAAGGAAGAAAAGAAAAAAATACTAAATTGGCTCAGGAAGAAACAGAGAACCCATTTGGCTGTATAACTATCAAAGAAATTGAAACAGTGCCATAGAAGCCAGCACAGTGGTGTACACCTATAGTCCCAGCTATTCCCGAGGCTGAGGTGGGAGGATTTTTTAAGCCCAGAAGGTTGAGTCTAGCTTGGGTAACATAGTAAGTCTGGTCTCTAACCCATCTCTTTTTTTTTTTTTGAGACGGAGTCTCACTGTGTCACCCAGGCTGGAGTGCAGAGGCCGGATCTCAGCTCACTGCAAGCTCCGTCTCCCGGGTTTACGCCATTCTCCTGCCTCAGCCTCCCGAGTAGCGGGGACTACAGGCGCCCGCCACCTCGCCCGGCTAGTTTTTTGTATTTTTTCTTTTATTAGAGACGGGGTTTCACCATGTTAGCCAGGATGGTCTCGATCTCCTGACCTCGTGATCCGCCCGCCTCGGCCTCCCAAAGTGCTGGGATTACAGG
>NW_012117821.1:1289960-1290763 GCF_000951035.1 Colobus angolensis palliatus
AAAAAAAAAAAAAGCCTAAGGGGCCCAGCCATGGTGTGGACCTGTGGTCCCAGCTACTGGAGAGGCTGAGGCAGGAGGATCACTTGAGGCCAAGAGTTTGAGGTTCCAATGAGCTATGATCGCACCACTGCAGTCCAGCCTGGGCAACACAGCCAGACCCTGTTGCTAAAACAAACAAATAAGACCTGTTACCTACTTACAGGGAAGAGGCAGGCGGTGGCAGGGGAGGGGGAGACTGTCACCAAAACAGCAGGGGTTCAATCCAGGTCCTGCTGTTTGCTGCACAGAAAGCCAATCACTGAGACCAGGAGCACCGCCAGGGAGAAGGCTTTACGCCGGCTGCAGCCAAGGAGATGGGCGCTCAGTCTCAAATCCATCTCCCTGGCCGACTACAATGAGGGGTTTACAGAGCAGGGAAGCCATGTAACTAGGTGTGAAAAAACAAGAATTAGGGGCAGCTAAAGGAGAGGAGTTGGTCAATGGGAAGCTGGTGGTTGGTCAGGCAACCTTGACGGTGGGGGGGTCTGGCGTCTCATTGCCAAGATACCGTGATCTGTTGAGTTTTAGCTCTTTCATTCTATCTGGGAGCCCTCATGGTTGGTTTTCTGAGAAAGAAACTCAAATAGGACAAACGTCACTTTCTCAAATTTTAAGATTAGGGCCGGGCGCGGTGGCTCAAGCCTGTAATCCCAGCACTTTGGGAGGCTGAGACGGGCGGATCACGAGGTCCTGAGATCGAGACTATCCTGGCTAACACGGTGAAACCCCGTCTCTACTAAAAAATACAAAAAACTAGCCGGGCG
>NW_012117821.1:1296383-1298193 GCF_000951035.1 Colobus angolensis palliatus
CCAGAGCCCCCTCCACCCCTTCAGCTCCTGCCAGCTTCCCTCTGACACTCTCCCAAGTCCGCCTTCCAGGGGCCCCGAGTCCATGCCAGGAAGGGGCGTTCCCCCGCCCTCACTCTGTCTCAAAGAGAGTTCAGCCTCAGCCTTTGTCCTGGCCGCTCTGGGCTCCCTGCCTCTCCCTCCGCAGGGGAAGCTGGGCACTCGGCCATGAGCCTGTCTCCCCAGGGCAGGGTCCAGATCCCCTCTCCCGCCCCATCCTCTCAGACCTGGCAGGCCTCCTGCTCCCTGGCCTGGGCTTTTTGTCCATGAAGAGAGTCCAGAACACCAGGAAGCTCCGCTGGGCCTGGAAGGACGTGGGGGCACCACAGGCCAGTGGGGGTCACAGCACCCTGCTTCTGGGCTCCCTTTGTTCCTTCTTTTTCAGGCATGATGTGCACTGTGCGTGCCTCTCCCTCCTCTGAGCTGTCTGGGGTGGAAGAAAGGCCTGGTGTCTGTGGGGGAAACTGGGGCATGGGGCCTGGGGCCTGGAGCTTAGCACTGGCCACACCCAGAGACTGTCTGCTGGGGCCCGGCCAGGCTGGGCTGTGAGGCTGTGAGGCAGCAGAGAAGCTTCCCAGGGTTCCCACCCCTCCCTTTGGGGTCCTGAGCTGGAAGAAAGATGCCTTTGCTGGGCCCGTGGCGCCAGACCCTCAGCCCAGGCGGCAATCCCAGCACAATTGTCACTGCCCATTCCAGAAGACCAGGCATGGTCTGGACCCTGCCCTGTGGGGCTGCCCTTTGGGCCCCAGCAGCCCGCACTCCCTGGTGGCCTTGCCTCGTGGCTCCCTGACGCTGTGAGGCTGGAATTATTGGGACAAGAATCCCCACTTTGCAGCAGGCACAAAGGGGGTGGCCCCTGGCCGGGCTGGGATGCGGGGCCTGTGAGGCGTCAGAGCCGTAGGGCGGAGGGGCAGGGCTTGTGTCTAGGGCCAGCTGAGCTTTGCCTGCGCCAGCCGTCCCCAGAAGCCTGGGGACGTCCCCGTTGCTGACCTGCACCCCAAGCCTGGCCTGGGGACCCTCTTCCTTGTCTTTCAGGCCGTGTAGAGGCCCCGCCTGCTGCCGTCCTGGGGAAGCCTCCTCTGGCCTCCGCAGCCCAAGCCTCTGGGTCCCTCAGGCCGAGGGGCAGCAGGAGCGGCCGAGGCCCTGGGCTGGGAGGCAGGGACCTTTGGCCCAGTCTGTGCTGCTTCTCTTCTGTTTCTCGGCTTGGTGTGACCTGGGCCGTCTCTGCCCTTCCCTGCCCCTGCGTCCTCACCTTCACCTCAGTACAGGGCCCAGGTGAGGTGGATCTGACTGGGCCTCAAGAGTAGGTCCGGCCTAGGTCAGATGAGTGTCTCTGGAGCTGCCCTGCGCTAGCTCAGCTGGCGGATCCTCTCTGGCCAGGAGGGCATCCCGCAGGCCAGCCTGGTCCTCACCAGCCCTGGGAGTTGGCGTCAGGGCCTTGCTCCACAAACAGGTGCTGACCCTCGGCTTCCTCCTGAGTCCCCAGCCCGGGGTCCGCGTGGCTCCGCAGCCGACAGTGCCTCATTCCTGCAAGCGAGTCTGGCCTCCTATCCCGAGCACGGGAAAAGGGCGGCTCTCCAGAGCCGGACCCTCCCAGCCAGACTCGCCCGCCCACCCCCATGCCAGGTCTCCTGCCTCCACGGCCGGGGGATCCCCTTTCGGAGTGGGCGGGAAGGGGAAGGTGGGCCGTAGCCGCGGGGCGCCTGGGCTAAGACCCGGGAGAGGGGGAGCAGCGCCCGTGACTCAGCCGCGCCCGCGTCTCACCTGCGCGGGC
>NW_012117821.1:1298573-1302985 GCF_000951035.1 Colobus angolensis palliatus
GTCCCCACCCGCGACATCCGGGAGCCGCCCGCCCTCAAGGTGCGCGCCCGGGCACCCAGCGCAAGTCCGGGGAACAGCGGACCGGGCCCGGGAGCCGGGGAGGGGGTGCGCGGCTGGGAACCCGAGCAGGGTCAGCCCAAGACCCCCACCGCGCTCTGCTCCTGGAGGGCTGGGTGGGGTCCCGGGTTCCGCGCTCTGCGCTCCCCGACCAGGTACGCGGGGTGGCGGTGTCGCTTCCAGGACGACGAGGTGCCGGAGGAACAAGTCCCGGGAATTCTGCGCTCGCCGCCGAGCCCGTCAACGCAGCCCAGAGGCTGTGTCCCCGCTCCCAGGATGCAGCCCTGGCCATGCCCCCTGGGTGCTGCCAGACGCCCGCCCCCAGCCCTGTGCGGGCCTCCAGGGGCACTCTGGCCACTTCTGCCCTGTGCTGCCGCTCCGGAGGGTGTGGTCAACTGGGTATTCAGCCCAGATAGGGATCCACAAGCCCCAGGGCCCAGGACCCCCTTCGGGACACAAGGGTGGCCCAGATAGACAGGAGGGCTTGACCGGAGCAGCCCTGGAGGGTCCTCAAAAGGTTGGAGCAGGCTAGCCCGGATCTCTACTCCAGCAGGCCCAGGGACCTCCTGACCGGTCCCTTTAACCCTTTATTGGGCTTGTGGAGGGTGGGATGGAGAGCCAAGCCCCCCAGCCCGATGGGCAGTCAGAAGCGGGCAGCTCTGCGGTTCTGCAGGACGGCCGGGTGGCGGTGCACACCCTGGCCTATTGATGCTCTGGGCTCTGGGGAGACCTTGGGATGGACTGGTGCAGCCCTCTCACAGGCTGGAATTGGCCCCGGGCCTGGGAGACTGGTCCCCAGCTTTCCCGGTGGATCCAGGATGCTGGGACAGGAGCTGGAAAGGGGCATTTACAAGCTTGTGCCATCCAGGTCTGCAAGAACGCCCACCCAGCGCCCCCAGCAGGGCAGGGCCAGCTTCTCTCTCTGGCCCTGGCTTGAAGGCCTAGGGACAACGTGTCTTCAGAGCCGACCTGGCTCTGAGGCCCACGGCCAGCCTTGGCGGACCTTCTTCACCTGGGGCCCCACCTCCTGCATCCTCAGGTTGGGCTGCCGAGGGTCAGAGGAGTTGGAAGGAGAGAGGGGAGGAAGGAAGAGGGGAAGAAGGAAGAGGGACTCTAGGGGGCTCCTCCTGCAGCAGCGCTTCCTCTCCCTGAGCCTGGGGACCTTGTGCCCCAAGGAAAAGTCCCCGGGGACCCTCTGTCCCTCTATCCCTGACTCAGTCCCTCAGTCTGCCCTTGCCAGGAAGGCCGCTGCCCAGACCCTGGCATGCTGGCTTCAGGTAGTCAGGAGGGAAGAGTCACCTCCCCCCGCCGTTCTCCTTCCAACCACAGTTGTCCCGGCCTCCTCTGAGCTTTAGCATGAAGCTTGGCACATGACTGCGTGTAAGGGGGTGGCAAACTGGAGGCACCCAACTTCATGTTTGGTGTAAGGGTGTCAGGGCCCCCAGACACCCCAGGCTGACTCCCTTCCCCTCCCCACAGTACGGCATTGTCCTGGACGCTGGTTCTTCACACACGTCCATGTTTATCTACGAGTGGCCAGCAGACAAGGAGAACGACACGGGCATTGTGGGCCAGCACAGCTCCTGTGATGTTCCAGGTGAGACCCAGCCCGGCCCAGCCAGGACACCCACTCACTGCAGGGTCTCTGGGGCCCTCTCCAGCCTTAGCCGGTGCATTTCCAAGCACTTAGGGCCTTCTGCTTACTGTTGGGTGGGGCTCACTCCCGGCAGAAGCCCTGGAAAGAGAGAGAGGCTGGGCCCCCCGCGTCTGGGTGGGGCCAGGAGTCGTTTGCGTTCTAGAAAGGAAGCCCAGGCAGCAGGTAGGAGGTTTTGGGTCTTGCCGGGCCCAATATTGGCTTCTGTGCCCCAGATGGAGCAGGAGGAGGTCTGGGGGCCTGGCGGGCACACCCAGGCAGGCCCCAGGAGGCCAACCTGGGTCGACCATGCCCAGGGCTTTGTCCTAGCACCTGCGCTCACACCTTCTCAGCAGGCAGCAGCCTCGGTCTCTAGGTGGCGGCTGGGCCCCTTCGTCTCCAACCTGGGCGTTTCTGGGGGCTTAAGCTGGGAAGGTGTGCCACCTGGTCAGGGAGCCCATGGCCCCTACCCCCACTCTCACTCTCCTGGCCTACGGCCCACCTAGGGGCTGCCCGTGAGGCACAGGCTCATCTCTCTGCCTTCCTCTAGGCGGGGGCATCTCCAGCTATGCAGACAACCCTTCTGGGGCCGGCCAGAGTCTTGTTGGATGTCTTGAACAGGCGCTTCGGGATGTGCCCAAAGAGAGACATGCGGGCACGCCCCTCTACCTGGGAGCCACAGCGGGTATGCGCCTGCTCAAGTGAGTGTGCCTGTGCCCTGGCCCTGTCCCCATGATAGCTTTTGGCTGTGACCCCTTGTGGGGTGGACCCCGAGTACTGCCACAGCAGGCTCACAGCCACCTGGGGAGGAGGCCTCTTGGAGTTCTCTGTGTTTTGCAGCCTGACCAATCCAGAGGCCTCAACCAGTGTGCTCACGGCAGTGACGCACACACTGACCCAGTACCCCTTTGACTTCCGGGGTGCACGCATCCTCTCGGGCCAGGAAGAGGGAGTGTTTGGCTGGGTGACTGCCAACTACCTGCTGGAGAACTTCATCAAGGTGGGCCCAGCAGCTAGCCAAAGAGGCAGGGGGTGTGGGTGCCCTCGGTCCCTGGTTGACCCCACACTGCCCTCTCCACAGTACGGCTGGGTGGGCCGGTGGTTCCGGCCACGGAAGGGGACGCTGGGGGCCATGGACCTGGGGGGTGCCTCCACCCAGATCACCTTTGAGACGACCAGTCCAGCCGAGGACAGAGCCAGTGAGGTCCAGCTGCGTCTCTACGGCCAGCACTACCGAGTCTACACCCACAGCTTCCTCTGCTATGGCCGTGACCAGGTTCTCCAGAGGCTGCTGGCCAGCGCCCTTCAGGTGCCCCTCCACCCTGGCTGACCTGCACTGCACCATCCCCTCCTGGAGCAGAGCCTGGACAGCCACCATGCTGTGGAAAGCTTCTCCAGGCTGGGCTTTAATTGGCTGGAAAGACAGGTGGGAGGGTCAGAGCATGAGCAAAGGCCCAGTGGCTGGGCTGGGCCTGGAGAAGGGAGGGCCAGGGACGTCTGTCAGAGGGAGCCCGGTCATGGGGCATTGGGATCTGTCAAGCAGGCAGTGGGGAACCATGGATTGCCCCTGAGCACAAAAGTGAGGTTGCCAGAGTGAGACCTGGGGGAGGTTCGTCAGGCTGGTCCTCTGGAGCGGTGGTGGTGCCGCCCTGCCATGCTGGTGATTCCCCCAGACCCACAGCTTCCACCCCTGCTGGCCAAGGGGCTTTTCCACCCACGTGCTGCTTGGGGATGTGTACCAGTCACCATGCACCATGGACCAGCGGCCCCAGACCTTCAACAGCAGCGCGAGGGTCAGCCTGTCGGGAAGCAGTGACCCCCACCTCTGCCGAGATCTGGTTTCTGGGCTCTTCAGCTTCTCCTCCTGCCTCTTCTCCCGATGCTCTTTCAACGGGGTCTTCCAGCCCCCAGTGGCTGGGAACTTTATCGTGAGTAGGGTCAGACGGGTGGCGGCAGGTGCCCTGAGGGGCTGGGGTCTGCTCACAGCGTGCCTGTGCCCCCTTACAGGCCTTCTCTGCCTTCTTCTACACGGTAGACTTCTTGCAGACTTCAATGGGGTTGCCCGTGGCCACCCTACAGCAGCTGGAGGCAGCCGCAGTGAACGTCTGCAACCAGACCTGGGCTCAGGTGAGTCCCGCTCCCCCCCTCCAGGGCTGTGCGGAAGGGCTCAGCCTTCACGTCCGCATACCTCCCCAGCCCCGCATGGACGGGCCTTTCGGAGTACCCGCTGCAGTGGGGGCGATGGCAGGCATCAGGCTGACTCCAGAGGTGGTGGGGATGTGGCCGGGAGGCTGTGAACAAGTCGGGCAGGTTGGAGAAGCTTCGCCAGGCCCGACCTTCATCCCAGATCTGGAGGGCAGAAGGGAGGCCGGTGCCCAGGTTTCTGGCTTCTGCCACTGGTCCCTCCATGGTGCCACGCAAGGGAAGATGGAAATGGGGCTGGGCACAGGGAGTGTGCTCACCGGAGACTCCAAGAGAAACGTACGAGCTGTCCCAGAACTGGGGTGGTGAGCGAGGCCCCATCTCGTCCTCCCAGGGCCTAATCTCAGACAGACTGGGGTGGGGGAGGTTGGGACTCAGACCTGGAGCTCGTCCTGTTCTCCTGACCACACACCAACGTGTTGCTGCCCCCGCTCCCTGGTGGCCATGCCTGCTGTCCCTCCTCACTGGCCTTCCAGGCACGGGCGCTGGCTGGGGAGGGATGGAAGCATGCCCAGCCGGG
>NW_012117821.1:1304025-1306300 GCF_000951035.1 Colobus angolensis palliatus
CACTCCTCCACCCTCCCACTGTAGGCTCCATCCGTCCACTCCAGCACTGTATTCTCCATCCCTGCACCCCACCCTCAGCATCTCTACCCCTAAGGCAGCCCAGGAAATGGGAACTGAAACTCTGGTACCCACAGGGGCCCGGGTGGGCAAAGAGCGCTCAATCCAGCTCCCTGAGCCACTTCAGCCTGGGCATCACTGCAGGCCCCATGCTCCTCCTCCTCTTCCTCAGGGCTGGGTCTCCAGGGAGTGGGGCCTTGGTTCTGAGAATCAGCCCTTAGAGGCTCCGTCTGTGGAGTCTGGGTCTGTACTGGGGAGGGTCACAGCCCACGGGCTGGCAGCCAGCCCAGCACCTACTTGTAAAAATTTTGTAATAAAAAGATTTTCCTAGAGACGTGAAAGGAGAGTGTCTGTGGGGTGGGGCATCCTTGCTGTGGCCTGTGCCCCACCTGCCCGCTGTTCTGGCAGCACAGGCCTGACCCTGGTCCTGAGGGTGGACACCAGCCCTCCCTACTGCTTTCTGCTCTGGAGCCAGGCCTGGGGCACTGGCTGCTCCCCTGCTGTGCCGTGGCAGCCTAGAGTAGCTGCAGGAATGGCTGGCCTGAGGGAGCGTTCCTGGGACCTTGAGTCTTCTCTGGCCAGCAGAGTTCCCCAAAACCATCACATCCAGATCTGCGTTGGTGACCAAGGCCAGACTGAAGGTTGGGTCCTAGTACAGTGAGCCTGTACCACTCACTGGAGGGTAGGGGTCAGGGAGGTGGTGGAGAGCGGGTGGCAGCCAGCCAGGCGGCTTCCTAGGGGGCAGTCAGTGCTGGTAGAGACTGGAGGGAGGGCAGGTCCTCATCAGGAGGTGGCACGGGGGTGGGAGATGACATCAGGACCAGGACCCAGAGGCAGGAATCTTGCATAGAACCTGGCTGTGGAGCCAGGCCATGCACTGTCACAGGGCAACTTGCCCTTCTCACCTGGGACTGAGTGTCCTACACTTCCAAGAGGCATCCTGCAGCCTCGGCCAGGCCCCGCAGCCCCTCCCCAAGCCAGTTTTCTCCAGGATGGGAAGGCCTGGTCTTGCCCACTCACCTCCTCACCTTTCTGGGAAGTGAGCTTAGACACTGTCTCTCTGTTCAGTGCCCTGGTGGGGAGGATGGTGGTTCTTATTCTGCTCCTTCCCCTCCCCCTACACCTTTTTTTTTTTTTTTTTTCAGTCATTTGATAAACCTGAGGGCAGCCAGCCCCAGCTTTGGAGTTCTGAGACTGGAAGGACCAAGGGGACACCCCGGGTTGGAGGTCTTACTCTTGTTCTCTGAATGACTAGTCAAGGGAGGTTTCTAGTGGGATGGGATGGGCGTCCTCTTGGGAGGCAACAGGTGAGGTGCAAGGGGGGCATCAGAGATGCCCATTGTCAGCTGGGCACAGTGGCTCACGCCCGTAATCCCAGCACTTTGGGAGGCTGAGGCGGGCGTATCACCTGAGGTCAGGAGTTCCAGACCAGCTGAACCAACATGATGAAACCCCTTCTCTACTAAAAATACAAAGATTAGCCCAGGGTGGTGGCATGCACCTGTAATCCCAGCTACTGGGGAGGCAGAGGCACGAGAATCACTTGAACCCGGGAGGTGGAGGTTGCAGTGGGCCGAAATGGCACCACTGCACTCCAGCCTGGACGACAGATACTCTGTCTCAAAGGGGGGAAAAAAAATGCCCGTTGTCCTGGGGGAGCTAAAGGGTTCACCTGGGGACCGTGAACACCTTGGACAGCTCCCAGCTCCAGTCCTCAGTGGCTCCGGGTCACTCTTGCCCCCTGGTGGCCTCACTGAGCGCGGCCGCCGCGGCTCCAGCCAAAGCTGCAGTCGGGGCCGGGGCCGTTCTGCGTTCCTGTATTTGCTTTTCCCGCGAGTGGGGGTGCCCCTGCGCACCTGCTCAGCTTGTGAGCACCTGTCTGCGTGAGCCCGGCGCTCCTGTGTCCCTGTGCGCTCGCGAGGCTAGGCCCATACATGCCCTCTGCCCCATCGCGGGTGCGGGTGAGGGGCTGGGAGTCCTACCGGGAAGAGGCCAGAAGGGAGCGCATCCCGGAGACACCCACCCGCGGCCTAAATCCAGCCGGACTTCTGGGAACTGCACCGGCCCCAGAGGCCGCAGGTACCGAGACACCCTGAGGCCGAGAGAGGTACAGAGAGGCCCGGAGAGGGGACCAGAACTGGAGCAGGGGGAGGGGGCGCAGCCTGTAGCCACCCTCCCGCCCCCCGCAGGTGGAGCGCGCAGGCGCAGTCTCCGCGCG
>NW_012117821.1:1306785-1311835 GCF_000951035.1 Colobus angolensis palliatus
TCGTCCTTCCCAGGCCCGCAGGCCCTGCAGGCCTAGTCCGCTAGCGGCGGCGGCCCCGCCTCGCCCAGGATGGAATAAACAGGCCCGCCTGGAGGGCGCGGCGCGGAGCCTCCGAAAGGCAGTGCCGGATGGGGCTTCTGCCGGTTCCCGGAGGCGAACCTGAGGTTCATGGCTTCTTCCGCAGGGAACCCGTCTGGCTCAGGCCTCCGTGCCGCGGCCATCTGGCTCTGGGCAGGCCCGCTGGGAGTCTGCCTGCGTCTCTGTGTGTCTCCGTGTTCGGGGCTCCTGCGGGTGCGGGCTGGCCCTGAGTGCCCGCCGGCTTCGCTGCCCGTGCGCGTCCCGGGGTCGGGGCCTAGTGCTACTCTGCCTGTCCTCACTCCTTGGGTGGCTCTGGGCACCGGCTTTGTGCGCCATGGTGGGCGCTGAAGTTCCGGGGACACTTGATGGCGCCGGCTCGGGGTCCTGTTCTAGCTTCAATGTGGGGAGGCTGTTGTAGCCTCAGAGCCTCCTCCTGCAGCCCCTGCCCTCGAGGGCACTGGCGTTCTCTTTGGGACTGAGGGCTGCCGGTGGACTCCGGAGGAGGGTGATAAGCCCAGGGTCCTGGGACACCCTTCCAGCTGCACAGATGGGTCCTGAGGCTCCAGAGAGCAGAGCTCCCTGCAGGAACCCAGGATGCAAAGCTGACCTTTTTCTGGGGGGACTGAACTGGGAGACTGGACTGCATTCGTGCAATCCTCCTGGCAGCCCTGCAGAAGAGGTACTGTGAGCCCATTTTACAGGCAAGGAAACTGAGGCATGGAGAAGTTAAGTGGGTTGTGGCACAGCTGAGGCGCTGACCTGGGCAGCCTGGTTCTGCATGTGTGGTCTCAAGAGACCAGAGTGAGGCCGACTTCCTCCTGGGCACAGTGCCCCTGGATGGGAGGTGGGCATGAACAGGACAGGCTTCCGAGAGTCAGAGTGTGGTCAGCCAGGAAAGGTGGAGGCCACCTATTCAGGAAACGGGCCTGCAGCTGCTGTGCTGAGCCCGGGTGGGTGGCAGGTGCCAGTCCTCAGTTCACCAGCCTCTGCGGCTTCGTGTCTGCCTCACCAGGAGACCTAGCAGGGCCCTCCCTAGGCAACCCCCCCAATCCCAGTGCCCAGTGCTTGAAGGGAGGGCCCTCAGGCAGCCCAGACGTTGAGTGGTGGGGGGTGCCAGCCACTCTCCAGCTGCTCTTGTTCCTGAGACCTCTCAGGAGGAGGAAGTGGGGGATGGAGGCTCCTGGGCTGGGGAATAAGGGTCTAGGAGGGGCCTGGAACCCAGACCCTACAGCCAGCTTTGTACCTCAGGCCCCTGCCTTTGGCGTGGTGGACTGTGGGTTATCAGCACAGGGGTAGGGACTGCCTCACTCGCCAGGTGCCAAGCTGGCAGGTGGGCCCAGGTGGACCTGCTGGCACAGGTTTAATGTTTAACATGCCCAAGTCCCGGCCCGCTGATACTGAGGCTGCTTCTCCAGGTCATGGAGGGTGGGCAGTGCCTGGCATTGGCTCCTGTGCCCACCTGCCACTGCAGCTGCTGAGGCTGCTGGAACTGCCTCGAAGGGAAGCCGACAGCCTGAGGGCCCTGAGTGTCAGGTTACCAAGGAAACCAAGCCAGCCAGCCAAGGTCTGGAGAAGGACAGATGCCCCATGTGGCCCCAGTGGCCCTGCCTGCAGTGTGCAGTGTGGGGCTGGGCAGAGAGGAAGAGTCCTGGGTAGCCCGAGGTCCCACCGCAGACTCCCCAAGCAGGGTTGATGGCCCTGCTGGGGTTCCCCTGGCTCCACTGGCTCGTCCTGACTGGGGACATTCCTTAGCTTTGAGGCACTCAGCTTCTGCATCCCAGAGGGGAAACTGAAGCAGAGGGCTATTGCCCTCTCGCCCCATTCTCCAGCACCAGGATAAGACTGATTAGCCACATGTGTCAGCTGGTACCGTGGCCTGGGCTCCTCATTAGCGAGATGGAAGTGTGGTTAGGAACTAGTGTCTGGCCCTCCGTCCCCAGCACTGCCAACCTTGGCCTCCTGAGGCCCTCGGGTGCCCCCTGACTGCAGCCCCTGGTGGTGTGGCTTTGGGAGTGACCTGCCTGGGTTCTGTGTCTGAGGTCAGTGAGGCAAGCAGATTCCATTTTAGGTCTCCTTGGTGCCTGGGGGACAAGCCAGAGGCTGGAGGAGCAGCGTCCCTTCTTCCAGGCTGCGCACTTGTACAGTGCCGGGTTCAGGGCAGAGCCGCACGGGAAGGAGAGGCCTCTGGCAGCATCGTTTGCTGCTCCCCAGAGACAGACCTGGGCCCCTCCCTCTGGGACTCCCAATCTGGATGGGGTTCCTGGCTCGCTGTGGGGCATGTTGAGGCTGGAGACTGGGCTTGTGGGGCTGCACGGCCCTGCCCAAGAGAACTCAGCACTGCCTAGACAGTGAGGCTCAGCTTCTGAGTTGAGGGCTCTATCAGGCCTGGAAGTGGACCCAGGGAGGGGGAGGGGCAGGGTAGTTCTGAGAAGTCCTAGAACTGTTTGCTTCCTGGTTCTGAGCCCCTGCGGCAGGGAGGAAGGGCCTGTCCAGAACAATGGCCAGAACCAGGCCCGGCCAGCTCTGGGGGTGTCAGCGCTGCCATGTGCAGGGGCCGAGCCCTGCCTTCTGCTTCCTTCCCAGATGCAGCCGCCTGTCCCGGGAGCCTGGACTGTGCCCTGAAGAGGCGGGCAAGGTGTCCCCCTGGTGCACATGCCTGTGGGCCCTGCCTTCAACCCTTCCAGGAGGACCAGCAAGGGCTCTGTGTGCCCAGGATGCGCCGGCCTCCGGGTAGGAGGGCAAAGGGGGAAGTCGATGAGGGGATGTCCCTGCGTGAACCTCTCCCTGTAAGAAGCGGCGGGCCGGGCACGGTGGCTCACACCTGTAATCCTAGCACTGTGGGAGGCCCAGGCAGGTGGATTTCTTGAGGTCAGGAGTTCAAAACCA
The DNA here is from genome assembly GCF_000951035.1 of Colobus angolensis palliatus. Taxonomy (NCBI): domain Eukaryota; kingdom Metazoa; phylum Chordata; class Mammalia; order Primates; family Cercopithecidae; genus Colobus; species Colobus angolensis. The sequence goes on from NW_012117821.1 coordinate 1,309,750, forward strand.
GCTTGGCCAACAAGGTGAAACCCTGTCTCTACCAAAAAAACAAAATAGCCAGGCGTGGTGGCACATGCCTGTAGTCCCAGCTACTCGGGAGGCTGAGGCAGGAGAATCGCTTTAACCTGGGAGGCAGAGGTTGCAGTGAGCCGAGATTGCACCACCGTATTCCAGCCTGGGCGACAGAGCGAGACTGTGTCTCAAAAAAAAAAAAGAAAAAAAAAGAAGCCTGCAGCCTCGATGCCCAGGCCTGTGCCAGGTGGTCCCAGGGCCCCTGGACCTTGTGGGGTGTTGGATCCAAGGCCTGGGAGATCCTCCTTCACTCTCCACGAAGCTTCCCACCCTTTCCAAATGGAGCTGGCCCCAGGCCTGGGGCACTCAGGCCCTCCTAGGGGAAGGGCTGTACAATAGGAAATGCTGGAGTGGCCACGGGAGAGGAGGAGTCCATTCTCCCCAGGCCTGGGCTCTGCAGGGTCTGCCCAGAAGCCCTCCAGGCCCCCACTTCCCTGTCCGCAGGCAGCTTGCTCTTTTCCGCCACTCACTGTCCTGTCCACCCGTTGGCACATGTTTACGTGTGCTGGCACGGCTGGGTGCTGGGTGTGCCCCACCTGCCAGCCTGAGCCACATCTGTCAGGATGGCCAGTCACTGAGTGACTTCAGGTGGTGAGAGCTTTGCTGAGAGGTGCTGGGGGTGGGAGCAGCAGCGGCTTCCCGGAGGGGGTGTTGAGAGGGGCACCGAGAAGTGGCTGTAAGGGTCTGTGTGGGCTCATCGCCTGCCTACCGGGGAGCGTCTGCCCGGACTGTGCAGCCCACAGTGAGCACCACTGGGGCCCTGCCACCAGCCCCCCCACGACGGCTGCCCCTGTTCTCCTGATGAACCTGGGGAGGGATCCCGGATGCTTGACTTCCTTCGGCTTTCCCGTACTCCTTGGGGAGTCACTGCCCCTCTGCCTGAGAAGGTGCTTGGAGGTGGGGAAGCAGAGGGGTATGCTGGCCAGCCCTTTATGGACATGCGTTGGGGCGGGAGATCCCACTCCTTCCTCCCCCTGCCCGGTCTTTGGACATTTCCCTAGCACCTCCTCCCCCTTGCCCTGCCCCCGCTTTCCGGGAAGCACTGCCCCTCACAGGAAGCGCCCACACTGTCACCATGGCAATCCGGGAGGGAGAGGGCCCCCAGGCGTGTTCCCAGTCCTCAGGCGCCTGGGAGGAACCTGCCAGGAACTAGGAGGCCGGGCCTGGGGCTACCTCCTGGATGGGGTCCCTCCACCTGATGGCCCCTTACCCTCCCCAGGTGGGGGCCGGCCCCAGCCCAGACTGGAAGATGAGATTGACTTCCTGGCCCAGGAGCTTGCCCTGAAGGAGTCTGGACCCTCAACTCCGCCCCTGCCCAAGGCCCGACAACAGCTCCCAGAGCCTGGTGAGACCCCCGCTTCCCGTGTCCCATGGCCCTGTCCCCAGCCCAATGCTCTCGCTCTAACCTGTCCTCTCTCGCAGCCACCCTGGGCTTCTCAGCACGGGGACAGGGGCTGGAGCTGGGCCTCCCCTCCACTCCAGGAACCCCCATGCCCACGCCCCACACCTCCCTGGGCTCCCCTGTGTCATCCGAGCCGGTGCACATGTCGCCCCTGGAGCCCCGGGGAGGGCACGGCGACGGCCTCGCCCTTGGTAGGTCTTGGTCGGGGGTGGGCAGGGGCGGCAGGGCCCCCCGCAGAGGCCGCCCTCACACGCCCCCTTCCGCAGTGCTGATCCTGGCATTCTGTGTGGCCGGCGTGGCTGCCCTCTCCGTAGCCTCTCTCTGCTGGTGCAGGTGAGCCAGCGGCCGCAGGCAGGGCAGGGAGGGCACCACACGCTCAGAGGTCTCAGGCCCCACTCCCCACAGGCTGCAGCGTGAGATCCGCCTGACCCAGAAGACTGACTACGCCGCTGCGAAGGCCCCTGGCTCACCTGCGGCGCCCCGGATCTCGGTGTGTGGCCCTCTTCGGCCCTGAGGCTCCCGTCCAACTCTGACCGCCACCTGACCCTCACTCCCTCCTTCCCACAGCCTGGGGACCAGCGGCTGGCACACAGCGCAGAGATGTACCACTACCAGCACCAG
>NW_012117821.1:1312005-1317806 GCF_000951035.1 Colobus angolensis palliatus
ACCTCCACCTCCCCTGGTCAACTTTACCCTGGGCCCTGCCACCCTCACCGGCACCCTCACCTTCACCTCCCCTGCCGCCCTGCACCCTCACCTCCCCGGCCAACTTCACCCTGGGCTCTGCTCCCCTGCCGCCCCAGGGCTGAGGTGGGCTGAGTGCCCACTTCCAGACTGGGCCACTTGCACCTCGAGGGTGTGGGGAGGACCCAGCGATCCCCCCCCACCCAGGCATAAAGAGCCCCCCAAGGAGCTGGACACGGCCTCCTCGGATGAGGAGAATGAGGACGGAGACTTCACGGTGTACGAGTGCCCGGGCCTGGCCCCAGTGAGTGCCTCAGGGTGCAGGGAGGGGCATACCATCTCCTGGGGTTTCCTCCCAGCAAGCATGCCCCCAGTCCACCCACTGCCCAGCCTGACACCCACGTTCGCAGACCGGGGAAATGGAGGTGCGCAACCCTCTATTCGACCACGCCGCACTGTCCGCGCCCCTGCCGGCCCCCAGCTCACCGCCCGCGCTGCCATGACCTGGAGGCAGACAGACGCCCACCTGTTCCCTGACCTCGAGACCCCCGGGGAGGGGCAGGGCCCGGAGCTTCCCACTAAAAACATGTTTTGATGCTGTGTGCTTATGACTGGGCCTTGGGCTTCAGGCCCTGGGATCCCTTTGCCAGGGAGACCCCCAAACATTTGTGCCAGGAGACCGCCTGGTCCCCTGCACCTCTCCTGTTCAGTTTGGACCCCCAAACTGGAGGGGCAGGGAGAACCGTGGAGCGCAGGAATGGGTGGGGAATTCTAGAGACGAAAGCCAATTAAAGTCCATTTCAGACCTGCGGCTTCTGCCTGTGTCGCCGGCTTGGGTTAATCTTCCGCTGTCCCCATCCACCATTTGGGGCCCTGGTAGATGGACCTCCGAGTGGGGGGGGCTGGGGTCTGCTCTTGCACCCCCAGAGGGAGGAGGCTTCTGTCCCCTCATGAGGAGGACCTTCCTGTCCCATGGAGCTGGAGGAGAGGCCACGGGATCATCCCCACCCTCCTCAGCCAGGCCTCACCCCTGTGGACCCTTCTACTCAGGTGGGAGAGGGGGAAGGGTACAGCATAGGGCTGGGCCAGCCCAGAGCTGGCTCCTGTGTGATAAAGAGGGCTGGAGCAGGGGACAGTCCACACACACCTGGATGTGGGTGCCCATCACCTCCAGGCAGAAGGAAAATGATGCAGACATCGAGTCTGGGTTTCTCATGGAGACGTCAGGCCCTGCAGCACGCAGAGAAGGGATGGCAGGCAGGGGTACCTGTGTGGCACCAGCTATGCACAGCCAGGTGGACTCATGCAGCCGGGTGAGGGGTATGATGGGAGGGGCCTGGACACCTGGAGCTGGGACTTGGCCCCTCCTAAATTTGGAGCAAGAAGGCCCCAAGGGAGGGAGGGGGACCATGTGATCAAAAGTGCCCAGATCAGGCCAGTACCAGGTCAGGGTGCAGGGGCTGAAACTCGTGTGTCCCACTGACGCTGGGGATGTAGGAGGACTGGGTTCAGAAGCGCCTCAGTGGTTATTAGGAGTCTGGAGGTCCAGGCGCCTAGACAGCCTTGGTGTGTTCTTATTATTAATCAGGGTCCTCTTATTTATTTATTTGTTTTTGAGACGGAGTTTCGCTCTTATTGCCCAGGCTGGAGTGCAATGGCGCGATCTCGGCTCACCGCAACTTCTGCCTCCCGGGTTCAAGGGATTCTCCTGCCTCAGCCTCCCGAGTAGCTGGGATTATAGGCGTGTGCCACCACGCCCAACTTATTTTGTATTTTTAGTAGAGTTTTCTCCATGTTGGCCAGGCTGGTCTCGAATTCTCGACCTCAGGTGATTCGCCCGCCTTGGCCTCCCAAAGTGCCGGGATTACAGGCGTGAGCCACTGCACCCGGCCAGTCAGGGTCCTCTTAGAGGAACAGAACTAATAGGAGATACATATATATGGAGGGGGCCCAGGCACGGTGGCTCACGCCTGTAATCCCAGCACTTTGGGAGGCTGAGGCGGGCAGATTGCCTGAGCTCAGGAGTTCGAGACCAGCCTGGGCAACACAGTAAAACCCCATCTCTACTAAAATACAAAAAATAAGCCAGGCGTGGCAGCGGGCGCCTGTAGTCCCAACTGTCTGGAGGCTGAGGCAGGAGAATTGCTTGAACCCAAGATGCGGAGGTTGCAGTGAGCCGAGATTGCACCACCACACTCCAGCCTGGAGACAGCGAGACTCTGTTAAAAAAAAAAAGAAGAAGAAGAAGAAAGAAATATATATATATATATATATAAAGGGAAGCTTATTAAGTATTAACTTACATGATCACAAGGTCCCACAATAGGCCGTCTGCAAGCTGCAGAGCAAGGAGAGCCAACCCAAGTCTCAAAGCTGAATTTGGAGTCTGATGTTTGAGGGCAGGAAGCGTCCAGCACGGGAGAAAGATGCAGGCTGGGAGGCAAGGCCCATCGTCTCCTTTTCACGTTTCTCTGCTTTATATTCACTAGCAGCTGATTGGGTTGTGCCCACCAGATGAAGGGTGGGTCTGCCCTCTGCAGCCACTGACTCAAATGTTAATCTCTTTTGGCAACACCCTCACAGACACAGCCAGGATCAATACTTTGTATCCTTCAATCCAATCAAGTTGACAGTACTAACCATCACACCTGGCATGGCGAAGATAAGACCCACTGGGCACAGTCTCTGGAGAAAGGGTGGGCCAGGCAGACTGGGGGAAAACTGCTCACCTCTGCTGGGGGAGACTGGCTGGACCTAAGCAACATGTTTTGGGGGCCAGAGCCCACCCAGACCAGGAAGCCCCCTTGACCCTCACCTGTCACTCCTTGCCTGTGACCTTGGGCTGGCCGTCAGCTGGAAACCTCCGTGGCCCTCTGGGCACTGCTGTGATGGGGCAGGGTGTGATGGGAGCCTGTGTGTGGACCCTGGTGTGATGGGTGCGTGCATGGGGCAGGGTGGACGCTGAGCCCACGCGGCACACCCATGCCCACACCCATGCCCACCGTCCTTCACTCTAAGCCATTAGCCACAGGTAAAGCGGGTGGGTGCAGAGAGGCCCGGGCGTCACTCGAGCACAGGGCAGCGTCTGGCCCAGGCCAGTGTGTCACTGGCCAGGAGGCTCCCCTGAGGCTCCACAGTCAGTCCCTCAGGTCACAACACCTGTCCTGCTGGCCTGACCCAGGGACCCCAGAGCAGCCTCCTTGTGTGTTCCATCTTCTTGGGGTCCCCAACCTGTCCCCGTGGTCCCTGCTGCCCATTCTCTCAGGAATTGGCAAGGAGGGACTTCCTTCCAGAGCAGCTGCATGAGAAGGGAGCCGGTGGGCCTGAGCTGGGGAAGGGTTGGCAGGGGGCTAGGGTCCTCCGGTTGCGGCATAGGCCCCCATGCAGCCCAGCACCCTGCTCCCCACTCGCCTTTTTGGATTTTTTTTTTTTTTTTTTGAGACAGACTCTCATTCTGTCACCCAGGCTGCAGTGCAGTGATACAATCTTGGCTATCTGCAATCTCCATCTCCCAGGTTCAAGCGATTCTCCTGCCTCAGCTTCCTGAGTAGCTTGGATTACAGGTGCCCACCACCACACCCAGCTAATTGTTGTATTTTTAGTGGAGACGGGGTTTCAGTATGTTGGCCAGGCTGGTCTCGAACTCTTGACCTCAGGTGATCCACCTGCCTTGGCCTCCCAAAGTGGGATTACAGGCATAAGCCACCATGCCAGCTTTTTGGCTTTTGTTGGCCCCTGGCCAATTCAGACAGAAGGCCTTCAACTTTGTCCAAGCTCCTACCCCCAGCCATCGGAGACCCCTTGCTCCCATAGGCCCCAGGCTGTGGGTGAGCTGCCCTGGGACCCCCAGGGACTCTGGAGACCCCAATCCTGGGCTTGGGACCTGGCTCAGCCTTGCCTGGGGTCCCATTACTTCTTTTCCACTTGACCTTCTGCTGTTGCTATCCCTGTCCCAGGGCCCTGGTGGCAGCAAGAGGCAAACTTCACCTTGGTTTCTGGCTTGACCCTGAGCCCTGAGCCCGCCTGAGCCTGCTGACCCTGGCCCGGCAGCCCAGCCCCCTCTCCAGTTCCCACTTGAGGAAGCCCAGCGGGGCACTGATGTGCATCTTCCAGCCTCAGCTACCTCCCCACTTGGTGCCCTGCCCACAGCTGGTGACCTCCTGAGCACAGATGCCCAAGGGTGACATGCAGACCCCGGCAGAGACCCTGGGGTGGCACTCACCTGTGCGGAGATGCCCCCAACCCAGCAAGATGCTGGGGCAGGACCATGCTTGGCCCAGAATGTGGGGCATGTGATCCCCGAGCCAACACCCTAGGAAGCGAGGACCTCCCCAGCTTCTGGTCCTGGGGGGCGATCTTGTTCCCCAGCCTGGGTGGCTGGGTGGGCCGGCCCCAGGTTCAGAGTCCCTGGCTGCAGCCCTCCCCTACAGCCACGCAACACAGAGGAGCAGGTCAGGGCAAAACTTGGGGTGCAGAGTGGGTCCCTGGAGGACCAGAGCCCCACCCAGCAGCTCCACCTGGAGGAGATCAAGGACACAGACGTGATCCCCTCCACGTCCTGGGGCTCCATGGGACGAAAGTGGGAGGGGAGGTACTGGGCTCACCCGCTGCACCACCCCGTGCTGCTCCTCGACCAGTCCCTCCACTTGGGGGTCCCCTTGGCCACCTGCCAGGCTCCGTGCACCCACCCACCTTTCCAAAGGCGAGGTCAGAGGGGCTCTCCAGCCCCCAGTTCCACCTTGTTATTGAGGATGAATGGCCGGCTCCCTTCTCGCCGGAGGCCATGTAGCTTTGCAGCACGCCACCAGGGGGCGCTCGAGACACGCATCTGGACTGCCTTGCTCAAGCCAACCGGGTGAAGCAGGTGAGGGATCAGGGAGACAGCCAGGCTCAGCCCGCTCTCTGAGGCGCCCCTCGGGCTGGGGCTGAGTGCCCCTCACCTTGCTGCTGCCCTGGGTGCCGCTGTCTGCAGGGGGCACTGGCCAGTGGTCTGTGCTTGGTCTGGAGTGGGGCCCCCTGGGTTGAGGCCTCTTCAGTGGTCATCCACCGACCGGGAAGCTGGCCCACAGTGAAGGCTCGGCTGGGAAGAGCTTGTGTCCTGATCATCACGATGCCCACAGACCACGGAGCTGGGGTTGGCTGCCCACGTGGGTCCACACAAACCCAGGGAGTCAGGAGGCCTGGGTGGAGTGAGATGAGGAGGAGCCCCCACCCCCCAACTTTCTCTTTGACTCATGTCCTTTTCTTTCCTCTGAGAGGCTTTCGTTCTGACCCATTTCTGGGCAAAACCCCCGAGCCCCGTTTGCCAGCTCGCAGGTTCCCACGCACGGCTGGGCCCCATGGCAGCCACCCTGCCCGGAGTCCTCAAGGAGGAGCAAGCTAGGGGCAGAGGGTGGGGGAGGCTCCTGCAAATCCACCCAGGAAGGGAGCAGACTGGCTGCGGCTGAGGTCGGTGGCGAGGGACCCTGCCAGCCTGGCAGCACAAACAGGAAGGATGGCGGGCTCTGGCAGCCAGAGGCCGGGTCACCCGCAGGTGCGGCAGAACGGCCTCCTTCCTGCAGGAGCTGCCACCGGGTGCCCGTTGCAGGGAGAAGAGGTGGGGTGGCGTGAGGCTGAAGCCAAAGTGAGGCTCCCCGGGGGCTCCCTGCCAGAAAAGGAATGCTGGGGTGGGATTAAAGGCCCAGGTGCCACTGTGGTCATCACTCAAAACATGGGGGGCTGGAAGGGAGGGGTGGGAGGCGGCTGCCCACTCTGGTGCCAGCCCCTAAGCCGAGCAGTTCAGG
>NW_012117821.1:1318950-1324654 GCF_000951035.1 Colobus angolensis palliatus
CCCCCTCCCTCCAGCCCCCCTCCCTCCAGCCTTCCTCCCTCTAGCCATTGCACAAGTTCCGCAGCACAGCTCAGCTCGGAGGCTACACTGGGCCACAGGGGTGGGGGCCTCTGACTACCACCCTCTCCCAGTCTTGCCTCTGTCCCCACAGTGGGATCCTCCCACTACAGTCTCCAGCTGCCAGCTGCGTGGTTCCCCTCCCAAGGCAGCCTTGTACTCACTGTGGGGCCGGGGACAGGCCAGCAGCCCCTGGGGCCCAAGAGTAGAACAGGACAGGGACGGGGTGGTGGGAGGCAGGCCCCCTCGGAGGGTGCTGGGGTAAAGGCCTGGACAACAGTTCATGGTTGCCATTCCTCCCAGGACACACGATCTGAGCCCTCAAAGGACCTGACAGGACAGACGCGTCCTCATTCCCGGAATCCCAGCATTTTGGGAGGCCGAGGTGGGAGGATTGCTTGAGCCCAGGAGTTTGAAACCAGCCTGGACAACATAGCAAGATTCTGTCTCTACAAAAAATTTTTAAAAATTAACCAGGCATGGTGATGCACACCCATAGACCCAGCTACTTGGGAGGCTGAGGTGGGAGCATTGCTTGAGCCCAGGAGGTTGAGGCAGCAGTGAACCGTGACTGCGCCACTGTACTCCAGTCTCGGTAACAGGGCAAGACCCTGTCTCAAAAAAACCAAAAACCAAGAAACAAAAACCCACACACAAAAAAGCAAACTTGGCTGGGCACGGTGGCTCACGCCTGGAATCCAAGCACTTTGGGAGGCCGAGGCTTGTGGATCATCTGAAGTCAGGAGTTCAAGACCAGCCTGGCCAACATGGGAAAACCCCATCTCTACTAAAAATACAAAAATTAGCTGGGCGTGGTGGCAGGCGCCCGTAATCTCAGCTACTCGGGAGGCTGAGACAGGAGAATCGCTTGGACCCGGGAGGTGGAGGTTGCAGTGAGCCGAGATCACACCACTCGATCCTGACTTCAGGTGATCCACAAGCCTCGGCCTCCCAAAGGGCTGGGATTACAGCCTGGGCAATAGTGCAAGACTCCTTCTCAAAAAACAAACAAACAAACAAACCAAGCCTGACCTGCATTGAGATCTCCAGGACGTCACATTGGGCATGAGGGCTGGGTCTGCCCATGCCTGGGACCACACAAGGTCCTTTGCAGCAGAGTGGCCATCTGGTTGGGGTGAAGCTGATGGAGCCTGCCACTGTGGCTGAGAGTGGGGTGTTGGCTGGGGCTCAGGGTGACCCTGCAGGGCCATCCCAGCCTGGCTGACGCCCAACATGGGCTGGTGTAGAAGGAACCTGGCCCCGAGGCTCCAGGCCCTGGCTAGAGGAAGCACGGACTCTTCAGGCTGGGTCCTCTCCTCTTCCTGGAGCGGGTGCCAGCCCCCAGCCTGCTTGCGTCAGGGACAAAAGGACTCCTTTCCTTTCCAGCCTGGAAAGCCCCTCTGCTGCAGGCTGGAGGAAGGGACCCTGGGTCTAGCCTATAGTCAGAGGTGTCTATGGGCATGGAGCTGGACAGGGAAAAGGACAAAGCAGTCTCCATCCACAGTTCACTCCGGGACCAGGCCCTTGCAGGCACGCACTGGGCTCCTGTGGGAAGGCTAAGGGCCCCAGGACAGACCTCCTCTCCGGGCATCTGGGTTCCTAGATAGCAGAGTGGGGTGGGGTGGCCCAACTGGGAGCCTTAGCCTCTGGCAAAGAGCTGAGCACAGCACGTCTGCAATGTGTAAGATTCTCCTGGGAGACCAGGGCCCAGCCAGTGATGAGCTGGGGGAAGTGGGTGATCTTGCGGTGGGAGGAGCCATCTGGCCCTCTGGGGAAGTGCGCTCGCTGTCTGCAGCGCCCAGGCCTGGGTAGCTGGGTGGGGGCTGGGGGGCCATCTCCACTCAGGGTGCCCGCACCTGGGCCTTCCCTGCCCTAGGCCAAGCCTGCCTGTGCCTCCCCATCCTCTGCCTGCCCAGCTGGACATCTCTGGGCCTCTCTGGAGACCAGTGGGGTGGGCTGGGGGGCGTCGTATGGGCCCGGCTTGGCACCCCTCTTGTGGCTGTACCCCTCCCAGCAGCCCCAGGACTAGCAAGTCCCCGAGATGGGGGTGGGGACAGTGGTTGATGCCAAAGGTTGTGGGGGCAGGGGCGGGGCAGGAGCAGGAAGGTCCCCTGAGTTCCCTCACCTTGGGCAGAGATAAAAGGAGCACAGTTCCAGGCGGGGCTGAGCCAGGGCGCAGCTGTGATTTCAGGGCATCTCTGGCAGCTGCTGTGATTTGAGAATCTCGGGTGTCTTAGCTGACTGATTCTGGGAGACTGTGGATGAATAATGCTGGTGAGTGTCTGGCCCTGGGGGAAGCCCGGGCTGGGGAGAGCTAAGCAGTCTGGGAGGGGAGGATGGGGGTGACGCTGAGTGGGGCGTTTGGGTGTCCCTGAGCCCAAGTGACAGAGCCTCCCCTCCCTTGTGCTGCTGCAGGGCACGGCTCCACTCGGAGGCTGCGGGGCTTGGGGGGCCTGGCCGGGGTGGCTCTGCTCGCTGCTCTCTGGCTCCTGTGGCTGCTGGGGTCAGCCCCTCAGGGTACCCCGGCACCCCAGCCCACAATCACCATCCTTGTCTGGCACTGGCCCTTCACTGACCAGCCCCCAGAGCTGCCGGGCGACACCTGCACCCGCTACGGCATCACCCGCTGCCACCTGAGTGCCAACCGAAGCCTGCTGGCCAGTGCCGACGCCGTGGTCTTCCACCACCGCGAGCTGCAGACCCGGCGGTCCCACCTGCCCCTGGCCCAGCGACCACAAGGGCAGCCCTGGGTGTGGGCCTCCATGGAGTCGCCTAGTCACACCCATGGCCTCAGCCACCTCCGAGGCATCTTCAACTGGGTGCTGAGCTACCGGCGTGACTCGGACATCTTTGTGCCCTATGGCCGCCTGGAGCCCCACTCGGGGCCCTTGCCACCACTGCCAACCAAGAGCAGGGTGGCCGCCTGGGTGGTCAGCAACTTCCAGGAGAGGCAGCTGCGTGCCAGGCTGTACCGGCAGCTGGTGCCTCACCTGCGGGTGGACGTCTTTGGCCGTGCCAATGGACGGCCGCTGTGCACCAGCTGCCTGGTGCCCACCGTGGCCCGGTACCGCTTCTACCTGTCCTTTGAGAACTCTCAGCACCGTGACTACATTACAGAGAAATTCTGGCGCAACGCACTTGTGGCTGGTACTGTGCCGGTGGTGCTGGGGCCCCCACGGGCCACCTACGAGGCCTTCGCGCCGGCCGACGCCTTCGTACATGTGGATGACTTTGGCTCAGCCCAGGAGCTGGCAGCTTTCCTCACCGGCATGAACGAGAGCCGATACCGACGCTTCTTTGCCTGGCGTGACAGGCTCCGCGTGCGACTCTTCACCGACTGGCGGGAGCGTTTCTGTGCCATCTGTGACCGCTACCCGCACCTGCCCCGCAACCAGGTCTATGAGGACCTTGAGGGCTGGTTTCAGGCCTGAGCTCTGCTGGCCGGGGGAGGTGGGTGTGGGTGGAAGGGCTGGGTGTCGAAATCAAACCACCAGGCATCCGGCCCTTACCGGCAAGCAGCGGGCTAACAGGAGGCTGGGGACAGAGGTCAGGAAGCAGGGGTGGGGGGTGCAGGTAGGCACTGGAGCAGGCAGAGGAGGTGAGAGCAGGAGGGAGGTAACAGGCGCCCGCTGAGGCAGACGGGAGGGGAAAGGCTTCCGAGGACCCTCTCCACCCTGAACAAATCTTGGGTGGGTCAAGGCCTGGCTGGAAGAGGGTGAAAGGCAGGGCCCTTGGGGCTGGGGTCACCCCAGCCTGCAGTTTGTGGGGGCCAAACCTGGGACCCCGAGCTTCCTCTGTAGCAGAGGCACTGTGGTCCCTGGGACACAGGCATGGGTCCCTGGCACATCCACAGTTCTGAGGTCCCTGTGTGTAGGCTGGGGCGGGGCCCAGGAGACCACGGGGAGCAAACCAGCTTGTTCTGGGTTCAGGGAGGGAGGGCGGTGGACAATAAAGGTCTGACCAGTGCCTCGTGGGTCACCTCCGCGCAGGGCCACAGAACCTGTGTCTGCCCTCCCCTGACACGTCGCCCCCACGGCCATGGGGCTGCTTGTTCCCCACCAGGGATCCTGTCTCCTGACCTCGGGGCTTTTGCTCACCCTCCATCTGAGAGCCCTCCCTGTGCCGGGCTGCCCGCTGGCTGCCCCAGTTCCTACAGCCTCCACCAAACGGCCCCTTATCAGAGAGCCTTCCGTGGCCCCCAAAAGGCCAAGGCGATGAGCCCAAGAATTCAAGACCAGCCTGGGCAGTGTAGTGAAACCTCATCTCTACCAAAAATACAAGAATTAGCAGGCCGTGGTGGGTCATGCCTGTGGTCCTACCTACTTGGGATACTGAGGTGAGAGGATGGCTTGAGCCCAGGAGGTTGAAGCTTCAGTGAACCGTGATCACACCATGGCACTCCAGCCTGGGCAACAGAATGAGATCCTGTCTCAAAACAAAAACCAAAAACAAGCCAAGGTTGGGGAAGAGTAGGGAACGGACTTCAGGGGCCTGGCCAGGCTGAAAGCGTCCATCTGCCAGGCCCGCAGGCTGGAGGGTGTCTTGGGCGACAGGGTCTGACCTGTGCCCTGGAGCTCCCTCTGGTGGCCAGTGCTGGGGAGGCACTGGGGATGCGGCTGCAGCCAGGGAGCCCCTGTAGTGGCCGGTGGGGAGTGGGGCGAGGAGGAGGGAGGCCAACCCACGGGTGGTGCTGACCAGGGCCTCAACAGGCCAAGCCCCTGGGGCCGGGGCACAGGGCTTGTCCCTACTCCAGGTCGGGGTGGGCAGGTTGAGGGTAGTAAGCCTCCCTCACCCATGGCTGTGGCTTGTGGGAAAGACCTGCTGGTAGCTTCCTACCCTGACCTAGCCCTGTGGACTAAGCAGGGAAAAGCAAGTTCCTGAGGCTGCTGGCTGAGGGGGAGGCTGATTCCTCACCCACCAGCCCAGGGTCACCTTCCTGCTGCAAAGGAGCTGGGAGTGGGGAGCTGTGGCCCCAGAAGTCTTTCACTTGAGGGTGCGCCCTCTATATGCGCCCAGACACTGGACACCACACAGCCCTACTTCACCCCATTCACAGGTGGGGGAACTGAGGCTGGGAGGCGCCGTCAGAGCCACCCATGGGGCCAGCCTGCCCTCTGTCGCCCTCTGCAGGCCACGCGGAGGAACTGCCCCACCTCCCGGGGCGCCGGCAGGTGCCAAGCTACAGCCGCAGAACCGCCTGACCCCGAACTCTCCGTTCAGAGAACAGACTTGCCTGGTGAAAAATGAGCCGCGTGCAGCAGGGGCAGTCTCGGTCCCCTGCCTGCTCCGCCCACGGCGAGCGTTCCTGGGGCCTCGAGTTTTCCCCCTTCCGCTGGCTGCTCGGAACCGCGGGACCGACCCACCGGGCCGCCCTGCCTCCCCTGCAGGTGGGCGCCACCTGGACTCCAAGTGCTGGTTTACAAGGCACACAGGAGACCCTTATGGGGGTGAGCTGGCGCCTCGCCACCGTCCGCTCGGCGCACCCCGGGGACAGTGAAGGCTTGGGGCGCCTCTGCAGAGTCGCCAGCACGGTGGGCGCAGCCGGATGCCCCTGGGAGAAGAGCGCAGCGCCCGAGGGTCCCCTGGCCTACGAGGGCTGAGCCGGGGTCTCGGATTGGATGTGGGCGCGTCGCGTGACGCCCGGCGA
>NW_012117821.1:1325254-1334422 GCF_000951035.1 Colobus angolensis palliatus
GCTGCGGCCTCCGGGGAGGTGGCTCGGTCGTGGCCAGCCCGGTCCCGCGTCCGCTGACATCGCGGTGCTCGGCTGAGTCACGGCACCCGTGCCCTCTGCAGCGCGCTCTCTGGGGCCGCTGTGGGCGGGGGGCAAGCGGCGCTCAGGACTCCGGCTCGAGGGAGGCCCTGGTTCCCAGGACAGAGGGCAGGCCTGGGGGGCTCCATCCAACTCTGAGGCTCCATGGTCCTTGGGCCCAGCCTCTCTGGGGCCCCAGCAGAGACCCTGTCCCTTCCCTCCCTCCACCTTTCCCCTGCCCTTGGGCCGCGGCCTGCCATAGAGGTTGGTCCCAGGCATCTCTCCGCCTCCCCTCCCCCGCACCCCTCCTGGCACATCCATGACCCTTGCTCATGCTCTCGCCACTGGGAACGTCCTGTGCTAGCCTCGGCCAGCCTGAATCTCTGCACCCCTTTGTCCTTTGGGGTCAGTTCTCCCTGAGCCTGATCCACTCTATTCCCTCCTGGTCCCCCACCTCCTCTGGGGGCTGGGTCTACCGTTTGGAGCTGTGACCACCAGCTTCCCAGCACTGCCTGGGCAGCCAGTGGACCTGAGGGTGCGGGACACACAGCCATCAGGGACAGAAGTCCTGTGTGGAGCGAGGGGCTTGGGGATATGGGTGTCCTGCCATACCCCCAGCTGGCCAGCTTGGCTCCCCTTCCCTGGGAAGGGAAGGGACACCTCCCAGGCCACAGGCCTGGGCCAGCTTGGGTTTCTGAAGGCCCTTGGGATTGTCCAGGCCAGGGCCCAGAGCAGGTGGAGGCCTGAGGCAGACACATCCTCTTGCCCAGTCAGCACCCGGGCGGGACCCCTTGGGCTGCACCAGTCCCTGCCTGTTTATCTTTCAACATGCACTGCAGGAAACCGAGGCTGCAGTCAGGTGGGGTGGCCATCATCACCACGGCTGGCAGGATTCCCCTGGGCACCTGGCCTTGGCAGGGAGCCTGGGTTAGGTACACGCCCTGGCCAGGCACCTGGAGCTGGTTGAGTGGAGTCCCATGGATCAGGCCTGCAGTCCTTGGCATTGGGTCACTGGGGACAGCAAAGCAGGGCCAAGGGAACAGGGATGTGGCATGTGGCATGCATTAGTATCAGCCCCCAGAGGTTGCTGTCAGGAAGGTCCCCACTGGGCCTGGGAGCAGAGGCTGGAATGGTGGCCCCTGTTCCAGTGGGGACAATGCTCAGGGAAGGGAGTGTGGCCTATGAGGGCACCTGGCAAGCAGGTGGGAGGTGTGCACTGTCCTGACCGCAAGAGTGGCTCCCAGCTGCTAGTTTGGACTGCCCCCCAGGACCTTTCTGGGTCCCCACTCTACAGGGCTCCCAGAGGCCCACTGGGCCACAGGGGGAGGTCCTTAGCCCGTGGCTGGAGCAGGTGGGGAACTGTTTCCCCCAGGGAGGCTGAGTCCTTGCCAGGCTTGTGATGTGGGGCTGGGGCTGGCTGGACACTGGGCACACTCCTGCCAGGTCCCTGCTTTCCTGGGAAGGATCTTAGACATCAGAGCTGGACTCTCGGGGCCAGGCTTGGATGACAGAGGTTTGCCCTGCGTGCCATGCACCCTGCTGGGGCAGAGGTGCACCCTGGGCAGAGCCCAGGGTCTGGAGGGTGGGTACCAAGGACCTCTGTGCTGCTAGCAGACTCCTCCAAGCTCTTTGCCTCAGTTCCCCTGTCTGTGTAACCTACCTCCTCTTAGTTAGCTGGACGTGGGTCTGCCCTTGGGCTACAGACTGTTCTTGGTGAAGGGACAGGCTCACTGTCATGAAGTCACTGGGATGGCAGGTGGCAGTGCCACCTTCGGATCTCACCTGTTCCCCTCCCGACACAGTAGGCGGGAGCTACAGGGAGGGGTCATGCCCAGAGAGGGCACCCAGGCCTCCAGGCGATGTGAAGGCACTGGGCTGGTCTTGAGGGATGGAGATTGGACCACCTGGAGGCACCCATGTGGGGCACCCAGGGCGTGCCAGACCTGTGCTGCCGCCTGTAACCAGATGCTCCTGTGGCGCCTGCCGCCCGCCAGCCAGGACTCTCCTCCTCCTCCCAGTAGCTCGCGCGAGGCCGTTGCTATAGCAATGGGGAAGGCAGCTGGGCCTGTTGCTGCAGTTACAGCGCCCGTAGCAGGCCGGGTGTGGGCAGGGCTGGCGCCCTGCGCTGTGACCCCTGCCTCTGACATTGCCCCAGTCCGGCAGCCACCCTCGCCCTGGTGCCTGTTGGTGCCCACAGTGCCTCGACGATCCCTGGGCTCTATCCTGGCTCAGGGAGTGGGTGGAGGCTGGCACAGGCTGGGGCGGGCATGGGGCACCCACAGCATGATGTTCCCGGCCACAGAGCCCTATTGTCCAAGCACAGTAAACACAGCAGCCGCCCCCACCCCAGGGACTGGGGGCTTGGCCCAGACCACACAGCACACTGGGGGCTCTGAAGGGTTTTGGGATGGGGATGAGGACAAAGGATGCCTCCAAGTTGGGTGCTCGCCCTTGAGGGCAGGGCCCCTCTGTCCTGTGGGTCTCAGAGAGGGCTGGTCTGCCAAGGGCTCTCCTGAGAGTAGCTGGCCCAAGCTCCTCTTCCTCCCTGAGCTGGGGGCTGGGACACAAGAACCAGTGAAGTCCTTGGTTTTCAGGTGAAGTGAGCAAAGTGCTTCTTTCTCACTCCACGCCGGTCCCGCTAGGGCTCACCTTGGTGCCCAGCCTGGGCTAGCAGGAGCTGACCTGGGGAAACTGAACTCCGAGGCCCAAGACTGGCTGCCCCGGGTCAGGGGAGGGAACAGGGCAGAAAGAGGTGCCTTTGGGTCGGGCACGGTGGCTCACGCCTGTAATCCCAGCACTTTGGGAGGCTGAGGCAGGCGGATCACGAGGTCAGGAGATCGAGACCATCCTGGCTAACACGGTGAAACCCCGTCTCTACTAAAAACAGAAAAAATTAGTGGGTGTGGTGGCAGCCGCCTGTAGTCCCAGCTACTTGGGAGGCTGAGGCAGGAGAATGGTGTGAACTCGGGGGGCGGAGCTTGCAGTGAGCTGAGATTGCACCACTGCGCTCCAGCCTGGGCAACAGAGCAAGACTGCATCTCAAAACAAAACAAACAAACACAAAAGGTGCCTTTGCCTCAGGGACTGGGGCTGTCAGACCCCTTACTGGGTCTTCTCTGAGGCTCAGGGCCCTGGGCTCAGGCCAGGCCTCTCTGAACCAGGCCTTCTCATCTCCCCAGGCCCCTGTATTGGTGGGGAGGAAGGGGGAGGAAGGTGAACCCGGGGCAGTGTGAGAACTGTAGGTGGGGCCAGTAGCTCAGATGGTCCCCAAGATTTTGCCCAGGTAGCCCTGGAGGTGGGGAGGAAGAAGATGAGCTGGGATATACATGGGTCAGAGTAGACCACAAGCTGGCCGATTCGTCACAGTAGGCCCTGAGGCTCCTCAGAGGGCAGGTAGGCCCAGTGTGGGCTGGGGACCGGAAACCTGATTTGCTGAGCCAGACAATCCTTACCCTCAGTACCCTGGAAGGGGCTCAGACCTTCAGTGGTCCCGAAGGGCCTGTGCCCACCTTCCCTGGCTACAGGGAGCATGTGGTCCTGGCTGGGCTGGGCCGGTCCCGTGGGAGGCTGGGGAGGGCCTGGGCGAGCACAGGTCTGTCCTATCCCTCACTGGGCCCACCCTTTCCAGTGGGTCCTGGCCTTCGAGATCTTCATCCCCCTGGTGCTGTTCTTCATCCTGCTGGGGCTGCGGCAGAAGAAGCCCACCATCTCCGTGAAGGAAGGTGAGCACGGCAGGAGGCCCGGGCACAGCTGGGGGAGCGCGGAGGGGGAGCCCTCCCAGCACCTCGCACGCCTGCTGTGTGTGTGCACATCTGCACATGGGTGTCCTGTTCCCCGAGTCCCTGAGGTGTGGTGCCTGCTCCTCTGTGTGGTCCTGGGCCGTGCCTCCTGGCTGGGCTGTGGAGGTCGGGGCTGGCCTGTGGCCGCAAATGATGATGCCAATGCCTGTTCCTGGTGATGTGGGCACTCACTGGTCTCCTCTGTTCTGTTTTGACCCCCACCCCGCATGGTCTCTTGTCCTCGGCTGGCATGCAGTCTGTAAGTGAGCGGCCGCCTCCTCCTGGCTGGCCTAGGCAGCAGCTGCGGGGGGCCCACGGGCCGTCCTGGCTTGAGCGCCCTCCCCGCTTTCATTAACAGCCCTCCCAGGCCCCCTGCCGGTCTCAGGAACAGCTGGCTCCAGACGGGGGGTGGTGGGCAGTGAAGTGGGCAGTGGTAGGGAGTGAGATGCCAGGCCACCTAAAGCCACAACTGTTGCCTGGGTCAAGCTGAGGCAGCATCTCTCTGCCTGGCCTTGCCTTCTAGGGGTGGGGTGCCTCAGCTTCTGGGCGGAGTCTGGGCTGAGGCTGGGCTGGTCCGGGCTGGCCTGGCCTGGGCTGAGGCACGGCTGGGCTGGGCTGGCCTGGGCTGAGGATAGGCTGGCCCGGGCTGGGGCTGGAGCGTCCTGGCTACTCTCCCTTCATACTCCTTCAGGCTCCTGCACTCACTCTGCTAACCAGCTGGCCAGAGGTCAGAGGTCACTGCCCAGAGGGGGTCCTATGTCCTCCCCTGGGCTCTGTAGGCAGTGCCACAGCTGAAATGTTTTCAGGGGGAGAGTGCCAGGGCACGTGGGCCTGCACTGGCTAAAGGGAAAGGAATGCTCTGGGAGTTATGGCAGAAGGGGTGGTGAGTGGCTCTTTGACCTCTGACCTGCTGGAGTCGTTCGCCCCAGAATGCTTAGCCTGTAGCCCAGCTGGGGCCAGGGCTCTGTGCTGCCTTCTCCCTAACGCTGCTTCTCCTTCCTGAATTTCTCTAAATTTCTCCTCTCGGCCTCTGTCTCCTTCCCCTTCTGGATTCCTCTCTGTCTCTCCCCTTTCACCCCCGACCCTGCCCTCTCCTGTGGGTCCGCCAGCCTTCTACACAGCGGCGCCCCTGACGTCCGCCGGCATTCTGCCTGTCATGCAGTCGCTGTGCCCGGACGGCCAGCGGGACGAGTTCGGCTTCCTGCAGTACGCCAACTCCACGTGAGTGCCCACCCGCCCCTCGGAGTACCCACCCCTCCCCAGCCCATCCAGTGAGTGACATCCGCCCTGGTGCAGGGTCACGCAGCTGCTCGAGCGCCTGGACCGTGTGGTGGAGGAAGGCAACCTGTTCGACCCAGCGCGGCCCAGCCTGGGCTCAGAGCTGGAGGCCCTGCGCCAGCATCTGGAGGCCCTCAGTGCGGGCCCAGGCACCTCGGGGAGCCACCTGGACAGATCTACAGGTGTGCCCTGTGCAGGGAAGTTGGGGGACAGGGCGGCGGGCCTCGCTCTGCTGTCACTGGGCTGAAACCCACGTCCACCCTGGGCCCCTCCACCTGCCCTGAGCTCCCAGCCACGCGCAGGCTGCAGTGGCAGAGCTGTGGTGTTGGGCTCGGCTCCGAGCTCATGTGGGGCACCTTGTCAAGGTGCAGCGGCCTCTCAGCCTCACCTTCCTGCCTGTCCAGTGTCTTCCTTCTCTTTGGACTCGGTGGCCAGAGACCCGCAGGAGCTCTGGCGTTTCCTGACACAAAACCTGTCGCTGCCCAATAGCACAGCCCAAGCCCTCCTGGCCGCCCGTGTGGACCCTCCCGAGGTGAGGCAAGGACAGCTCCCAGCTCTGGCCACTCCCTTCTGCCCCCGCCATGCCCCCTGGTTGCCGAGCCATCCTCAGGACTCAGTCTGAGCCACGCCCCACCCCCATCTGAGCCACGCCCCCACACCCCCATCTGAGCCATGCCCCCACACCTCCCAGGTCTACCACCTGCTCTTTGGTCCCTCATCTGCCCTGGATTCACAGTCCGGCCTCCACAAGGGTCAGGAGCCCTGGAGCCACCTAGGGAGCAATCCCCTGTTCCGGATGGAGGTTAGGGCATCCATGTGTGGGATGGGACTGGAGTGCTGCCTGCCTCTGGGGGTGCTTCTGCTCCGTGGGTGAGGAAAGGGCCCCCTTAGTGACTTGGAGCTCCTCCTGGGAGAGGGGGAGGGTCCCAGGGGTCTATGGCAGGCACAAGGGGTAGAGGCATGTTGTAGGACCCAGGCAGCCCCAGAGCCAGCCGGTGGGTGGGGTAGGGTGAGGCCTGAGGCCCTGGTGGTTGGGGACAAAGTCCTCGCTGTGGCTCCACTGATCCCTGTGCCCACCCCAGGAGCTGCTGCTGGCTCCTGCCCTCCTGGAGCAGCTCACCTGCACGCCAGGCTCCGGGAAGCTGGGCCAGATTCTCACTGTGCCTGAGAGTCAGAAGGGGGCCCTGCAGCGCTACCAGGATGCTGTCTGCAGTGGGCAGGCTGCTGCACGTGCCAGGCGCTTCTCTGGGCTGGCCGATGAGCTCCGGAACCAGCTGGACATGGCCAAGGTCTCCCAGCAGGTGAGGCCCTGCCTGCCCACTGCCCGCTGCTTGCTGCCTGAGTTGAAAGAGGGGCTGGGGCTGCTTGGAGAGCTCGGGGCTCCTGGGCCCAGGCTGTGCGTGGGATGCTGCCTGTGGGTGGGTGTCCAATGGCGCCATGGCTGGTGCCTCACCCCTGCTCACCATCCCAGCTCCTGTCCTGGACTCCCGTTACCCAGGCTACAGACTCCCTCCCAGCATCCCCAGCTTGTGTCTCCCTGCTGCCGTCTCCCTGCTCCGCACCTGACCTATCACCCACCTGCAGTCCATCTCACCCCTCACTACCCACATGCCTGTTTCCTCTCAGCTGGGCCTGGATGCCCCCAACGGCTCAGACTCCCCGCCACAGGCGCCATCCCCACGGAGGCTGCAGGCGCTTCTGGGGGACCTGCTGGATGCCCAGAAGGTTCTGCAGGATGTGGATGTCCTGTCGGCCCTGGCCCTGCTACTGCCCCAGGGTGCCTGCACTGGCCGGACCCCCGGACCCCCAGCCAGCGGTGCGGGTGGGGCGGCCAATGGCACTGGGGCAGGGACAGTCGTGGGCCCCAACGCCACCGCTGAGGAGGGCGCACCCTCTGCTGCAGCACCGGCCTCCCCGGACACGCTGCAGGGCCAGTGCTCAGCCTTCGTGCAGCTCTGGGCCGGCCTGCAGCCCATATTGTGTGGCAACAACCGGTAGGTGGGCGGCAGGGGAATGGGGGTGAGGAGGACAGCCAGGGGCAGGGCCTGAGCCCTGACTCTAGGCCCTGGCTCTGGAGGTCTCATTTGGCGCCCTGCCCTGTGCGCCGAAGTCCCGCCCCATCCCGATGCCCCTCCCACTCTCACGGACCCGCCCCCTAATGGCCTGGCCCTGCCTCCTGTCCCCTGCCCCAGCACCATTGAGCCTGAGGCGCTGCGGCGGGGCAACATGAGCTCCCTGGGCTTCACGAGCAAGGAGCAGCGGAACCTAGGCCTCCTCGTGCACCTCATGACCAGCAACCCCAAAATCCTGTACGCGCCTGCGGGCTCTGAGGTCGACCGCGTCATCCTCAAGGTGCGCGGGTCTAGGACACTTGACAGGCAGAGTGGGAGGGGGTCTCTGCAGGCTTGGGACCCCTGGGCAGAGGGGGTCAGCAGAACTGACATGGGAGGGGTACAGGGGTGCAGCTTCGGGTACACAGGCTCTGCAGGTGGGGGACCAGGAGGCCACTTTTCTTTTAGGGAGCTCCAGGGGCTGCTGTGGGAAGGCACTGGAGAGTCTGCTCTGGCAGCGTCCCCCGGCTGGGTGTGGCCAGTCCAGGGCAGTGCTGGTGGAGGAGGGGTGTGTCCGGAGACCTTCCAGAGTGTTCCGTGGGCGGGCAGCTGGGTAGTTTGCGTTCTGGGTGAGAGGTCCTGTCTAGAACAAGCAGAGGCCAGGGCTAGACATTGGCCTGAGAGGGGAGGGCCTGTGGATGAGGCCAATCCTGGGTGTAGAGGGGGGTCCCTAGGATAAGGGTGGGAGAAATGAGGGTGGAGCATGGGATGCTTAAGGGACACATGGATAGAGGTCCAGCAAAGGAGCTGGTGGGCACAGCTGGGCAGTTGGGGGTCCGGAGGCCATGCTGTCCTGGGAGTGGAGGGCAAAGCAGGTTTCACATGAGCGCTGCAGAAAGGTGTGGAGAGCCCGGGCATGGGACTCATGCTTGAAATCCCAGCACTTTGGGAGGCCATGGTGGGAGGATCGCTTGAGCTCAGGAGTTTGAGACAAGTCTGAGCAACATAGCAGAACCCCATCTCTACCAAAAATAAAAAAATTAGCCAGGTGTGGTGGTGGGCACCTGTAATCCTAGCTACTTGGAGGAGGATCCCTTGAGCCTGGGAGGTGGAGGCCGCAGTAAGCCGGGACTGCACCACTGTACTCCAGCATGGGTGACTGAGACCCTGTCTCGGGGGGAAAAAAAAAAGGTGGGGAGGGTTGGTTGTTTTCAACAGGTCAGCCGCTGGCGAGGTGAGTGGGGTGAGAGCCCCCAAGCCGGCGGGGGGCCGTCAGGAAACTCCATGCCCCTGCCTCACCCTCCGCAGGCCAATGAGACTTTTGCCTTTGTGGGCAACGTGACTCACTATGCCCAGGTCTGGCTCAACATCTCGGCCGAGATTCGCAGCTTCCTTGAGCAGGGCAGGCTGCAGCAACACCTTCACTGGCTACAGCAGGTGCCAAGGGTGCCCGCGAGGGAGGCAGCCGCAGGTGGCGCGGGGAGCCCCTCTCTGCCCGGCTTGGCAGGCCTGCAGGCCCCCCTCTGAGCTGCTCCTCTACCCCTAGTACGTAGCGGAGCTGCGGCTGCACCCCGAGGCGCTGAACCTGTCGCTGGATGAGCTGCCGCCGGCCCTGAGACAGGACAACTTCTCGCTGCCCAGTGGCATGGCCCTCTTGCAGCAGCTGGATACCATTGACAACGCGGCCTGTGGCTGGATCCAGTTCATGTCCAAGGTGAGGTGGGGCCGCCGAGCCAACCCCCATACCCCCTGCCTCGTGCATGCCCAGGCGGCCTCCAGCGATGCCCCTCCCCCTAGGTGAGCGTGGACATCTTCAAGGGATTCCCCGATGAGGAGAGCATTGTCAACTACACGCTCAACCAGGCCTACCAGGACAACGTCACTGTGTTTGCCAGTGAGCTGCCCTCCCTGTTCCTCAGCCCCCCACAGACCTCTTCCTCCCCAGCCCAGCCCCACTTGTCCCCCTGTGCCCTCCCACTCCTTGGCCCCGCCCTGACCTTGCC
>NW_012117821.1:1334762-1342513 GCF_000951035.1 Colobus angolensis palliatus
TGGCCCCGCCCCAACCTCCCGGCCCCAGGTGTGATCTTCCAGACCCGGAAGGACGGCTCGCTCCCGCCGCACGTGCACTATAAGATCCGCCAGAACTCCAGCTTCACCGAGAAAACCAACGAGATCCGCCGCGCCTACTGGCGGCCTGGGCCCAATACTGGCGGCCGCTTCTACTTCCTCTACGGCTTCGTCTGGATCCAGGGTGAGGGGCGGGCCCGGAAGACGGGCCGGAGGATTCATAGGGGAGAACAGGTGGGACGACAGGAGGGCCTGCCGGGCACCTGACGGCGGCCCCTACCCACAGACATGATGGAACGCGCCATCATCGACACCTTTGTGGGGCACGATGTGGTGGAGCCGGGCAGCTACGTGCAGATGTTCCCCTACCCCTGCTACACGCGCGATGAGTGAGTGCCGGGCGCCCGGGGCTGGGCTGGGGCAGGGGCTGAGTGGGGCCTGAGCGCGGCCTCCCCGCAGCTTCCTATTCGTCATTGAGCACATGATGCCGCTGTGCATGGTGATCTCCTGGGTCTACTCCGTGGCCATGACCATCCAGCACATCGTGGCGGAGAAGGAGCACCGGCTCAAGGAGGTGCGGCGGGCCGGGACCCTCCCTGGAGGCGCGGGCTGGCAGGGAGGGGCGGCGTCCTCTCCGGGGCCTGCCCCAAGCCCCTGGCCCACCCGCAGGTAATGAAGACCATGGGCCTGAACAACGCGGTGCACTGGGTGGCCTGGTTCATCACCGGCTTTGTGCAGCTGTCCATCTCCGTGACAGCGCTCACCGCCATCCTGAAGTACGGCCAGGTGCTCATGCACAGTCACGTGGTCATCATCTGGCTCTTCCTGGCCGTCTATGCCGTGGCCACCATCATGTTCTGGTGAGCATAGGCCATGGTAGCAGGGACCTGGGGCAGGCACTGGCCCAACAAGCTCACCCCACACCCTCTCGGAGACCCCTGGACCCTGGCAGAGGCTTGCCCAGGAGGCCGGGAGTGTGGGTGGCTGACGGCGCGCATGGCCCCTGCCCACCCAGTTTCCTGGTGTCCGTGCTGTACTCCAAGGCCAAGCTGGCCTCTGCCTGCGGCGGCATCATCTACTTCCTGAGCTACGTGCCCTATATGTATGTGGCAATCCGAGAGGAGGTGGCGCATGATAAGATAACGGCCTTCGAGAAGTGCATCGCGGTGAGGGTCGCGGGCAGGCGGGCGGCTGGGTTGCCTGGCCACCCCACGTGCTGACACCACTGCCTCCTCAGTCCCTCATGTCCACGACGGCCTTTGGCCTGGGCTCCAAGTACTTCGCGCTGTACGAGGTGGCTGGCGTGGGCATCCAGTGGCACACCTTCAGCCAGTCCCCAGTGGAGGGGGATGACTTCAACCTGCTCCTGGCCGTCACCATGTTGATGGTGGACGCTGTGGTCTACGGCATCCTCACATGGTACATCGAGGCTGTGCACCCAGGTACTGGCCAGCCCTTGGAGGGCAGGGGAGAGGCGGGGTCCCCAGCCAGGGTTGGGGACCAGTGCTCTGGGTCCACTCCTGGACACAGCATGGGTGGCTCCCTGGGTGGCCACGTGGTCCATGTGGTGGATGGTCACCCCAGGCCCTAGGTCAGCCTCCCCTCCCCTCCCCGACCCCCAGGCATGTACGGGCTGCCCCGGCCCTGGTACTTCCCACTGCAGAAGTCCTACTGGCTGGGCAGTGGGCGGACAGAAGCCTGGGAGTGGAGCTGGCCATGGGCACGCACCCCCCGCCTCAGTGTCATGGAGGAGGACCAGGCCTGTGCCATGGAGAGCCGGCACTTTGGTGAGGCTGGCGCCCGAATGGTGGCTGGGGTGGGCGCTGGGTTCGGAGTCCTGGGTGGCCTTGGCGCCGCCCCTGCCCTGCTGATCCACAGCCCTGGTGCAGAGGAGACACGTGGCATGGAGGAGGAGCCCACTCACCTGCCTCTGGTAGTCTGCGTGGACAAACTCACCAAGGTCTACAAGGATGACAAGAAGCTGGCCCTGAACAAGCTGAGCCTGAACCTCTACGAGAACCAGGTGGTCTCCTTCCTGGGCCACAACGGGGCGGGCAAGACCACCACCATGTGAGTGTCAGAGAGGCGGGGCCGTGGGCATCTGCTGACCAGAGCAGGAGTCCTAGTCAGGGGCAGAGTGGGGCCCCTGCAGAGGGCGTGGGGTCATGACCCCGCCCACCTACCCAGGTCCATCCTGACCGGCCTGTTCCCTCCGACGTCGGGTTCTGCCACCATCTATGGGCACGACATCCGCACGGAGATGGATGAGATCCGCAAGAACCTGGGCATGTGCCCGCAGCACAACGTGCTGTTTGACCGGCTCACGGTGGAGGAGCACCTCTGGTTCTACTCACGGCTCAAAAGCATGGCCCAGGAGGAGATCCGCAGAGAGATGGACAAGTGGGTGGGCGCAGGGTGGGGCGGAGCGGGTGGGGAGAGGCCCTGGGGCTGTGCATAGCCCCAGCCCCATGCCCCACCTCCCTGTCCCAGGATGATCGAGGACCTGGAGCTCTCCAACAAGCGGCACTCGCTGGTGCAGACACTGTCGGGTGGCATGAAGCGCAAGCTGTCCGTGGCCATCGCCTTCGTGGGTGGCTCTCGCGCCATCATCCTGGACGAGCCCACGGCGGGCGTGGACCCTTACGCGCGCCGCGCCATCTGGGACCTCATCCTGAAATACAAGCCGGGTGAGTGGGGTGCCGTGCGGGCAGCGGTGTGGACGGTGCCTCCCCTGGCCCCTGATCTGGGTCTGGCCTTGTCCTAGGCCGCACCATCCTTCTGTCCACCCACCACATGGACGAGGCTGACCTGCTTGGGGACCGCATTGCCATCATCTCCCACGGGAAGCTCAAGTGCTGCGGCTCCCCGCTCTTCCTCAAGGGCACCTATGGTGATGGGTACCGCCTCACGCTGGTCAAGCGGCCCGCCGAATCGGGGGGCCTCCAAGGTTTGTGTTGAAGCTGCCTGAGCGGGCCTCGGGCCACCCCCTCCCCGGGGCCCCCACCTGAGAATCCACGATGGAGGGGCTGGGTCCTCACTGTCACCTGCTGGGCCCAGGATACCTGCTGGGGTCTGGCCAGCCCTCTCCAATGCCCATATCTTGACTCAGTTGGGTTCCCATCGGGGGTCCCTCCTCCCAGCCCCTGAGTGAATTCCTCCCTGCTCCCACATCCCCCACAGAGCCAGGGCTGGCATCCAGCCCCCCAGGTCGGGCCCCGCTGAGCAGCTGCTCTGAGCTCCAGGTGTCCCAGTTCATCCGCAAGCACGTGGCCTCCTGCCTGCTGGTCTCAGACACAAGCACGGAGCTCTCCTACATCCTGCCCAGCGAGGCTGCCAAGAAGGGGGCTTTTGAGCGCCTCTTCCAGGTGTGACGGCCAAAAGCAGGCCACGGCCTAAGGGTTGGGGGGCAGTTGCAGGCGGTGGAGGTAGACCGACCGCAGCCTCCCCCTCCACTGCCCCCACAGCACCTGGAGCGCAGCCTGGACGCGCTGCACCTCAGTAGCTTTGGGCTGATGGACACCACCCTGGAGGAGGTGTTCCTCAAGGTGTCGGAAGAGGATCAGTCGCTGGAGAACAGTGAGGCCGGTGAGGGGCCCGGGCCACTTGCTCAGCCCACCCCACCCACAAGGTCCCAGCTCGGGCCTGTGCTGTCACTCCTGCCTGGTGTCTGGGGGCGCCACCCTGGTCCTGGGTGGCATCCCCAGGGTTAGCCTGGGGTCCTGGGTGGGTGGTCATGGTGGCCAGGGGTCCCGGGCAGGTGTATGACCCTGGGAACTGGGTAAAGACCGGGCATGGGGGTCCTGGGCAGGCCTAGGGGCCAGTAACTCTGAGCATCCCCTCGGCCCTTCTGCTGCGGCAGATGTGAAGGAGTCCAGGAAGGACGTACTCCCTGGGGCGGAGGGCACGGTGTCTGGGGAGGGTCACGCTGGCAACCTGGCCCGGTGCTCGGAGCTGGCCCAGTCACAGGCATCGCTGCAGTCGGCGTCATCTGTGGGCTCTGCCCGTGGTGACGAGGGAGCTGGCTACGCCGACGTCTACGGCGACTACCGCCCCCTGTTTGATAACCCACAGGACCCAGACAACGTCAGCCTGCAAGGTGGGGGTGGCCGGGTGAGGCCGGGGCAGCTGGGGAGGAGGAGCGGGGTTAGAGGGGAGCGGCATGGGGGCAGCCAGTGGGGAGAGGGTAGCGTGCAGCCACCTGCTTAGCCCCTACCTGTCTGCACAGAGGCTGAGGCAGAGGCCCTGTCGAGGGTTGGCCAGGGCAGCCGCAAGCTGGACGGCGGGTGGCTGAAGGTGCGCCAGTTCCACGGGCTACTGGTCAAACGCTTCCACTGTGCCCGCCGCAACTCCAAGGCACTCTTCTCCCAGATCCTGCTGCCGGCCTTCTTCGTCTGCGTGGCCATGACCGTGGCTCTGTCCGTCCCCGAGATTGGTAGGCCACCGGCTGGGCGGGGGTGCCGGGCTCACATCCCCCCTTTCCACCGGGAGCCCTGAGGATGCCCTCTCCCAAGCCTCCTGACTCTGGCCTCACCCCGCACCTGAGGCTGGGCACACGCCGGGGTTCATCGGGGAGTCCTGCCTCTTCGGGGCCCAGATCCCAGGCGTGGGTCCTTTGGGGTTGGTGGAAGGGGACCGAGGCTTGGGGGCTGCTGGCCAGTGGGCAGAACCTGCTCAGGCCTCCTTGCTCTCCCTGCCAGGTGACCTGCCCCCACTGGTCCTGTCACCTTCCCAGTACCACAACTACACCCAGCCCCGTGGCAACTTCATTCCCTACGCCAACGAGGAGCGCCGCGAGTACCGGTGAGGCCGCTGGCGGGGCCAGCCTTGGTGAGGGGGGTGGGCGAGGGAGCAGAGACGGGCAGCCCCACCTCACACTGTGGGTGCCCACAGGCTGCGGCTGTCACCCGACGCCAGCCCCCAGCAGCTCGTGAGCACATTCCGGCTGCCATCAGGGGTAGGCGCCACCTGCGTGCTCAAGTCTCCCGCCAACGGCTCTCTGGGGCCCACGTTGAACCTGAGCAGCGGGGAGTCGCGCCTGCTGGCGGCTCGGTTCTTCGACAGCATGTGCTTGGAGTCCTTCACGCAGGGGCTGCCGCTGTCCAACTTCGTGCCGCCCCCACCCTCGCCTGCGCCATCTGACTCCCCTGCATCCCTGGATGAGGACCTGCAGGCCTGGAACGTCTCCCTGCCACCCACCGCCGGGCCAGGTAGTGGTTCAGGGGGCCTGCTGGGGGGCAGAGGCAGCGAGGGGTCCTTCTCATCACACCACGCTGTGCCCACAGAAATGTGGACGTCGGCGCCCTCCCTGCCGCACCTGGTACGGGAGCCCGTCCGCTGCACCTGCTCCGTGCAGGGCACCGGCTTCTCCTGCCCCAGCAGTGTGGGCGGGCACCCGCCCCAGATGCGGGTGGTCACAGGCGACATCCTGACTGACATCACCGGCCACAACGTCTCTGAGTACCTGCTCTTCACCTCTGACCGCTTCCGACTGCACCGGTGAGCTGGGTGGGGAGGCTGTGGACGAGGGCGGCCAGCCACCAGCCACCTAGTCTCAACTCCTGCCCCTCTAGCCTCACTGCCTGCCTAGCCTCACCGCCCCTCCCCCCTGCCTGCCCAGGTATGGGGCCATCACCTTTGGCAACGTCCTCAAGTCCATCCCAGCCTCATTTGGCACCAGGGCCCCACCCATGGTGCGGAAGATCGCGGTGCGCAGGGCTGCCCAGGTGAGCAAGGCTGCGGCCCTGGGGCTTCGTGGTGTGTAGCGCCGCCTGAGGTCTGCAGAGACCCACGGGGCTCCTGGGGCCTTTGTCCTCTTCGTTCTGCAGGTTTTCTACAACAACAAGGGCTATCACAGCATGCCCACCTACCTCAACAGCCTCAACAACGCCATCCTGCGTGCCAACCTGCCCAAGAGCAAGGGCAACCCGGCAGCTTACGGTGAGCTGGCGCAGGCAGGGCCGGGCGGGGAGGAGCTGGGGCTGGGCTGGATGGCGCCGAAGCCTGAAGCTGCTGCCCCCACCCCGCCATGTGCAGGCATCACTGTCACCAACCATCCCATGAACAAGACCAGTGCCAGCCTCTCCCTGGACTACTTGTAAGTATGGCCAGTGGGGATGAGGCGGGGCAGGTGGGCGCTGCAGCCCGGCCGTGAGGACTGAGGGCTTCCTTGCTCCAGGCTGCAGGGCACGGATGTCGTCATCGCCATCTTCATCATCGTGGCCATGTCGTTCGTGCCAGCCAGCTTCGTCGTCTTCCTCGTGGCCGAGAAGTCCACCAAGGCCAAGCACTTGCAGTTTGTCAGCGGCTGCAACCCCGTCATCTACTGGCTGGCGAACTACGTGTGGGACATGGTGCGCCCGGCGTGGCCACGGGGGTGCCCCGGCCCTTCTCATCCCCCATCCCCGCCCTGCCCCAGGTCTCTCACCAGCCACCCCCACCCCTGCAGCTCAACTACCTGGTCCCCGCTACCTGCTGCGTCATCATCCTGTTTGTGTTCGACCTGCCGGCCTACACATCGTCCACCAACTTCCCTGCTGTCCTCTCCCTCTTCCTGCTCTATGGGTAAGGGGGAGCGGATGGGGGAGTCGCCTTAGGTGGGGCCGGGGCTGCCTGGTGACCACTGCCCGCCACCTGCCCACAGCTGGTCCATCACGCCCATCATGTACCCGGCCTCCTTCTGGTTCGAGGTCCCCAGCTCGGCCTACGTGTTCCTCATTGTCATCAATCTCTTCATCGGCATCACTGCCACTGTGGCCACCTTCCTGCTACAGCTCTTCGAGCACGACAAGGTGAGGTGGCGGCGACACGGCGGGGGCGGCGGGCCCTGCGGAGGCTGTGCGCCTGACCCCGGCCGCCCCGCAGGACCTGAAGGTTGTCAACAGTTACCTGAAAAGCTGCTTCCTCATTTTCCCCAACTACAATCTGGGCCACGGGCTTATGGAGATGGCCTACAACGAGTACATCAACGAGTACTACGCCAAGATCGGTGAGGGGGCCCGTGGGGCGGGGGAGGCGGTTGGGGCCCCTCGAGGCCTAGAGCACGGGCCCTGAGCTGGCTCCCCACAGGCCAGTTTGACAAGATGAAGTCCCCATTCGAATGGGACATCGTCACCCGCGGGCTGGTGGCCATGGCGGTCGAGGGCGTCGTGGGCTTCCTGCTGACCATCATGTGCCAGTACAACTTCCTGCGGCGGCCACAGTGAGCGGGGCGCATAGCGGCAGTGGGGGCAGAGGGCAGGGCGGGAGCAGGGATGGGGTCAGGGAGGGGGGCAGGGTGGGGGCAGGGATGGGGCAGGAGGAGATGGGGCAGGGGACGGGAACGGAGCCTGCCCCCCCTTCCTGCATGCCACAGCCAGAGGACGTGAGACTGGTGGCAGGGAGGGGCAGTGGGGGTGGCGAGCTGCTGGACACTGTCCATCCTGTCCCCCAAGGCGCATGCCCGTGTCTACCAAGCCTGTGGAGGATGATGTGGACGTGGCTAGCGAGCGGCAGCGAGTGCTCCGGGGAGACGCCGACAACGACATGGTCAAGATTGAGAACCTGACCAAGGTGGGCTCTGAGCGTTTGGAGTGGGGCCTGGGTGGGGTGGGCCAGGGCCAGGGGGGTTGGGGCCCCAGCAGTAGAGGTGGAGCCTGGGTGGGCATGGCCCTGAGCTCTGGGGGTGGGGCCTGCATGGGGTGGGGCCATGGGGCATGTGGGCAGGGCCCTGGGCTCTGGAGGTGGGGCAGGGCCTG
>NW_012117821.1:1342891-1343393 GCF_000951035.1 Colobus angolensis palliatus
GCGGGGCCGCCGCGTCCCCACGCGCTGACAGCGGCTGTGTCCCCAGCGTGCTGAAGGAGCTGCTCCAGGTGCAACAGAGCCTCGGCTACTGCCCGCAGTGCGACGCGCTGTTCGACGAGCTCACGGCCCGGGAGCACCTGCAGCTGTACACGCGGCTGCGTGGGATATCCTGGAAGGATGAGGCCCGGGTGAGGATCTGCAGGGTGGGGCAGGGAGCCAGCGCGCTGGGCGGCCCTGCCTGCGCTGACATCTGCGTTCCTCGGCCAGGTGGTGAAGTGGGCTCTGGAGAAGCTGGAGCTGACCAAGTATGCAGACAAGCCGGCCGGCACCTACAGCGGTGGCAACAAGCGGAAGCTCTCCACGGCCATCGCCCTCATTGGGTACCCAGCCTTCATCTTCCTGGTAAGCCCTGGGTGGGGTGGGGGGGCGGCTGCCTGGCCTTTGACTTCCTGGTGAGCACGGGCAGGGGCAGCGTTCAGGCCGGGGTGTGTGGGCCTGGCAG
>NW_012117821.1:1344117-1347817 GCF_000951035.1 Colobus angolensis palliatus
GGGGAGGGCTGGGGCAGGCCCAGGGGTGGGACCAGGCAGTAGGGCCAGGAGCAGGGGCGGCTGCAGGGCTGTGGGGCCAGGGAAGCTGGGGGGACTGGGGTTGTAGGGACTGGGGCAGTGGGGCCAGGGGAGGGGCCTGGAGGACTGTGGGGGCTGTAGGACTGGGGGGACTGTGGGAGGCTATGGGGCTTCCTGGGGTGCCTGTGGGGCTGGGAGGCTTGGGGGGCTGGGGCTCTGGCCGGGTGGCACAGGGCTCTCTGGGCCATGGGCCTGTCCCACCAGGTTTGGAGATGGCTACATGATCACGGTGCGGACCAAGAGCAGCCAGAGCGTGAAGGACGTGGTGCGGTTCTTCAACCGCAGCTTCCCGGAAGCCATGCTCAAGGTGGGTGGTCCCAGGCAGGGTCGTGGAGGGCGTGCTGTGGGGTGGGAGTGCTGCCAGTGGCCTCTGACCTCCACCCCTGCAGGAGCGGCACCACACAAAGGTGCAGTACCAGCTCAAGTCGGAGCACATCTCACTGGCCCAGGTGTTCAGCAAGATGGAGCAGGTGTCTGGCGTGCTGGGCATCGAGGACTACTCGGTCAGCCAGACCACACTGGACAACGTGAGTGCCCCGAGGGCACTGCGCACCACACCTACCCCTCCTCCCACCTGCCCTGCCCCCCTCTGCCTGGCACCTCCCCATCCCCCCACCCCAGACCCGCCCCTCCCCACACGCCTGCTCCACCCACCAGGTGTTCGTGAACTTCGCCAAGAAGCAGAGCGACAACCTGGAGCAGCAGGAGACGGAGCCGCCCTCCGCACTGCAGTCCCCTCTTGGCTGCTTGCTCAGCCTGCTCCGGCCCCGGCCTGCCCCCACGGAGCTCCGGGCACTTGTGGCAGATGAACCTGAGGACCTGGACACAGAGGACGAGGGCCTCATCAGCTTCGAGGAGGAGCGGGTGAGCAGGCTGCCCCAGGGCTCTGCCCACCGGACCTAGGCTGCCTGGCGGCTCCAGCCCTGGGTAGGGTAGGGGGAGAACTGGCCCCAGGATGCTTGCTGTCCAGAGGTCAAGGGGGCAGAGTGGGCAAGGGAGACTTGCAGACAGGCCTGGAGAGACCAAACGCAGGGCCCAGACTTGCTGGAATCTTTGAGGGGCACAGAGCCAGGATGGGGCAGAGGGAACCAGAGCCTGGGAACAGGGGACCGATGTAGAGTCAGTGACCCCCAGACTCGGCAGACAGAGGCCCAGGAGAACCCAGACACAGAGGGAGCTCGTGGGGAGACCCTGCGTCCAGGCCCAGCCTGCAGGAGAGCCAGGGCAGGCCAGCACAAGTGTCCTCAGCCCCACAAGGGGGTGACACAGGACGCCCCCTAAGCCTGACCTCCCCTGTGCACAGGCCCAGCTGTCCTTCAACACGGACACGCTCTGCTGACCACCGAGAGCTGGGCCAGGGAGGATACGCTCCGCTGACCACTCAGAGCTGGACCAGGGACTCGACCGTGGGGACAGATGTCCCCCAGTGCCTGCCAGGCCCTGGAGTGGAGATTGAGGACCAAGGGGCTTCTGGCCCTCCGGCCCCCATACTCGGCCATGCCCTGTGGTCACTGCGGCTGCCGCCCCCAATTGTGCCAAAGGCTGACCCGGCCCGGGCTGCGCACACCCTCGCCCTGCTTTGCCTTAAAGCCTCAGCATCTGCCCAGCCCCTCGCCCCTTCCTAGCTCTGCTCACCGCCCAAGGCGACACCGGCTGGAGCAGGCACTGCCGGCCTTTCTCCTGCCCAGCCTTGGAACCAGCTTTTTTTTCCTACAATGAAGGCTGACGCTGAGGGCGGACTGTGGACGGGGCTGGGTCAGTCGCGTATTTATTTTGCTTTGAGAAGAGACTCCTCTGGCCCTGCTCTCCTGCAGGGAGGTGGCTGTCCCGCGGAAGCCATCAGCTTGGGTCAGCTGGCAGGCGGCAGGAATGGAGAAGCTGGCCTTGCTGACCAGGCGAGGGCCAGAACCCCCCCTACCCCCAGCTGCTGTCACTCTCCCACCCAGCTTGGCCCCCTGCCCGCCCACCTGCCTGGAAGCCGGGCCTGTACATAGCGCACAGATGTTTGTTTTAAATAAATAAACAAAACGCCTGAAGGCCTGTGTGTGTGAGGTGGGAGGGGTGGGGAAGATGGGCCCATCAGGTGGGTTAGCACTCCAGAAGGCCCTGCCCCTCGGGCACAGGTGCTGGCGGGGGGTGCCCAGGTCGGCCTGGAGGAGGGAAACTGAGGCAGGGTGGTTCACTATGGTTCACTGTCCCCCCCATCCCACCTTCAGGGATTGCTCCTGGCCCCCTTCCCCTTAGCCTTCATCTTCCCATCCACCTGCCCCCTCTAAGCCTCCTTCACCCCTTGCTGCCCATGTGGGGCCTGCAGTGGCCTGGGCTGGGCTGTCTCCATATCATGGAAGGGACAGGGAGGGCTTCCAGGAGGAGGCAACCTCCAGGAGGAGACTGAAGTCTGTGGAGATTACTTAAGGGAAGGGCATCCCAGCTAGAGGGCAGGGCACAGGCCAAGGCCCCAGGGAGGCAGGACCCGGAAACTTTGAGGCTCATTGGCAGTGGAGCCTGGTGCACCGTGGGCGGGAGACGTGGGAGGAGCATGAACTGCCCACAGAGCTCATGCCCCGTGATCTGAGCCAAGGTCAGACTCTTGCCTTAGGCCGTTTCAAGGCTCCTTAGGAGGGTGGAGGGTGGACTCAGGTGAGGGATGGTGCCACATGGGGGACAAAAAGGGGAGGGTCCCATGGGCTTAAGGGCACTGGCAGGCCTGGGTGGGCTGGGCTGACACATCCACTTGGGTTCCTATGAGACGCTCGCCGTGGCCACCTGAGGGACAGTGGGATGGGCATGCTGGCGTCCCCGAGAGGCTGGGTCACTGGGATGACGCTGTCCTGGGCCCTGGGGGCGGCTAACTCTGGAAGAACCGGGAGGAACACCCGCTCCCTGGAGGGGCTGGTGTGGGTTTGGTGGTCAGCCAAGGGAAATGTGTGGGGGAGCCACGAGAAGGCAGGACCCTCGGGGCTTCAGGTCACAGCAGCCTCCGTCCTACAACTGTAGAGGTTGAATCATGGCAGGAAGAAGTCAAGAAAGGAACATGGCCCAGCCGAGGCCCAGGGAGACCCAGCGCACAGGATGAGGCCAGGCTGGACCTGGACAGCCACCCACAGACTGACACAGTTCACGGGGGCGTCATCTCTAGAGGCTTCATTTGTCATGATGTGTAATGCAGTGTTGAAAGCAAACACACCCCCCAGCATCTTCCTCAGAACAGTTTCTGCTGGGCACCTGTAATCCCAGCACTTTGGGAGGCCGAGGCGGGTAGATCACCTGAGGTCAGTAGTTCGAGACCAGTCTGGCCAACATGGTGAAACCCCATCTCTACTAAAACTACAAAAATTAGCCGGTTGTGGTGGCGGGCGCCTGTATTTCCAGGTGCTCGGGAGACTGAGGCAGGAGAATCACTTGAACCCGGCAGGTAGAGGCTGCAGTGAGCCAAGATCGTACCATTGCACTCCAGCTTAGACAACAGATTGAGACTCTGTCTCAAAACAACAGCAAAAAGAACATTTTAGGCTGGGCACGGTGGCTCAAGCCTGTAATCCCAGCACTTTGGGAGGCCGAGAGGGGCGGATCACGAGGTCAGGAGATCGAGACCATCCTGGTTAACACGGTGAAACCCCGT
>NW_012117821.1:1349598-1350263 GCF_000951035.1 Colobus angolensis palliatus
GAGGTTGCGCCACTGCACTCCAGCCTCGGCGACACGGCGAGACTCTTTCTCAAAAAAAAATAAATAAATAAGAAAAGAAAAGAAAAACCCAGGATCCAACCAGGAGGCACTCGTTATGTTTTGCTGCCTTCCCCGGGGCCCCTCTGAGCCGTCCCCAGCCTTGGCATTCTTGCCCCTCCACGGGGACAGGCTCCGCAGGCCCAGGCTGAGCTCTGGATGTGTCTGATCATTTCCTCCCGGCCCGAGGCGGGCTGGACATTTTTGGCCAGAGCAGCACTGGGACATGCTCTGTCGATCACCTCCAGGTGTCATCTGTCCCTCAGCAGGTGATGCTGAATGTGGCCGCCTGGTTGAGGCCCAGTTCTCCCTCCCTTAGATGTGGGAATGCCATCCGGGTACTGCATGGCCATGCGGCCAGCCTGTGCTCCACCCCCCTGCGTGCCCCCCAATCCCTGTCACCCAGGGCCAGCAGCTGCAAAATGGCCATTTCCTGCATCTATTCCATTTCGGCATCTACCAGCTGGCATTCTTCTCTCACCAAGGGCCCCCTCCACTTTAAAAAATCTATCAGTACAGGCCAGGCGCGGTGGCTCAAGCCTGTAATCCCAGCACTTTGGGAGGCCGAGACGGGCGGATCACGAGGTCAGGAGATCGAGACCATCCTG
>NW_012117821.1:1357603-1361838 GCF_000951035.1 Colobus angolensis palliatus
AATAAAAGGAAAGTCATCAAATCATCAAAACTTACCCTATTAAAATGCATGTTACAGAACCTTAAGAAAGGTTTTGCAGGAGATTATAGAGTTAAGTTAACCCCTTAGAGGTTAAGATCTCTGTGTGAATTAGAACTGCCCTCTTTTGGTGTTGGATGGCCCACCAAAGGAATTACAGCAAGGAACAATTGGCCATGTATTTAAGTTGTTGACAGGGGTCGGAGGACAGCCAGTGTACCTAGACCAAGTTCCTTTATATTGACTCATGGTTAAATATAATATAGACAAAACCAGCATAAATTTAGCCCTGTTTAACAGATTCTTGCAAAGAAGCCAAAAGTAAAAGTAACAGCAGCTTCGCCAGCAGACACAGAGTTAAAAAGGGAGTCCCAGAAACAGCAAGAGAAGCCAGTTTTGCAGGAGCCGCCAGAGATGATAGAAATTCTTTCTCCATATGTCCCAGCCTACCCCGCTTTACCGAGGCCAACAGCCCCCTCAGAAACAAGATTCAGGAGCTAACATGCCCCAGGTCTTACCTCGAAGGGGAGGGTCGGAGCCTCAAGAGGCCAAAGAAGGAAGTCAAGATAGTCAAGTGGGCCATCTCAGATCTGTTTTTGCTCGAGTTATGTAAATGCCTCTCAGGCAGACGCGAGGACCTGTCTATTACAATGACCAGGCCCACATCCACGGGGGCAACAGACTTTCATCTATCAGCGCTTTTCAACCACTGATCTACTAAACTGGAAACACCTGGAACCCGCCACCTTGCTCCCGGCAGCTAGAGCCCTGTCGAGCATGACTGTGTAGAAGTGTTGGACTGAAGTTTACTCTAGCAGACCTGACCTCCGGGACCAGCCTTGGGCATCAGTAGACTAGGAGCTATATGTGGACGGGAACAGCTTCATCAGCCCACAAGGAGAGAGATGTGCAGCGTATGCAGTGGTAACCCTGGACATGTCGTTAAGCTGAGCTCATTGCTTTAATTCGGGCCTTAGAACTCAATAAAGGTAACACTGTAAACATTTACACTGACTCTCGGTATAATGCCTGTTTAACCCTCCAAGTGCATGGAGAATTATATGAAGAAAAGAGCCTGTTAAACTCTAGGAAAAAGGGAAAAAAACACCCAGAGAATGCAACTCAGCTTCAGCGTTTGCAGAGGTACTGAGAAGCACTTCTGCAGAGGCTAAGAGTTGGTAGAAAAAAGCAAGTAATAGCCGGGCGCGGTGGTTCACGCCTGTAATCCCAGCACTTTGGGAGGCGCAGATCACGAGGTCAGGAGATCGAGACCATCCTGGCGAACATGGTGAAACCCCGTCTCTACTAAAAAATACAAAAAAACTAGCCGGGCGAGGTGGCTGGCGCCTGTAGTCCCAGCTACTCGGGAGGCTGAGGCAGGAGAATGGTGTAAACCCGGGAGGCGGAGCTTACAGTGAGCCGAGATCCGGCCACTGTACTCCAGCCTGGGCGACAGAGCGAGACCCCATCTCAAAAAAAAAAAAAAAAAAGCAAGTAATATAAAAAAAAAGATTACAGAAATGCTTCAAGGAGCTGACAAAAGCCTAAGTCCGTTTTATAAGAGACTTTATAAAGCATTCTGGCTTTACACCCCATTTAACCCTGAGGCTGCTGAAAATCAGTATGTAGTGAATACTTCATTTGTAAAGTAAGCCCATGGTAACATCAAGCAGAAGCTGCAGGCATGAATACCACCTAGTATATAAAAGTGGCCATCGAGGTGTATGTTAACTGTGACAAAGAAACAAAACTGGGAAAGAGCAAAAGAGAAAGAAAGACTAAGAGTAAGTGTAAAAAAAAAAAAAATTAGCAATGTGAGAGGATGTGGATGTAAATGTAGATATGAAAGAAGTCAAGTTAGGCAAGGATTCAAGAGCCGGACAAGGCAAGAGAGAGATTAATGTGCGAGACGCAAAAAGAAAGGACACTAGGAGAGTAAATGTTCAAAAGGCAATAAAGGAAACGGCCAAGGCCGCAAGACAAAGAGGCCATGGGCCAAGGGCTGCCGCACCTTGGAGGAACCAAATACTGATCTGATCAGACTGACAGGAGCTGAAGAATGTAAAGACTAGGGCAGACCCGGCACCTTCTTATTAGGCTCCCAGGAGCCCATGGTCACATTAGAAGTTAAAAGCAGCAGGATTCTGCCCTATCTGAATTCCAATTTCTCACTGAAGGCTAAGCCACTAGACAGAGTTACAAAGGGCGAGGGAAGAAGAACCCCCTTTTAAGAAATTTAAACAGTAGGCCTGGCGCGGTGGCTCAAGCCTGTAATCCCAGCACTTTGGGAGGCCGAGAAGGGCGGATCACGAGGTCAGGAGATCGAGACCATCCTGGCTAACACGGTGAAACCCCGTCTCTACTAAAAAAAAATACAAAAAACTAGCCGGGCGCGGTGGCGGGCGCCTGTAGTCCCAGCTACACGGGAGGCTGAGGCAGGAGAATGGCGTGAACCCGGAAGGCGGAGCTTGCAGTGAGTGGAGATTGCGCTGCTCCACTCCAGCCTGGCTGACAGAGCAAGACTCCGTCTCAAGAAAAAAAAAAAAAAAGAAAGGAGATGCGGGTTTTAAAAATAGCCATACAAACTGTTCATAATTAAATAAATAAAAATACCCATAAGCCTGACACCCCTTTAAATCTAGTGATTCTGTGTAAAGTAAAATCTAGTTTTTCTAGGCCCCATATAGGATGGGCTCTATACTGTAACCTTGTCCACTCCCACTGCTGTTCAAGTTGCAGGTGTTGCCTCTTGGATCCACCACAGTCAGCTAACACGGGCAGCTCAGGACAGGTGGACCAGCCAGCAGGACACAGATCATCCAACCCGGCTGATCCTGAGACGAGACCAAGCTGCTGCTGAGGATGACGGCCCTGCTCTGGTCACTCCGGAGGCTGACCACTCTACACACAGCCGAAGCTTGAGGAGACAACAAGCCCTGTTCTAGTCACACACCGGCAGCTGACTAGTCTACGCACGGCCGAAGCTTGAGGACTCATCAAGCAAGTAAATGTAGTTAAAAATCTTAAGACTGATAGTTTTCCTGTAATACTGTTTTCCTATTGTTCTGTCGCTGTATTCAACCTTCTTCCCAGGTAAGGACCTCTTTTGTCCTTGCTGTACATTGTTTTGTTGTTGTTACCCCCCATAACCGTGCTAGAAGAAACACCTACATAAGGTGTCCCCACTCTACACGTACTACTTAGGAAACCCAGACCCGTGCAGCCCAGCAACCATTCCGAGTCTTACAGTCATTCTTTAAACATATAAACCAGAAGTTACCAGAACCTCCTCCTTTAGCCAAAAATTATAAAACAATAGAAAAACATTGTTTTTTAAACGGAAAAAACCTATTTCCTCGGTTGGCCGAAAACATTGCTGGCAGCCTGGATGTTTCTTCGTGTTAATGTTTATAAAAAGGCTAACATAAGAGACCAATGGCCTTGAGAAGCAAAAGAGTTAATGCCTCAAGATAACTTTAACTACCTCTTTCCCCAAACAGATGCCCCAAGTTCAAGCATCAGGCTCTTAAAAACTTCTGTTATTAAAAAAAACTATGTTACTCGCTAAGAAAAAGCTTTTCAGATCCAGTGACAAAACTAACCTGCTGAGGACGTGACAAAGTTGATACACGTGCCTGTACAGGTTTAACACAGGTTTGATCCTAGGTCTTCATTTAGAAAATAGTTTCCAGCTATAAAAATTTAAGACCCTCATTATAAGTATATTACTGGTAATAGAAAGTGGCTTGCTGCTCCCCTGTGTATTACACTTATTCCTTCAAACGATAAAAGGTTTTGTAGCTACCATGATTCATCAGCAAACTTCAGCACAAGTGTATGACATAAAACACTATCGTTCTGTCTCGCAAAAAGACTCAGAAAGTAAAAATAAAAGTGAGAACTCCCACTAATTAGTGAAAATTCTCAAAGGGGGGGATAAGGAAGGAGACCACTACTACTCCTGCTACAGAGCCTGTCTTGGTCCCACCGGGGATGCTGTGCAAAGGACCCAGGACAGGTGGCATTCATGCCTCACGGTTCTGGAGGCTCAAAGTTCGAGATCAGGACGCCAGCATGGCTGGGTTCTGGCGAGGGCTTTTCTGGGTTGTGGACTTCCCAGGACTCCTCACGTGGCAGAAGGAGTGAGGGAACTCTCCAGCATCCCTTTTACGAGGGCGTTAATCCTGGTCATGAGGGTGTCACCTTCATGACCTACC
>NW_012117821.1:1362391-1370959 GCF_000951035.1 Colobus angolensis palliatus
GTGATCTCAGCTCACTGCAACCTCTGCCTCCCAGATTCAAGCGATTGTCCTGCCTTAGCCTCCCAAGTAGCTGGGATTACAGGCGTGCACCGCCAGGCCCGGCTAATTTTGTATTTTTAGTAGAGACAGGGTTTCTCCATGTTGGTCGGGCTGATCTGGAACTCCCAACCTCAGGTGATCCACCGCCTCGGCCTCCCAAAGTGCTGAGATGACAGGCATGAGCCACCGTGCCTGGCCTAGGGGCCAGGGTTTCAACAAACAGATTTTGGGGAGGACACATTCAGTCTATAGCAGAACCCTGGTTCCTTTTAGGGAAGATGGGCTTTGGAACTAGAATCTGAGTTCTGGTCTGCACACTGCTCCTGAGGCCCTCTCCATGCACAGAACAGAGAAATCTCTGCATAAGTTTCCACCAATACCCAACGCCCCCAGCCCCCTGGCTCCCTGAACAGGTGTGTGTCTCCCTTCAGAACAGAGCTGCTCAAACGTCACTGGGGTGTGGCCATGTGCAGGCCGAGGAGGATCACTGGAGCCCAGGAGGTGGAGGCTGCAGTGAGCTGTGACTGTGCCATTGCACTCCAGCCTGGATGACAGAGTGAAACCCTGTTTCAAACAACAACAACAACAACAAAGCCCCTTGGAAGGGGCCTACAGGGAGGGGTGTTGGGGAAGGACAGAGTTCTAACCCACCAGTCAGTCCCAGAG
Organism: Colobus angolensis palliatus; assembly: GCF_000951035.1. Classification (NCBI taxonomy): domain Eukaryota; kingdom Metazoa; phylum Chordata; class Mammalia; order Primates; family Cercopithecidae; genus Colobus; species Colobus angolensis. The sequence continues at coordinate 1,363,097 of NW_012117821.1, forward strand.
CAGTAGCCCCGGGACCTCAGCTTGGGCCCCTCTAACGGTGGCTCTATGAACCAGGGGCAGGGGCTGCAGGGGACGGGAGGTTTAGGGATAACCCCATGGCATGGGGGACCAGGGTCTAATTAAGGTTAGTGGCTGTGATGCTGTTCTTACTTCAAAACATTACGAAATTGTGGTAGAAAATGTGGTATTACAAAAATGTGGTAGAAAATGCAAACAGTGTGGACGGACAGGAAGCAAAATGGAACGTCTGTTTCTGCCTGTCAGGGGTCATCCCATAGAGGGCTCCTTGTGTCTTTTTTCAGCTCTGTACAAGCACAGACTCAGAATGGCAGATCCTAATGCTGATTTTCTTCAATTTCCTGGCTTTTCCCCACTTTATTTATTAGCTTGCTAGTGCTGCCATGCAAAGGAACACAAAGTGAGGGGTTTATAACATCAGAAACTGACTTTGGGAGGCCGAGGCGGGCGGATCACTTGAGGTCAGGAGTTTGAGACCAGCCCGGCCAACGTGGTGAAACCCCGTCTCTACTAAAAATACAAAAATTAGCCGGGCGTGGTGGTGGGCGCCTGTAATCCCAGCTACTCAGGAGGCTGGGGCAGGAGAGTCAATTGAGTCAGGGCGGCGCAGGTTGCAGTGAGCCGAGATTGCGCCACTGCACTCCAGCCTGGGTGACAGTGAGACTCCCTCTTAAAACAACAACAAAAGCAACAGAAGCTCACTGCCTAGCAGTCTGGAGGCCAGACATGGAGACCGAGGCTCGGCAGGGCTGCTTCCTCCCGGGGATCTTGGGGAGCATCCGCGTGGCTCTCGGGCTTGCAGATGTGCCACCCTGATTTCCACCTGCACCTTCACGTGGCCCTCCCTGTGTGTCTGTGTCCAAACTCACCTTTCTATGCTGACATCAGTCATATTGGATTAGGGCACATCCTACTCACCACATTTTAACTTGGTAACTTCTACAAAGACCCTATTTCAGCCGGGTGCGGTGGCTCACACCTGTAATCCCAGCATTTTGGGAGGCCGAGGCAGGCAGATCTCCTGAGGTCAGGAGTTCAAGACCAGCCTGACCAACGTGGCGAAACCCTGTCTCTACTAAAAATATAAGAAAAAAAAAAGTTGGGCATGGTGACGTGCACCTGTCATCCCAGCTACTCCAGATTCTGAAGAAGGAGAATTGCTTGAACCCAGGAGGCAGAAGTTGCAGTGAGCCGAGATTGCACCACTGCACTCCAGCTTGGGCAACAAAGTGAGACTCTGTCTCAAAACAATTTTAAAATGACCCTGTTTCCACATAAGATCACATTCTTTATTTATTTTTTTTCCAAGACGGTGTCTTGCTCTGGTGCCCAGGCTGGAGTGCAGTGGCACTATCTCTGCTCACTGCAACTCTGTCTCCCAGGTTCAAACAATTCTCCTGTCTCAGCCTCCCAAGTAGCTGGGATTATAGGTGCCTGCCACTATGCTGGGCTAATATTTGTACTTTTAGTAGAGACGGGTTTCACCATGTTGGTCAGGCTGGTCTCGAACTCCTGACCTCAGGTGATCCACCCCCCACCCCCCTCGGCCTGCCAAAGTGCTGGGATTATAGGCATAAGTCACCATGCCCGGCCCACATAAAGTCACATTCTGAGGCACTAGGGGTTGGGACTCCAGCCTAAGAATTTAAATGTAAGGGGACACAAGCCAGGCCATTTACCTAATCTCAGGCCCTCCCTGCAGTGGGCACGCATGGAGTCACCTTTTCCAGCCTTCTCCCTGGACACAACTGCAGTCTCCCATAGACGGCAGTGGCCGTGCCACGGAGCCATGCCACACAGTGAGGCAGCCAGCTCTCACTTGTCCTTCACAGAGAAACCAGCCGGGCGTGGTGGTTCGTGCCTGTAGCTTCAGCACTGTGGAAGGCCAAGGCAGGCGGGTCTCTTGAGCCCAAGAGGTAGAGACCAGCCTGGGCAACATGGCAGGACCCTGTTTCTAGTAAATAATTGATTAAACCAAAAAATAAGGAAGCCACTGGGCTGATTCCCAGGTGGGCGAGGGCACAAGGGAGTGTTGGATGGCCACTGCCGCTCCACAGTCCACAGCCTACGCCCACAGAATGCAGTGGGGCCGCCGCGGCGATGAACCGAGTCTTGTTTGGTTTGTTTCTTGAGACAGGTGCGAGGTGAACGGTCTTCCTGTATCTTGGCATTTTCTTTTTCCTTCCGAGCCTCTGGTTCACAGCCTCTGTCCCCGCCGTCGTTTTTCCTGTGGGTTTGTGAGGATGCGTCTGTCAGTGTTAAAGACACGGGACGCCCGGGCAGCAGAGCTGGGCTGGGGGCCTGGGGCTCCTCTGTGGTCGGCCATTTGCCTGCCAGGGATGTGGGAAACCAGCGAACGGAGCTATAACCACAGTGTCGAGAAAGCCAAAATACTAGGTCTTGGAATCGAGGTGGAGGCAGGGTGGAGGGAAATTGAGGCTCAGGACACCAAAGGATAGGGGAGCCACGTGGTATTTCCAAGGCTCCGTGTGTCCAGGAGCCCTGACTGGCATGGTATCCAGAGAAGTGTCAGGCTGGGCTGGCTGGGGCAGCACTGGAGTCTGGTCCGCCAGGGACGGGCGTGGGGACTATACCAAGGCCCTGGGGAGAAGGTGAGCAGGTGAGCAGGTGAGCAGTGCCACCTCAGCTGCCCTGTCCAGGCTCGTGAGGCACCACACCGCCTGGGGGAGGTGTGGCCAGGCCAATCCTGTGGGCACCCCGGGTGTCTGGGTGGAGTCTCCCCTTGGTGTACCTCCCTGGGGCTGCCCCCCAAAGCATCAGGGCCCAGGTGGGATGCAGGCGCAGTTGGTGACGCCAAAGGGCCAGACTGAACTGTGGGTTCCAATCACGCCAGGAAGCTCAGAGCAGGCTCACACCTGTGGACCAGCACCTTCCCCTGGCCGCTTTCTCTCAGCCACGCAGGCTGTGGCTTCTACCCTCCTCCTGCTGCTTCTTTTTAAAGGTTAAGGGGTGGTGGTAAGAAATCTGCGCTGAGCGCCAGTGGGAGGGATGGGAGGTGGGGTGGAGACCTGCACTGCTGGCCAAACACCAAAGCCAGGCTGGCCTCCCCGCCCTGTTGCGGGCAGGTCTGGAATTTGAGCCCTGCCCTGAACGGGGAGGGCCCTGCCTGACTGCTTGGTAGCTGGGAAGGGGCGGCTCCCCTAGGTGGGCTTACCACCCTCCCAATGCTCTGGTGCTGCAGATGGGGAACTGAAGCTAGGCTGGGCAGCCCATTTCTCCTGCTCACCCACACCCACTGGTTTTCTGGGCTGGGAGCCCTGATAAGCGGTATTTGCCGAAGGGAGAGCCATAGGGCAGGTTCTGAGCTGGGTTCACAGTGGAGGTGGTCCGGACCCAGAGCCACCCCCTCCCCAGGTGACACTCCCTGCACCCTTCTGGCCTGTAGGCTCTCCCTGTGCCCCGCCCCCTGGTCTCCACCCACCACGCTGGCTGCCAGCACACTCAGCACCGGGTGGGTGGATCTGTGTGCACCAGACTCAAGTCCAAGGCAGCCCCCCACACCATTCCCCCACCCTGAGGTCACACCCTCAGGCTCAGATACCCCGGGGCCAGGCTGCTGTTGCTCAGGCAGCTGGCTCTGCGCGCTGGGCAGCTTCATCTGCCCGCCTAGGTGGCTCCACGGGGCGGGCCCCTTGGCCAGGGAGGGCGGGGCGCACAGGGAGACTTAAAGAGCGACCCAGGTCCCCACCCGGGCCTGACCGCGCAGCTCCCACCATGGCGGAGACCAAGCTCCAGCTGTTTGTCAAGGTGCAGGGCAGACTGAGCTGCAGGGAGGGTGTCTGGGAGCGGGTGCTCTTCTGGGCTTTGCTTTCTGTGGCAGGCTGTGGGGTGGGCCTCCCCAATAATGTCTGAGCTCCTCCCTGTGGGTGGCTAAGGGGACTCGGGCAGCCCTACAGAGGCTGAGTAAAGTGGGACCCAGAAAGTCACCCAGAGAGGGGTCCAGTGGCCCTGGTCCTGCTCCCAGCCTTGGCTCCTGGGCCCAGCCTAGTCTTCTGGAGGAGAACCCCTTGGTGGGGAGGTACCAACCAAGCTGCCAGTGGTGGAGCTTAAGGTCAGTGTTCCAGGATTGGGGGTGCTGGGCCAGGCAGCCCCATCAGCTCTCAGGTCGGGGACTGGCGTGTGGGGGCTGGTGTGCTGCTGGCCACAGCACCCAGTCTCATGTGTGAATCACTCAGAAAACAGCTTGTGGGGCCCACCCCACCCCTGCAACCAGCTTTTGGGGACTGAGCCCAGGGGCCCGGCCTGTCCAGGCTCTGATAAGATTCCAGCGGCCAAGCCTGCTCCAGGCCTCAAGGCTCCCAGCACCTCTGCCTCCCTCCCCATGTCCTGGGGACCAAGTCAAGGGCCCTTACTGGGCACTTGGAAGTCGCGCTGACCGAGCTGGAGCTCTGGCGTCCCTCCAGTCCCGCTGGCAGTGGGAGGCGGGTCCCGCCCAGCCTGGTGGCAGGATACCTGGGTCTGCTCCCAGCCCTGACCTCCCCCTCCTCCCGCCCGCCGCTCCACCCACCCAGGCGAGTGAGGATGGGGAGAGTGTGGGTCACTGCCCCTCCTGCCAGCGGCTCTTCATGGTCCTGCTCCTCAAGGGCGTACCCTTCACCCTTACCACGGTGGACACGCGCAGGTGAGGCACCACCCTGGGGACCCCTGCCTGGCCTCACCTCACACTGGTGGGCCGGCCTCCTCCCACCCTGCTGCTGCCCACAGGTCCCCAGACGTGCTGAAGGACTTCGCCCCCGGCTCGCAGCTGCCCATCCTGCTCTATGACAGCGACGCCAAGACAGACACGCTGCAGATCGAGGACTTTCTGGAGGAGACGCTGGGGCCGCCCGAGTGAGAGCCTGAGCAGGGTGGGAGGGGAAGAGGGGGCGCCCAGAGAGGACGCGCGCAGGACAGAGCCCAGGAAGGCGCTGTGGGGTACTGTGGGGCCGAGACGGGGCTGCCCCCCAGTCTGATGGAGTCTCTCACCCCCTCATCCCGCAGCTTCCCCAGCCTGGCCCCTCGTTACAGGGAGTCCAACACCGCTGGCAACGACGTTTTCCACAAGTTCTCCGCGTTCATCAAGAACCCGGTGCCCGCGCAGGACGAAGGTGAAGCGGGGACAGGGGGTTGGATGCCCAAGTGGGAGGGCGTCCTGGGCCGGGTCCTCACCTCGCCGCCCGCCCCTAGCCCTGTACCAGCAGCTGCTGCGCGCCCTCGCCAGGCTGGACAGCTACCTGCGCGCGCCCCTAGAGCACGAGCTGGCGCTGGAGCCACAACTGCGCGAGTCCCGCCGCCGCTTCCTGGACGGCGACCGGCTCACGCTGGCCGACTGCAGCCTGCTGCCCAAGCTGCACATCGTCGACGTGAGCGCGGAGGGAGGGTGGGCGGGCAAGCCCGGTGCGCTGGGGAACGGCAGGTCCTGACCGCGCCCCGCGATCCTGCCCGCAGACGGTGTGCGCGCACTTCCGCCAGGCGCCCATCCCTGCGGAGCTGCGTGGCGTCCGCCGCTACCTGGACAGCGCGCTGCAGGAGAAGGAGTTCAAATACACATGTCCGCACAGCGCCGAGATCCTGGCGGCCTACCGGCCCGCCGTGCACCCCCGCTAGCGCCCCATCCCGCGTCTGTCGCCCAATAAAGGCCTCTTTGTCAGGAGTGAGGGTATCCTGACATCTGAGGGGTCTCGTGATCACTTTCCATCCCCAAACCCCAGGGTGGGACGCTCAGCCTGATAGCCCAGAACCACAGGGGCAGGAGAGCCGGGGGTCGGGCGGGTCCCATCCTCCACGTTAAGAACGCGCAGACTCCAGGTCTCCTGCAACCGGTGGCCTCAGGGATCTCCAGGACCGGACTGGGCTCCCAAACCAGTCAGGCCGGGATGGGGCGGGGTGCCCGGGGTGGATGGGGGCTGGTACATTCCTCAATCCTGTCCGGGGACAGGCACTCCCCTCCCCGCAGGGCACTTCCACAGCATCTCAGGGTCTGCACAGGCCTTCTCCTGTGTGCATCCTCCTACGGGGCTCCGTGCCCTGCCTGGGTGCGGCCTGGGAGGGTGGGAACAAAGTTCTAAGCCTTGGGGAGCCCTGGCCCTGCCTGGCTGGGCCCCTCTCAGCTCCTGGGCTGGCAGGGCTGGAATAGCTGGACGGTCTGAGTGTGCTCACCTCCCTCCAGCCCGGCAAGGAAGTCTCCAGGGAACTGAGATGCTGCAGCATCTGTTCACATCCTGTGGCCCCACACCTAGAGTGCAGGCCCAGGGGCATTCCCTGATCCCTTCCCAGGCTAGTGCCAGGAGTCAGAGCCCCACCAGAGCCTCCAACAAAGGGAGCGGTTTATTTGACAGGGAAGGAACTTGAGGAGCCACCTTAGTCCTGGCCCAGGACAGGCAGGTGGAGGTGGTGGTTGGGGGGGGGTCTCTGATGAGGGCCTCGAAGACTGCCTGTCCCCTTACAGGCAGACTCCTCGTGGGGCCACACTTGTGCTGCACCTTCAGGTCTCATCAAAGTCCACGCCACCAGCTGGTTTCTTACTGAGAAGGAAGAAGGGTGTCACTATGGCACTATGGTGTGGAGAAAGGGGTGGGGTCCAGGGTTGGACCCTGGGTGCAGGAAGGGGCCAGTGGGCGGGTACCTCTTAAACCCAGGGTTGATGAGCGACTCTCCCGGACACCGCCTCCTGACCCCAGGTCCAGGGCCACCTCTCTGGGGATCTGGGTCTGGGGGAAAACAGGATGGGGAGGCTCCTGAACCTGGCAGCATCCCAGCCACAACCTTCTCCGAATAGACAGGCATTCTCTCTGGAGCATGAGACTTGTTCAGGGGAAACTGAGTTCCAGATTAAAGCGCATAGCCCTACTTGAGTCACAGGCGTACATGCCTTACCTGGTAAGAAGCGCTGAGGCCCTGCAGGCCGGGGACTCTTCCTGGGGCTGGCAGCTGTCTCTTCTGCAGCTGGGGAGGAAAGCCCATGGGAACCCCACTCAGTGCCAGGAGTGGGGGCAAGAGCAGGGGACCCCAGTGAAGGTATGAGGTGCCCACCCCCAATCCTACCTGCCAGTCGCCGCTCCAGGCTCCACACGCGCTTTGCCAGGCCCAGTGTCAGCGCCTGCAGTCTGGAGGCTGCCTCTGGGCCTGGTACCTTGGAGAGGTCAAAGGCCAGTGCCGAGGGGCCCCCTGAAAGGGTCAGGGATGCTCTGTCCTCCTGCAGGGTCAGAGCCACAGCTTGCTGCTCACAGGCTGCCCTGGAAGAGGAGAGGTGCTGAGAGCTGTGGCAGATCCTCCTCCTCCCCACCCACCTTCCTCCCTGCTTGGGTCTCACCTGAACCGGGGGGTGATGTCCTCAGCCGCACTCAGACCAAAACGGGCTTTCTAGAGAGCACAGGTGCTTGTCACCAGCTGCCTGGAACCTGAGACCCACTGGGAGCACCCGAAACCTGCCCGACCCCAGAGCCACTTGGGACCCCTAGCCAGTGTGAGGACTACAGCTACAGGGCGGGCAGAGGGTGTCAGAGCCGTCTGGGGAATCCCAGATGTCGGTCACCCCAAACACGATCTGGACTGCAGGGAGGGGTGTGGCGGCTCCCAGACCTGCCCAGTTACCCACGAGGGCCGCCAGGCTGTCCGGCGTGAAGCAGGTGCTCCAAAGCTCCGCGGCGTCGGTCACGCTGGGGGAGAGGGCCTGTCAGGCGGGGCCGCCCGCGGAGCTCCCCGCACCCCTATCTCCCCGCGGACCCCCCACTCACTAGAGGTTGAAGCCGCCGCCTTCCCCCTCCCCGCTTCCCTCCCCTTCGCAGTAGCACACGAAGCGGGGCGGCTCGGGGCCCGGCGGCAGCGTGCAGAGTGGCGGCGACA
>NW_012117821.1:1371264-1379280 GCF_000951035.1 Colobus angolensis palliatus
CGGAGCTAAAGGCACAGGCCGGGCCGGGAGGACCCGGTACCCGCGCGGGCTTCAGGTGACTAGAGGCCGGGTTTAGTGCGCGGGGCGGGCCGGAGCAGGGCGTCCTCGGTCAGGGATCCAGAGGCCCTGCTCCTAGCGCTGACCTCGCCGGGCGTGGGCTTCGCAGCGGGATCCTGGGCTCTGGCTCTCGTGCCCGCGAGCAGTCCCACTCTAACCTCGCCCCCTCCCGCCCCCGCCCCGGCTCCACGTCCAGCCGAGTCCGGGTTCCCTCCGTGGCGCCGTGGGTACGTCCTGGAGCCCCGCCCTCCCATCGTCTTCACACACCAACGGGAAGCTTCCTAACCCTAACTGTAAGAAGTTATGGTTGGCCCGGCAAGGTGACTCACGCCTGTAATCCCAGCACTTTGGGAGGCCGAGGCGAGCAGATTGCCAGAGTTCAGGAGTTCGAGACCAGTCTGGCCAACATGGTGAAATCCCCTCTCTACTAAAAATACATAAAAATTAGCCGGGTGTGGTGGTGCACGCCTGTGAGGCAGAGGAATTGCTTGAACCAGGGAAGTGGAGGTTGCAGTGAGCCGAGATCGCGCCACTGCACTCCAGCCTGGGTAACAGAGTGAGACTCCGTCTCAAACAAACAAAAAAAGAAGTCACAGTACAGAGCGATCCCCAGGGAGGAAGACTTCTGTGCTCTCTGTTCACCTGGCCAGGACAGGGGCTGCTGTACACACCTCCACCCTGATGCAGAACTGAGAGAGGGGGGCCTCCCTCCAAGAAATGCACAGTGCCATAGGCACTCAGGGCGTTTATTGCGCTTGGGGCCAAGGTGTGGAGAGAGGGGCTTTTTGGGGAGGGCTGGGCGCATGGAGCAGCTGACCCCTGCAGGCACTCAGGGGCTGGACCCCTCACGGCAAAACAAGTAGCAGGTGGGGGACGTCCCTTGCCTCCGCCCCTCCCGACGCGCAGCCCCGCGGTTCCCCAGGCTGCTGCCGCTCGGATCCGCCCGGATGCCCCATCACCCCCGCTCTCGCCCCCAGCTGTTCCGAAGGTAGGGGGCCCCACGGTGCAGCCCACGGCCGTAGGAGGGCCCATGGTCCGCAGCTCCACATGGCCGTGGTCTACTCACCCGGGAGAGCGCGCCCGCACACTGGTCTGCAGAGAGAGTGGGCCTGAGGCGCCCCCCTGGTGCCCTCTTCCTTGGGACGGAGGCCCCCGACCTGCCCCAACGGGATCTCCTCCTGGGAACACTGCCCTGTCTCACCCTCCCCCGACCCGGACAGGCTGGGTCTGCCCCCAGCACTTCTGTCCCGAATCTGAGATCAGTGGAGTGACTAGGGCCTGGCCCTCCCAGCAGGGGTGTGACCCGGGGCCTGGCCCTCCCAGCAGACCTGCGGGCACCGCTCACCCAACTTCCGCAGCAGGACGCCCTGGCTGGGGCTCAGGCCCACTTGGGGCGCCAGTAGCTGCATCTTCTGGGCGCCTTCGGGAAACAGCTCCGGGGCTGGAGCTGAAGGTGGGGAGGGCGGGTGAGCTAAAGGGAAGGGGTTGGAGGGGCGAAGAGAGGGCGAGAGGGGCAGGGAGGGGTGAGAGGGGCGGGGAGAGGCCGGGACCCGTGGTCACAGACACCGGGAGCCAGCGGTTCCGCCTTCCCCGCGCAGAAGGCACTGGTGCAGGCACAGGGGCCACGTTCCAGACCCAAAGCTGGGGGGTGTCTGGGCCTCCGCCCCGCAGCCCGCCCACCGTAGAGCTGCAGTCACTGGTTCTGCAGGCCCCCTTTCCCTGTCTCCAAGTACAGCAAGGCAAAGTGCTGGTAGTCGGAGAAGGCCACTTGGATATCAGTCAGCGCCATGGCTGGAGGAGCCAGAGCCGGTGACCCTAGGCCCAGGGCACATCCCCCCAGCGTGGCATCCCTCATGCCCTGGCCCCAGGTGCCAACCCAGCAGCCCACACAACCCCCAGGGCCCCCACCCCAGAGCCCTGCCTGCCACCCCACCTTACCTGGGTTGCTGAACTGCCCCCTACAGCACCCTTGGTGAAGGTTGTGTCCATTTCCTGGCACCCGCCATCGGACCTGGGGAGGAGGAGCCCCAGTCCCCTGAGTGGCCACCCCTGCCCAGCGCCCAGGCCCAGAGCCTACCTTGCTGTCTCTGAGCCCAGGGTCCCCTGTTCACCTTCACAATCCTTAGAGAACATGGGGGCCGGGCGCGGTGGCTCAAGCCTGTAATCCCAGCACTTTGGGAGGCCGAGACGGGTGGATCACGAGGTCAGGAGATCGAGACCATACTGGCTAACACAGTGAAACCCCGTCTCTACTAAAAAAAAACACAAAAAACTAGCCGGGCGAGGTGGCGGGCACCTGTAGTCCCAGCTACTCGGGAGGCTGAGGCAGGAGAATGGCTAAACCCCGGGAGGCGGGGCTTGCAGTGAGCTGAGATCAGGCCACTGCACTCCAGCCTGGGCGACAGAGCGAGACTCCGTCTCAAAAAAAAAAAAAAAAAAAAAAAAAAAAAGAGAACATGGGACTTTAGGATGACCTTAGAGGTGGGGACACTCCTGCTGGGGGTGGGGGGGGTATTAAGTACCTGCTCATGGGCACACAGTCTAGAATGCAGGGTCTCCAGGTCCCCCTTCCAGACACAGACACACAGAAGACGCACACATACACACATGCACACACACAGAGATACACACAGACACAGATACACTGACAGACACATATACACACACAGTCACATAAAAGACACACGCAGAGATAGACACAGACACTCAGAAACAGATACACAGACGCATACAGCGATACACATACAGAGACACACACACAGAGGTACACAGCTACACAGAAGACACACACACACACACACACATGCAGAAATAGACACACACAGAGACACAGCCACATACAGTAATACACACACACAGACATGCAGACACTTTTCTCAACACCAGGCCTCAGGCGGTGCTTCCTCCTGGGCCTGGGTCCCTCTGGACCCCGTGAGGCTGCCATCTGGAGCTCTGCAGCACGGAGCCCTTGAGGACCTGTGGTCTGACCCCGATGTGCTGGGGACACCGTGGTCCCTCTGGACCTTCATCTGGCCTCATCTGAGGCTGAGTCTGATGGGCTCGTGGGGTCACTTACATGGGATATCCAAACTTGAGGGCCAGGTCACTGTTCTCCAAGGGGATCACTAAGACCACAGGCGTCTTCATGGTGTCCTTGGAGTCCAGGAATTCCTGGTCATCTGACACCACCCCGACCATGTACCAGGTGCCCTGGAACCGCAGGGCAAGTGCAGGGAAGGCTGGGAGGCCGCCCCTGTGCCCTGGGCCTGAGCCCACCACGTTCTGTCCTGACACAGCTGCTTCCTGGCCAGGACAGGGGCTGCTGTACACACCTCCACCCTGATGCAGAACTGAGAGAGGGGGGCCTCAACAGATGAGCAACTGGCCTCCACCAACCCAGCACCAGCCTGTCTGCAGCTGGCACCCAGGGGGTACGGCTGGATGGGTGGGGCTGTGGCAAGGTCACAGGTCTATGTGGGGTGGGTGGGGGACAGTGAGGGGCAGGCAGCTGCAACTTGTCCCAGTTTTGGGCCCTGGGGAGTGATGGAGGATGCAACCGAAAAGCTAAGATGGAGGCCTGCAGTCTTCCCCAGCCAACCCCTACCCCAGTCACATGGAGCAGGTGTGGTGGGGGGTTTCCCATGCCCCCAGCCCTGCTGAGCCTGGATCAAAGAGAGTGTGGATAGGGACCTGGGGTGCAGCACCAAAGCTGGGAGGACTCATTGGAGAGGAGGAGAAAACAGGGCTGGGCGCACCTGGCTAGCATCAAAGTTGGCCTGGATGGGGACCTGGGCCTGGCCTGGGGACACCCAGAGCAGGACAAGGAGGGAACTGATCAGCAGAGCCCGAAGCATCGTGCAGCAAGGTGGCATGGCGTCTCCTTGGGACACGGGAGCAGGACAGAGCTGAGGTGGCTCCTCTGTAGGCTTTATGCCCCCGAGGTGCCCTGGGGCGGCTGGCCTGGGACTGCACCCACTGTGATAGGCTTCTGATGGAGCTGCACGCTGCAGTGCTCTGGCCTGGCTCCCTCCACCCAACCCCAGCCATGCCTTGCCTTTCCTCCGGGGTGGGGCCGGATGCCTGGCAGCTGAGGGTAGTTCTAATGGGACTCTGGGCTAGGGGGCCTGCAGCTCACCCCATCCTGCCTCTCTGGCCTTCTGCAGCCCCTCTGGGATGTTGGATCCTCACTACTTTGAGCTCAGGCACAGCCCTAAGCCCCCTTCTCCGGGAAGGCCACCCAGAAGCTCACCCTCACCTCTGACCCTCAAAAAGGTTGGTACCTCTGCAGGGCCTGCTCAGGGGGTCCTGGTGGGCAGGTCACAGTGAGTCTTGTACATTGTGTACCTAAGAAAGGCTGCCTGGGTGGGAATCTGGGAGGGAGCAGGGTTGGGCAGGGCACCGGTGGGGCACGGTGTGCCCGTGGTGCCAGGGCTCTGGCGAGTGGACAAGGCTGTGATCTGGTGGCCCAGGTCAGAGGGCAGGGGGTGCTCAGGGAGCCAGAAGGGATGTGGGGTGTCCTGTCCCCAGCCCACTCTGTCAGTCTGTCCTGATGCAGGGTGGAGACACTCTGGCATGTTTCAAACAAATGTTCCTTTTTTGTCCCCTGAAACCCTTATCTCTGCCCAATCTCAGTGCGTTAATCCCACACCTCAAGACACTCAACAGGTCCAAAGCTCCTCTGGGGCCTTGAGCCTCAGGCCTTTCCTGCTGAGGGGGTGACAGGGTGGGGTTGGGGGTGCAGGGTACCTGCCTAAGGGATTAGATGAGTCACTGACCCCCCCAGCTCAGCACCGGCCTGGTGGCAGTGGCAGCTGAGGGGGTATGGCTGGACGTGTGGGGCTGTGGGGCAGGGTCACACGACTGTGTGGGCTGGGTGGGAGACAGTGAGGGACACCCCCTCCTAGCTGTCCTGACTCAAGACCCCACTGGGAGCAAACACTAGACGGTCTGTTCCTTCGTTGACCTCAGGCTGAGATTTGATAGAGCAGGAGGTCCAGGTGGCCAGGGCCAGGCCCAGGACTGGTGACGACAGCACAGACAGCCAGGAGCCAGCCTACTGACTTGCTTCCGGAGTTTATTCTGCAGAGCCAGGATGAAGCCCGAGGGGGCAGGGGTGCTTTGGCGGGGAGCCGGGGCAGGGGCTCGGGGAAGGAACAGAGCGGAGACATCCAGATCACAGGGTTCACCTGGCTGGCCGGGGTCCCAGCTTCAGCCCTGGGGAGTCCTGGGGGGTGCAACCGAAAGCCGAGGATGGAGGACTGCAGTCTTCCCCAGCGCACCCCCGCTCCACTCGGATGGAGCAGGTGCAGGGTAGGGGGACTTTTCTGTGTCCCCAGCCCTGCTGAGCCTCGCTGAGAGAGCAAGATCCACCACTGGGGCTCGGATCTTGGATCCCCGCTGCCCCAGGGTCCACAGACTCCACCCTTCCCAGCCCCAGGATCCACAGACTCCAGCTCCAGCCTAGGCCTCCCTCCTGGGGGTGGTGGGTGAATCCGCTCCGAGCCTGCTCCCCTGAGCTCTCCCACGGCATCCATGTAGCGTCCTCGGACTTCCCCTTCCATCCCCTGTCCCCTCCCATCCCATCTCCCCCACCCTGGTTTACCCCTATCCCAGGTGCCAGATGCCCTCGCTGCCAGATGGCCCCTGTGGTATAGCCCCTTGGCCTTGTCTGCTTGGGGCCTCACACCTGCACCCCCCAATCGTGAGCCTTCAGGGGTCAGCCCTATTCCAGCCGCTGGGACAGGTTTTCCTTCCGAGCCTTACACCTGTGCACTCATCAGTGTGGGCAGGCCCTGTGTCTCCTGCCCAGCCCTGGATGACGGCAGCCATCAGGAAGGATGGGTCTGCAGCACCAGGCTGTCCTGGGGCCCTGATCCATCGCAGAGTGGGTTGGGTGGATGTGTGTTGAATGAATGAATGAATGAATGAATGAATGAATGAATGAATGAATGAATGGAGTGGCTCACCTATTGTTCCGTCATGCACTTATCTGCCAAGAAAGAAGCCGGGGCTGTCGTCAGAACACCAGACTTAGGCCAATTTTCCCACTGGGCTTCCTGTCCCTCCCCTAACACAGAGCTCGTCTTGACTGAGCCCCCAAACTGCAAAGACCCCCCCATCACCTCCCACCTCTCCCCTGGCCCCTCAAAACAAAGAGAGGGTCTTTCTCCACCTCTGCTGAGAGCAGGCTGTCCGCCCCAGGAGGCTGTGCCTGAGCGCAGTATGGTTGGTCCTCCTGTATGCCCCATAGGCACCCTCTACCCTATGCTCCCCACCAGGCTGGAGCCCCACATCCTGGGAGCTGCTGGGGCCTGGCACAGAGTGGGCGCCTGGTCTCCATGTCCCCCATGGAGGGGGCTTCTCACGAAGGGGCTGCAGGAGGGAGGTTCTGACTGGAACACTCACTCCCTCTGTCCCTGGCCCAGGCCTCAAGCAGGGCGGGGCCACCTCCTCCCCTCTGCCTCTCCCTGTCAGGAGACTGCCTGCCTGCCTCTAATCTGACCTTAATCCTCTACACATCAGATTAGGACCCCTTACCGGTTTGGGGCAGGAAGACAATGGTATCCTCTGTGAAGCCCTGGGCCTTGCAGAAGGCGGTAAATTTCTCTTTTAACTCAGCCCTGGGGGTCTGGGTTCGGCCTGGGACAGAGTGGAGACGGAGCTGGCCTCAGCAGGGGGATGGTGTATGCCCTGCCCTGGGTCTTGGGGAGCCCCCTCTGGTCATGCCTGTGTGCGGGCGGCATCGGCGGGCACGTACTGTAGAGGGTGGCCATGCGGAAGTCCTCGCCGGGGCCCTTGCTGCCCTGGCTGTACAGCAGGGCGTAGTGGTCGTAGTCGGTCTCCACCACTGACACAGAGTAGGTGCTGCCCCAGTCTGGGAACCCAAGAAACGACCCTGTTGGGGACTCAGCCCCACAAACCTCACCTCTGCTTCAGGGAAGGGGTGCACCTGTGGGTTGTGGGGGCACTCAGGCCCTCGGCTGGCCCGGGATGCTCCGCCACCCGGCTGCTCTCCAGTCAGTGCCCTGCTCCCACCTGCACAGCCTGTGAACTCTGTCCCTAAACCAGAATCTGGGGCAGCCAGGCTCAGAAAACCAGGATTCCTGGTGCAGCCGCAGAACTCGCTGCCAGAACCCGAAGTGAAGAGGTTTCCCTGTGGGAGCCATTCCCCAGGTGGGAGTGAGGAAGCCCCTGGGTCCTGGGGAGGAGAACTGGGAGGAGGCATGTGGAGGGGCCTTGGGGGGCTGCTTATGTGGGGAAAGCTCCACAGGGCAGGGGAGGGGCCTGGCAAGACACTGGTGGGCTCCAGAGAGGATCCAAACCCCTGGAGGAAGAGTCTCTCTGTCCCCAGCGCTCGTGCATGGGCAGTCATGCCCAGGCCTGGCCTTGGCCTCTGACGCTGGTGGGGCAGCCATCACCCCCCACCCCATGGATCTCCGCGGCAGGGGGCTGGCCCAGAGTCGCCCGCATGGCTGGGCTCAGGGAGCTGGTGGAGGCCCCACTCACGGGGACTCTGGTAGCTGTAGGAGCCGAGGGACCCCGCCGGCTGCAGCAGCATGGTTCGGGTCTCACACTGGTTTTTCCTGTAGGTGGGTGACCTCGGGGTCAGGGGTTAGGCCCGAGGGTGCTCCTGGACCTCTTCGTCCCAGCAGCCCACCTGCCCGCTGTCCCACCTGAGGAAGGTAGAGGTCAGGTTGAAGCCACCATCCGCGGCAGGGGCCACCACCGACTTGCACATGGACAGCGCCGCCTTCTTCTCCCGGAGCCAGCTCGAGTTGGAGGCGAGGCCCGCGCTGAACCAGCGCCCCAGGAACTGCAGCGAGCGACCCCCAGCCGCGTCTGCCAGGACCCTCCGGACCCACTGGTGCCGACCCGTGGAGGCGCCTCTGCCCCTCCCGCTCCAGTCGTCAACCCGGCCCCGCCCCCACGCTCAATCACGCCCCGCCCCAGGAGCTGACC
>NW_012117821.1:1379858-1405770 GCF_000951035.1 Colobus angolensis palliatus
TGGCTGGCTGTGCGGTGCGCGTCCCCCGACCCCCCACTGCGCACGGCGTTTTTGGAGCCATCCCCGTGCCACACCCGCCCGTGTCCTGGCACCCAGATGTGGAACGTGCGCTCGTGTGATCTCTGGGGGTCGCGTGCCCGTAGGAGTGGCCGTGTTTGGATGGCGTGGGAGCGTGTGTGGCCCGGTGTCTGCGTGGCCCATCAGGGGAGACTGGACGTGGTGCCCAGGGAGGGCCTCTCGCGGCCAGCCTCCTGGGGCAGCTACCCAGCCTCCTTCCTGCGCGCCCGTTCAGTCCCTGGCCGGCACTGCCCGGCACTGCGGCACTGCGGGACTTCGCTCGCTCCTCCGGGGGAGAAGACCCAGCCGGAAAGTGCCCTTCCCCTGACAGGGCCCTGTAGCCCTTGGGGATGGCTCAGGGAAGCCCCTCACCTTGTCCGGCTGGAAGTTGGGCTGCACGGAGACCTGGGCCTCGGGTGCTGCCTGTAGGCCGCCCAGCAGCCCCAGCAGGACCAGTCCCATCCACAGCGTGTGATGAGTAACCATTCTCCTGCAGCAGAGCAGGTGTCCGGGGCCTGGTGCCAGTGGTGTGGGAGAGCGAGGGAGGTGTGCGGAAGGTGTGCAGGAGGAGCGGAGGGCACTGAGGAGACCCCTATTTATGGGCCAGGCTTGGCCTCCACCCAGGGCCCGAGGACAGCCCACTGAAGACTCGTGATGCTGGGGGATGGGGTGGCCGGGCACAGCTGCAGCCTCGTCCCCCACAGGGCGCTTATGCAAGAGGCCTGGGCCTGCTGCCCCGGCTGAGGCAGTGTGGGGTGAGGCAGAGGCCCCTGCCCACTGGTCCCAGAGACAGAGCTGGCAGGGACCTTGCCCACCCTCCTCCTGCTGGCAGGGCACACCGACGCAACGGCCCTCATAGAGCAGAGGCTGTGTTTCTCAGCCATGCCCGCCTCCGAGGCCTCTGGTCACTTCCCACTGGGGGCCAGGACCCACATCTCGCAGCCCCTACCATCATTCCCTTTCCGAGCCCTGCCACCCCAGAAGGGGACACAAAGCTCCACTTCCACCCTGAGAAGCCCAGCAAGTGAAGTGTTGGTGAGAAGCTCAGGCCAAGGTAGAGAAACTTGATCTGCCCTGCAGGGTCCCGAGGGCCAGGTGTGCTGGGCATGGCTTCCCCCATGGCCGGCTGTTGGGGCTCTGATAGTGACCCCTGGGCACCCATTTCATCCTGGGGCACCTTTGGGCTTGAGCACAGGCCCTATCCCTTGCCAGAGGCCCCACCTTCTCCCAGCAATCCCCCCACCCTGAGTGTGACCCCCACCGAGTCTGGGCCTCCCCACCCCAAGTCTGGTCCAGACTCGGGAGCACCCCATGGGGCTGTCCTGTTACTCCAGTGCTGCATCCTGCTCCTTGGGCCCCTCCAGCTCGTCGGCCCTGGCTGGGGCTCTGTCACAAGCTGTCACAGGCAGGCACATGCGGTGGGCCCTGTCTGGATTCTGCTGGGACTGAGCTTCCCTGGCAGGTGTGGTGGGTGAGCGCTGCCGCTGATCTGAAGGTAGGCCTGGGTGGGGAGCTGGGAAATGTACGTGAGAGCAGGAGTAAGTGGGATGGGGTGGGGTGGTGAGCTTCTAGGGGGCCGCTGGCGACCACTGGGGGCTGGAGCCCGTCTTCTTTCTGGATTCTATGGCCCATCCCTTGCTGGGGGCTCATGGGCCCTGGGAGTGGGCTGGCATGGACTGCTTCCTTGTTCCCCGTTCCCAATGCCCGGGGGTCAAGGAGGCCAGACGGGGGGAGGCGCACGCCTGTGTAGCAGCAGCGGCTACTGGGCAGCACTGGTGTCAGGGCTGGTGGGGGTGGCCGGTCAGCGTCCCAGGCAGAGGCCAAGGTGAGGGAGTGAGTCCCAGGGAGCCGGGAGGCACCAGAGAGGTGGGGGAAGGAGGGCAAAAGTGCAGGGGGACCAAGGTAGCCCTGAGAACCCACTCCTCCACCCAGGCCTCCCATCAGCCCCTGCCCGGAGCAGCGGTGTGCTGCTGGCTCAGCTGCCATCTGTGCCCTAGGTTGAGAGGGAGGGTCTGTTGGAATAGATAGGGGTGGGGTGCCTAAACCCAGAACCCCACATGGCCCCCAGGCCTGACTCAGCTACAGAGCTAGGGGTTCCCATCAGGACAAGGGAGAGGCAGGAAGAGAGTTGTGGCTGGGACATCATCACAAGATTGGCCTCCTGCCCACTGCCAGCTGAGTCCTGACTGTCATTCCACCCTGGTGGGGCTGGTGGCTCACCGACTGGCCTGGCTGGAGGTCCCAACCCGGACCAGGCCAGTCCAGGACAAGAGCGCCTCCCAGTGGTAAGCAAGCCCTGGGGCGTGGTGGCAAGTGGCCCAGGGCAGGGAGACCCGGGACACGTGGCTCTGGGTCTGAATGGCTTCCGTCGGGGCAGGCCTGGGTCACCTGCCAGGGAGGGACTCTGAAGCCTAATGGGGCAAGGTCTTCCCATAGCCAAAGGGGTTCCCAGGGATCTCGGGTGTCCAGCCCTCAAACCCAGTGCCTAGAACAAGGACCAAGCCCCTCCTCTTCCTCATTTTCTAATGGGCAGCAGAAGGCCCGGCAGGTCCCGTGTCCCTTCTCCCTGACCAGTCGTTACTGAGACCATGTGGTCATTGGCGCCTGGGGAGCTGGAAGAGCTGACAAACTCATGCTTTGGTTCAGGAACCGACTCCTCAGTCCCTGTGGTCAAGATGGCCAGCAGGAGGTCAGAGACACTCCCCAGACACGGTTGAGTGAGGACCAGTGAGTGGAAGCCGCCCACGAGCCCTGATTCATGGGCGCACCTGGGCTTACCCGAGGGCTGGAGATTCATCTCTCACCACATCCAGGAAGGGCAGGGCACTTGCCAGCTCCTGGTGAACACACGCCAGATTTCTCCCCTCCTCCCCCGACTAGGATTGTGCGAGGTGGACAGGGGCAGGAGGGGCCTTCACGGAGCTTCTTGCAGCTTGGGCAGGGACAAGGACCCCCTCACTGCACACGCTCTGTGTCCTTCCCTTTGCTCTGAGCTTGACTGCCAGGCAGGACCTTGGTGGAGCCTAGGGGAGGGCTGGGCAGGAAAGAGGCTGGCCGCCCCACCCCGCTGCTCTGGGAACCAGTTGCTTTGAGTCACAGAATGCAGGGACTTGGCCTCCACCCTAAGAGGTCACGAAGGCCATCCTCCTGCCTGTGGCCCAGGCAGGTCAGAGACAAGGCTGGTGGCCTGGGCCTGGGCTCCCAGAACTGACTCCAACCTTTTCCTGGAGGGAAGCTATGTCTGCCCTGGGGCCCTGGTCAGCATCCTCTGGGGGCAGTGGTGCCCCTATCCAGCGACCCCACCAATGGTTTGCCCTCTAGGGCCGAGGCTGACCCAGTGACTGGTGGGACCTGAGCTCGACTGAGTGCCCACCAGCCTCGAATAAACTCTTGGGGACCTCGTGAGCCCCACCCACTTGTGGCCGGGCATCAGCTCCCCTAGCCTGGGACTGGGGAGGGGCAGCCTCTACACTCCACCTTTCAGAGGTACCCAAGCCTCCCGGCCCCAGAGGCTCACTCCTGCCAGAGCTGCCCCACTAAGGAGCTTCCATAGGGGAGGGCAGTGCCCAGGATCATTGAGACTCTGTGTGGAGTGTTCTGGACAAGTCGGGCAGAAGATCCAGGCCCAGCCCTGAGCGGGGGTAGGCACGGAGGTGGGGAGCAGCCTCTGGAATCGGGTCTCCACTTGTGCCCTGCAGGAGCCAGCCCCTTGTGCTGAATGGAATTCTGGCTTCTGGTCTCTGTGGGGAGCGGTGCCCAGCCTGGTGCTACAGTGACCCAGGAGTCACTGAGATTGTAGCCGGGGAGACCAGGGCCGGGTGCAGTGGGAGAAGCCCAGCTCAGAGCTCCTCTGGGGGCAAGAAATTCTCCCCCAGGCCTCCCTGTGTCAAAGGAGCTGCTCCGTGATTGAAGGAGGCCTGAGTGGACGGGCCACGTGGGACAGCCCCTCCTCAGGGCATCTCTGAGCTGCTCAAAGCATGGGGACCACTCTTCACCCAGTCTGCCTCTCTGTTCCTGGCTGTTTGGGTGTTTACTGACACTGGGAACGGCCACCTCTTCACTCACCCTTTCTGGCTGCCTCTGGCCACCTCTCCCAGCACCACCCTGGAGGTCAGGCTTCCCCAGCAGCCGGGGACAAGCCAGAGGACGGGGAGCCGGTGTATCCCTGGGACTTGAGACTCCTATGTGCATTCCTGGCAGTGAGGTCCAAAGACAGTTATGGCCAAGCTGCAGCCAGTTTTGCTACTTTGGAGCCAGGGCTGGGTTGGCTGTCTCTCGGGGACAAAGGGCAATTTGGGGGTGCTGCAGTGATTTGTCCAATGTGGGGCTCCAGCAGGCTTGGCAGAAGCTGCTGCATCCCAAAGGCAGCAGGGCTGTGAGGAGGGGGTGGCCTAACCCCCGACACCACACCCACACCCCCAGCCTCGAGACGCTCGGCTCCAGGATCCCGGTGCTGTGAGCGGCGCTGTGGACCTCTGAGGCCCAATCTGACTTCAGGAAGCGCCCAGCTAGGTCATGGAAGGTCAGGGCTAAAGTGTCCCCACCTCGCCCGTTTAGGGGCTGGGCGGGAGCTCCCCAGGCCGGCGGGATCTGGGCAGGGGCCAAGCCTGGGAGGGCCTCACCTAAGGACCCCCAGGTCACTGTAGCACCAGGCTGGGCACCGCTCCCCACGGAGACCAGAAGCCAGAAGGGCCATTCCACGCAAGGGGCTGGCTCCTGCAGGGCACAAGTGGAGACCCGATTCCAGAGGCCGCTCCCCACCTCCGTGCCTACCCCCGGTCCGGGCTGGGCCTGGATCTTCAGGGTCTCCTAGCTCCCATCTGGGGAACATGGGGTGGCCACGGGGAGGCTGGGCCCACACCCCTGAGATGGGGGCTCCTGCCTCTCACTCTGAGGTTCCTTCGAGGCAGCCCAGGAGGACGCGGCCACAGCTCTGAGAAGAGCGAGCGGTGAGGGAAGCGCTCCTAGCAGGGGCAGGGGGTGCCAGGTGCTGTGGAGCTTGGCAGGGCCCCTCAGTCACAGGCCTCCATGGCCTGGTCACCCCATGGTCCCAGCCCCCCAGCCTAGGGCAGTTTCTGTTGGGCGCCATCGAGGGCTGTGCTTGAGGATGAATCTGGCTCTGTTCACCTGAGAGTGTGGGACAGACCAGGAGAGCACCCAGCTGGGAGGGAGGCAGCTGCTGGGATCCTCGAGGCCCTCCTTCCTCCCGGCCCTGGCACCCCCACTGCCCCTCTCTCCCCTGCAGGTCTCTGCGTCTCCCTTCTCTCACTCCAGCCCCTCCGCGATTCTCTGCCTGGGCCTGCCCCCCCTCTGTCCTGAGGACAGCAGAGCGTGGCCCGGCCCTTGGCGACCCCACCCTCACCGCCAGTCCCAGCCTTGCTGGTGCCCCCTCCCCGTGGGAGGCTCGACCACACCTGCCCCTACCGCCCCATCAGAAATAAACAGTCTGTGCCAGGAGGAGCCGGATCCAACTGTCCTGGAGCACGGGGTGACTGTGGGTGGGCAGGGCCGCCAGGAGCAGCCCAGGTTCCAAGCCCAGTCTGGGGCAGGAAGGGAATGTGGTCAAGGCTGATGCCCAGGATCTGGTCAAATTTGATAAATTTCTCCCTCAGGTCGAAATCCAGGTCCTTCCCCTACCCTGTGCCAAGAAGAGGGGTGAGCCCTGGGGAGACCCCTCCCTCCCCAGCCCAGCCCTCAGGGGATCCTGGGCGGCCCCTTACCACCGTGCTCAGGGCCTCACCAAGCAGCTGGGCCTGGGTCCCTTCTCCTGGCGCCTGGTCTTGGCGTAGCCTCCATCTTGTCATTTTCCAGCCCCACCTCTGCAGGGAGCAGGCGAGGGTCAGGACCCTACTGCTGCGGACAGGCTGCTGACCGTGCCCCCTCTGGTGCCACACCAAGACCTTCCCTGGAGTGTCCTTTTTAATTTATTGATGTTTTTAGGGTCAGGGTCTTGCTCTGTCACCCAGGCTGGAGTGCAGTGGCACGATCACAGCTCAGTGCAGCCTCCTGGGCCCAAGCGATCCTTCCTCCACAGCCTCCCAAGTAGCTGGGACTACAGGCATGCACCACCACACCCAGCTAATTTTTCTATTTTATTTTTGTAGAGACAGGGTCTCACTATGTTGCCCAGGCCGATCTCGAACTCTTGACCCCAGAGTCTTGACTCCTGCCTCGGCCTCCCTAAGTGCTGGGATTACAGATGTGGAGTGTCCTTAACTTGGGGGCAGTTCTGGGCCTTGCTTGGGGTGTCAGGCAGGGAAGACTCACCCTCCCTCCAAGGGGGTTCTGATCTGGCTGCTTCTCAGGGACGGGGGTCCTGGCCCAGCATTCGCAGAGTGGGTCCCTGTGGGAGGAGGAGGTTGTGGTGGGGAGAGGCTGGGGTGAAGGCTTTGGGGAGGGGCAGGTTGGGTGAGCTGGGGAGGGGAGGCTTCCTGGCCTCCTGGAGGGTCCTGCTCCCCACTCTTCCTGAGGCTGTTCTTCCTGGCAGCCTGCCTGTCCCCACCTCTGACCATGTCCCTGCCCGTGGAAGTTCTCACTGCATGCGTGGAATTGGGGCGTCCCAGCCACAGTTACCGTGTCCTTTGGCCCTGCACCCTGCCCTGATCTTCCCCTGCCCCTGGGTCTCAGGACAGGCTCCTCCTCCAAACTGCAGGCCCCAGGAGAGGAGCAGGGGCCCTACAGCTGTGCTGAGGGTGTGGGTGAGCTCCCTCAAGGCAGGCGCTGCCTCCTTCTGCCCACGGGGACCGCCCACGGGGTCTGCCCACCTGCCTGTCTGTATGAGGGGTCTCCACCCCCAGCCCTCCGTCTCCCCTCCCCGGGCAGTCCCATCACCTGGCAGGGGCTCTTGGCACCCAGCTTCAGCTGAGCAGGCTGGATGTGACCACGGCTGCCACCAACATCCTGAATTGGGACCTGCGTTCGGGCCTGAAGGTGTTGACTGCCAGCCCCAGGACGCACCACGCCCCCAGAACTGCAGGGACTGGCGGTGGGCAGGGCCAGGACCCCCTCCCCAGGCAGGGGTCCCAGGCTGGGCTGGTACCTGTGACTCTGGCATGAGCCTGGATCTGACAGGGATGGGTGACCCTGGCCAGGGGGTGGGCAGCCTTCCTGAGCCTCAGTTTCTCCACTTGCACAGAGGGCGTGAGCGCTTCCCACCTGGCAGGGTTCTCCAGGGCCATGGGGGCCATGCTCACTGTGGCAGTCAGGCCCATTGGCCCAGCTGCACCCTCCTTCCTCCTTCCTCATCCTAGAGGCCACTCACCCGCTCCTTCCTGAGGCTGGAGATAGATCTTGTGGAAAGGCAAGTTCAGGCCCCTCTGGGGGCCTTTGCTGTGGCTGGAGTGTCCCCAGCAGGGTGAGGCCTACCCACAGGGGTCCCAGGGCTCCCCACGGGGCTGCAGGGGGCAGGACTCCTGGGCAGCAGCTGGCCTGGCAGGGGGTAAGGAAGAGGGTAGGGAAGGGGGTAGGTGAGGGTCTGGGCTGGGACCCCCTAGTAATGAGGTCCCCTGCTGGCCCCCACCCCAGGACAAGCAACCTCTTTTTCTCCAAGTGCAGGGAGGGTGAGATTTTGCCCCCTCCCTCCTCAGCAAGGGGGCTAAGGGGAGAGGCGGGGCAGAGGGAGGTTGGGCTGGGGAGGTAGGGGGCCCTCCTTGAACTCAGCCCAGCAAAGGTTGAGGAGCATGCCTTCCACTGGCGCCCACTGTTCCCTGGTCTCAACCTTCCGAGGGGAACGGGGGTGGAAATGTGGGCTGGGGGTGGGCACCCGCAGAGACCACCAGCTCCCAGGGAGGTCCCAGGCCTCACCTCTGATTCCCAAAGCCCGGGTCCCTGCCCTCGTACCCCTACGTCCATCCTCAGAGCTGCTGCCCCGAAGGCTCCTGGCCAGCCCTGGGTCTGGGTGTGATGGCAGAAGACACCGTGCGAGGGTCCACTGTGTGCCCAGCATGGGTGGCCGCCCTGGAGCCTCCCCGCCCTGTCCTGACCTGAGGTGTCAGCGCCCAGCATGGGTGGCCTTCCTGAAGCCTCCCCGCCCTGTCCTGCCCTGAGGCATCAGCAGGATCAGGCCAAGCTGTTCCCTGGCCTGGGACAGGCTGCAGAGGGGAGCGCCGGTGGTGGGTGAGACGGAATGTGTCTGTACTGAGGCTGCTGGCACCCACCCTGCTCTGCCCACAGGTCCAGTCTGGGCCAGGACCTCCCTGATGCAGCCCCACCCCCATCCTCCAAGCCTCCTCTCTCCCAGGTGCAGCAGGTCTTGGCCCCTCCCCCCAGGGCCCCCAGCCCACCTGCCTCCCCTTGACTGCTGCTGCGTGGGGCAGCTGCGGACTTCTTACCACCCTGGTCCTGTAATGAGGCCCCTGGGGATGGCTGACCCTGGGAGGCCACTGCTGACCTAGGCTGGGGCTTCCCCAGAGGACCTTGGCCTTGGCCTGGCCACAGCCCAATTCTCAGGGGTCCCAGGGAACATGTGCATTTCTGAATTCAGGGCTTGGTGACCCAGACACTTGGCTGTGGGGGTGCATCAACCCTGGGCCCTGTTGGCAGAGGCATGATGGGCAGGTGGGTCAGAGGATGTGGGCACAGGCTGGAGGGTCCAGATACCTCCTTCTGGGTCCAGCAGTCTCCGGGGTCCCCTAAGGCTTTGGGGGGCCTCTGTCCTCTTCCAGGGTCCGAGCAGCTCCCTGGAGCTTAGCCTGGGTTGGGGAGCATCTTGTGGGTCCTTGGTCTCTGCCTTACCTGGGGGTTTTTTTGAGACGGAGTTTCGCTCTTGTTGCGGAGGCTCTGTCTCAAACATAAATAAATACATAAAAGTAAAAAAATACTGGTTACTTTAGAATATATATATATATATGTATGTGTGTGTGTGTGTGTGTGTTTTTTTTTTTTTTTTTGAGGTGGAGTCTCACTCTGTTGCCCAGGCTGGAGTGCAGTGGCGTGATCTCAGCTCACTGCAACCTCTGCCTCCCGGGAGGCAAGCAATTCTCCTGCCTGAACCTCCCGAGTAGCTGGGATTACAGGCATGCGCCACCACGCCCGGCTAATTTTTGTATTTTTAGTAGAGATGTGGTTTCTCCATGTTGGCCAGGCTGGTCTCGAACTCCTGACCTCAGGTGATCCACCCTCCTCAGCCTCCCAAAGTGCTGGGATTACAGGCGTGAGCCACTGCACCCAGCATAGAATGTTTTATATTTACAGAAAAAAAAAGTAAAGACAGATGAGGGAGTTCCTGCGTGCCCCTCCCCCAGTTTCCCACTCGCTGGCGTCCTAATTGGCGTGGTCCCTTTGTCACAATCAGTGAGCCAGTGTTGGGACATCCAGTCAGCTGACGTCCAGGCTTTCTCCAGATTCCCTTAGTTACCGAAAGTCCCTCTCTCTCCAGGTCACCACGTGACATTGTCTCTCTCATCCGTGGGCTCCTTCCAAGTGACGTTTCTCAGCCTTTCCTGGTCCTTGATGACTTCAGCGGCCTTGAGGGGCACTGCTCAGCTGTCTGTGGGGCACCCCTCAATTGGGCTCCGTCTGCTGAGTTTCTCACGCTGAATCCGGTGATGGTCGGGAGGAAGCGAATGGGGGCGGGGCTTCCACCACGTCACATGGGGGACACTATCAGCACGACCTTCACTGCCCATGTTGACCTTGGTACCTGGCTGGGGTTCCCCCACCCGAACCCTGCGCCTCTCTGTCTTTTTCTTTTTGAACTGTTCTCTCTGGATGAAGTCTCTGCGTGCGACCCCCACCTCCCCCGGAAGGGGAATTCACACACATTTGCAACTTTGCTGCACCGAGATTTGTCTCTGCTCTCCCACGGGTAGGCACAGCCCTTCACTGACATCCGTGTGGACCTCAGGTATTTTACGCTTTGGGTCACATCCTAGTGTCACATCCTGTTTTGTAGCTCACATTGGGCCAGCTTCAGTTACTGGCAGCTTTTTCATTGGCCTCTGAGTCCTTCTCTGCAAAACTTCTGTTTGTTTGTTTGTTTGTTTTTTTGAGACGGAGTTTCGCTCTTGTCGCCCAGGCTGGAGTGCAGTGGTGTGACCTCAGCTTGCCGCAACTGCCGCCTCCCGGGTTCAAGCGATTCTCCTGCCTGAACCTCCGGAATAGCTGGGACTACAGATGCCCGCCACCACACCTGGCTAATTTTTGTATTTTTTAGTAGAGATGGGTTTCTCCATATTGGTCAGTCTGGTCTCGAACTCCCAACCTCAGGTGATCCACCCGCCTCGGCCTCCCAAAGTGCTGGGATTACAGACGTGAATCACCGCACCCAAACTCTGTAATATGTTTTTTTTTTTTTTTTTTTTTGAGACGGAGTCTCGCTCTGTGGCCCAGGCTGGAGTGCAGTGGCCGGATCTCAGCTCACTGTAAGCTCCGCCTCCCGGGTTCACGACATTCTCCTGCCTCAGCCTCCTGAGTAGCTGGGACTACAGGCGCCCGCCCCCTCGCCCGGCTAGTTTTTGTTTTTGTATTTTTTAGTGGAGACGGGGTTTCACCGTGTTAGCCAGGATGGTCTCGATCTCCTGACCTTGTGATCCGCCCGTCTCGGCCTCCCAAAGTGCTGGGATTACAGGCTTGAGCCACCGCGCCCGGCCTCTGTGATACGTTTTGATGCACACACCCACGAAACTATCATTGCAATCAGGGGGCAACTGTGTTGGTCGCTCTAAAGATTCCCTGAGCCCCCCTGGAATCCCTCCCTCCCTCCTCTTTCCGCCACCTCCCCTGCCCCCAGGCCACTGCTGTGTTTTCCTCGCTGGAGATGAGCCTGCGTTTCTAGGGCTTTGCCTGCGTGGAGCCAGTCCACGTGCACCGTTCTCGCTGCCGGACGCCCTCCGGCCCGCGCGGTTATTTTGGGGCCTGTGCAGGTTGTCGAGAGCATCAGTAGCTCCTTCGTTCGCTGCTGGGCAGTGTCACATTGTGCAGACACATCACGATTTATTCTCCTTCACCTGTGGGTGGACCTGGGGGTGTTTCCAGTTTGGGGCCATTACAGATAAAGCCGCTGTGGGCACACGCATCGTGCGTGGGTGTGTGCTGTATCTCTTTTGGGTAAATACCCAGGAAGGCAATAACCAGGTCCTGTGATGGTGTAGCTTAATTTTTAAAATACTGATGCACTTGTTTTCCAGTCCTTTCAAGATAGGCCTTTCTCCTTAGCCGCCTTGGGCGGTCGAGAGCGCCCGGGGAGCAACACCAGGGCTCCCTGGTCCACTTGAGGCTGTGGGAGTGGGAGAGGGTCTCACTGAAACCCCCGAGCTTGTGGCAAAGCAGCAGAGGATCCGGCGTGCCTGTGGCTGAGACGGGACCGAAGCTTCTTTCTGTTTCTTGCAAACATCCAGTCATGGAGCTTTCCAGCCCCAGGTGTGCGGCCCGGCCCCTCTCTAGGACCCTTTCCCGGGAGATGCACACCTGGCGTCCTGCTCTCTGTGCAGATTCAGCCACCTTGCTACGCAAACACAGCCGGGGAAACAGGCAGCTACGACCTAGGATTCCATGTTGAGCCAGAGCAGGTCCCTCCCTGGGTGTGGCCCGAGTCTCCTTCCTCTGCCGAACAGGGAGTGGCAGGTAGTGTGGGGGCTGGGAGGACAGGCAGCTTTGATGCCAGGCGGTCAGGCAGGTGCTGAACCCTGGGGCGCTGCCATGCCTACAGCTGCCCAAGGCAGCAGTTGATGGGTTCACGGACCCCCTGCCCGTCTGAGGTCGGTGCCAGGCCTGCAGGGCCCCTTGTCAGCAAGCTTCTGCCCAGGGTGCCCCACGGTCACAGGAGGCTGAACCCCAGCACTCTCCAGCCTGAGGGGAGGGGGAGAGCAGAAGAGAAACTACCCCAAGCCTCAGAACCACCTCCAGGGCCAGAGTGGGCACGGTGCTGTCTGCCAGGCCTGGGGTGGTCCCCGCTGGGTGGGTCACAGGACAGTGTGGGTATGAGGTGGGCCCCCTCCCCCCACTCCCAGGCGCCTCCGGAGGGGTTCCCTGAGCCTGCGTGCTGCTCCCTGAGCTGACCCCCAGCCCCAGCCCCACAGCCCACCAACCCCGTGCCTCGCCTTGCGGCCCAGCGGTGCAGTCGGTTCTCCCCTCACACAGGGGCTTCCGCTGGCTCCAGAACAAGAACCCCCAGACCCCAGGCCACATCCTCAGCCCGGCCTTAGAGTCCACCCCTCTCCTCCTCCCTGCCCCCAACCAGCCCCATCTCCTGGGCTCATGGCCTTATCCTAGTTTTGGAGGTCAGGGATGCCTCCAGGGCAGGTCTGGGGCCCCGCTGACAGAAAGGGGACGCCTGCCTTGGATGCGGAAGGCCCACCGGCTTCACCATCCACTGTGGGGTTCTCTCATCCCACAGGGACTCAGATCCTATGGGAACGATGCTCTGTGCCGGCCTCTGGCCCCACTGGCGTGTGGACTGCCTCCTCTTCCTCTGTCTGACATCTGTCTGCCAGACTGGGCCGTCCTCATGCTGGCATCTGCTGCGTCTCCTGCCCTGAGCACTCCCAGGCCCTGGGCTCTGTGCCCTGAGTCAGGCAGGGACGGGGCAAGATGCTCATCGGCACCCTCCCAGCCAACTCGGGGTCCGGCCTGAGGATCCCTACAACCCTGAGCCCCCCTCCCAGGGCAGAGTCCCCGCGGGGACAGGGCCAGGGACTCGCTCTGATCACCGCTGAAGTGCACAATTGCTGGCTGAAGAAATAAGACAATTTCCTGCAAAACAAAATAGCTTTCCACCAGCATTCCTGTCCAACACAGCCCACGTCCACACCCCTGGGGAGATGTTTCAGAAGAAACAAGGGAGACTGTGCCACAGAGCGAAGGCCCTGTGTGCATGCGTGTGTGCGTGCATGTATGTGCCTGTGCGTGCCTATGCACATGTGCCTGTGTGCATGCGTGTACCTGTGTGCGTGTGTGCGTGCATGGGTGTGCCTGTGCGTGTGTGCATGCCTGTGCATGTGTGTACATGTGTGCCTGTGTGCACGCGTGTGCCTTTGTGTGTACACGTGTGCCTGTGTATGCTTGTGTGCACACATGTGTGCCTCTGTGTGTTCACACGTGTCTGTATGTGGGTGCCTGCCTGGCATGTGTACGCCTAGGCAAGCCCTGCACACGGAGATGGAGACAATGTTTCAGCCTCCCTGATACACCCTGGGCAGCTGCTGCTCCCTCACCATGGTGACTGTACCCACAGCCACTCCCTCTTTGAGATCCCACGGCCCCAGCCCACTCCTATTTCTGGTTTGCCAGAAGGACACTAGGAGGTGGACCCCCAATGGCCCACCTCAGGAGAGCCCCTGGGGTGAGCTGAGCTGCCTGGGGTTGGCTCTGAGGATCCTGGGCTGCCCCTGCACAAGGCCCCCCCTAAACTTCACCCCCTTCATCTTAGTCAGTTTTCTGTGGCTATAACTGAATACCTGACATTGGAAATGTACAGAGAAAATAAATTTATTTCTTACAGTTCAGGAGGCTGAGAAGTCCAAGGTTGAGGGGCCGAGTTGCAGTGCGGCGGAGGGCGAGAGCTGCCAGCTGAGGTCTCTGTCTTCTCATAAAGCCATCAAGTCCACCACGGGCCCAACCCTGAGGACCTTATCTAACCCTAATCACCTCCCAGAGGCCCCACCTCCAACCAACATGTGGATCTGAGACCCGAGCAAGGTGGTTCACACCTGTAATCCTAGCACTTTGGGAGGCCGAGGCAGGAGGATCGCTTGAGCCCAGGAGTTCGAGACCAACCTGGCCAACATGGAGAAACCCCATCTCTACAAAAAACTTAAAAATTAGCCAGACGTGGTGGCGGACCTTTGATCCCAGCTACTTGAGAGGCTGAAGTGGGAGGATTGCTTGAGCCAGGGAGGTCGAGGCTGCAGTGAGCAGAGGTTGTGCCACTGCACTCCAGCCTGGGCAACAGAGCAAGACCTTGTCTTACAAACAAAAAAAGTGGATGTAGGGATGAAGCATCAACACATGAAATCTGGGGACACGTTCACATAGCACCCCCTTTCCAGCAGTGGGGGCCTCCAACATACACGAAGCTCTGGGGACTGGGAGGCTGGACCCTCCCCACACTCCAGGATTAGAGAGGGGCCCCTCGGCCCACCTGTCCCCCTGTGTGGGGGCCCTGGTGGCTGCCCTGACCCTGTGGGCCATCCTGCCGGGAGCCCTGAATC
The DNA here is from genome assembly GCF_000951035.1 of Colobus angolensis palliatus. Taxonomy (NCBI): domain Eukaryota; kingdom Metazoa; phylum Chordata; class Mammalia; order Primates; family Cercopithecidae; genus Colobus; species Colobus angolensis. Next base: position 1,394,063 of record NW_012117821.1, read on the forward strand.
CCCCCATTGTATGTATGGGACACTTGGGGTGAGTATCGGGGAATCGGCGAGCCAGGGCCAAGTTTCTCACGCCAGGGGGTTACTGGGAAATCGTGCTTCCTGGGAATCGGGAGAAAGCTAGCAGGGCCTAGGGTCTGAGGGTGTCTCCAGCTCAGCTCTGCACCACAGGTCTGGCCCCCCACACCGCCTACTCAGTCCCTGGATGACTCTGCCCCCAACCCTCCTTCCTCCTACAGAAAACAAGCAGAGGCAGTGCTGGAAACCCGCAGGCAGCTGGTCCCGGCCCAGCAGGCCCAGATGGTGGCCAGGAGGGCGCTGCTCTCGGCCAAGATAAAGAGACTGGATCAGGCAGGGCCTGAAGGACAGGGAGTGCTGGCCTGGCTGAGCTGGGCGGCCCTGGGTTCAGGGGCCAGCAGGAGCCCCCGCCCCTTTCGGCCGAGGCTCCAGGTCCCTTTTCGAGCAGCACCTGCGCGCAGTCCCCTCGTAGCCCTGTTCCTGCAGGCCCTGGTGGGTGGGGTTTCCACTCGAGTTCCTGAGGAGCCTGGCCTCCCCCCCCCATCTCTGTGCAGCAGCGCCAGGCCTTCCAGTCCTGGTGTATACCCCTCAACTCCTCCTGCAGGGCTCAGGGCCCTGGCTGCGTCGTCATGTGCTGTGAAGGGCAGTGTGGAGGAGGAGTGGGCCAGGCAGGGCAGACCCACGTCCACCATCTGTGGCCTCACGGGATGCCTGGTCCACCAACACAGCTCTGAGCTCCACAGTCAGCGCCCAGCGGCCTCCTGCTCTTTGCCAGGCCCTGCAGACATGAAGGCAGGGAGGGTGGGCTCTGCCTGGTGGGAGGGGGTCAGTGGGTATTCTGAGAATGCGAACATGAATGTGTGCTGCACCCCCAGACCCCGACCCGGGAGCCCAGCACTCAACAGGAGGAGTTTCACCCACAGATGGCAAGAGGTGCACGTGGAGGCATCCAGCGTACCATCACCACGTCCCACCGTGGGAGCCGTCTCACAGCAACATGGGCACCTGAGTCGCACACCTCGATGAACACCCACGTGAGCAAAACCTGATCCCAATGTGGAACATTCCAGACCCCCTCCACCTCCTGCCAGCTGCAGGCAGCGCTGCGATCCCTAACACGGAACATTCCAACATTCCACCCCCGCAGCTGCGGGCAGCATCCTCACCCCTGGCCACAGAACATTCTACCCCACCCCACAGTGTCCCCACCCCGGACGCAGCAGCCGCAGACCTGATTTCTGTCACGTGAGAGGAGCTTGGCCTGTTCTAGAACTTTGTAAATGGAATCACATAGTGCGTGGCCTTTGTATCTGTTTTCTGAGGCAGACCCAGCCCTGCACCCAGGTCAGGCCACTCTTGAGGTCAGGGCACAGCTGTGTCCGCCTCCCCACCACACGCCACAGCCCTCAGATGAAGGTCTGCACAGGAGCGGGCCCGGGACCCAAAAAGACAGCGCAGCGCTAAGGGGACCCCGTGCTTCCCGCTCCGCCCAGGGGCTCTGTAGCCTGACCCCAGGAAAGCAGCATGGGCCCAGGTGCTGGGCGGCTCTGGCAGGTCTTCCACCACCTTTGCCTCACTTTCCTGGTCTGGGGCGCTGGGGTGGGTACCCAGGAGCCCCCTGGTCGCCCCAGGTCTGAACAGTGTGAAGAGGAGCTAGGCCCGGTTCCCCTCCTGGGCCTGTGGACGGCCTGGCCCAGACCCGAAACTTCCATTCCCACCTGCCCAGCCCCTCCTGGGCCGCCTCTCGGTGTCTGAGTGGGCATGGGTGGAGCGCTTGTCCCATGGGGCAGCCCAGGGAAGGTGTCCTGTGGGTAGAGTGCCCCGAGGGGACATGAGCTCTGGGAAGGGGGTATCACGGGGTGAGGACCAGAGGGGACCCTCCCCACCATGAGCCGTGCGGGAGCTGCTTCCCACCAGAGCCCACCATACCCAGCCCGAGTCCTGGGTGGCCTGTCTGGGGTCACTGTCACCATCACAGGCTCCTGTGGTCACCATCGCAGGCACAGGCTCTGTGTGGCTGTGGTGGGCCCTGGACAAGGCTGAGAGGGACCACAGTTGGCCTTCGGGGAAAGGCCCCCTCTGCCATCGCAGGGCCTGATCTGGGAGGTGGTGGTGACCACTGGAGGGACGGAAGCCAGCCCTGGGTCCAGCCCCTTCACCCACCAGAACCTACCTGCTCCCAACCCCACTGACCCTGTTCTGTGGGAGGGGCAGGCACAGGCTGTTCCCAGGCCCAGCAGGCCCAGATGGTGACCTGGGAGCGGCTCCACTCAGGCCAGGATAAAGAGATTCAATCTGGCCACCCACAGGGGCCTGGGCTGCTGTGCTTGGGACATGGGGGTAGGGGCCAGCAGGACACCCCACTCCACTGAGTCAGCCTGACTTGACTCCAGCAAGCAGACAGGTGGGCAGGCAGACTCCCTCTCTGGTCTGTGTCCAGCCCCAGGCCTCTGGGCTCACATGCTGGCAGACATTCCTGGATCACCTGCCTGGCCTCGGCTCCATGCCACCTGCTCCCAGCCCCGTCCCCTCATGCAGACATGGGGAAAGGGCTTTCAGCTGGGAAGTGCTGGTGCCCCCGGGAGACTTGAGGGGAGGAGGTTCACACAGGGGCTACCACCAGGGCCAGAGAGAATTGTGTCACCCCAGGAACGACGGGATGGGGGGGGGTTGTGGTAGCTGGAGTCCAAGACAGAGGGAGGGCTGTGTGTAGGGGCTCCCTGACCACTGATGGGGGGACACAGCCTCCATCCAGGATTGAGGACTTCTGGGAGAGAGACCATCCTGCAACCCAGGTGGGAGCCAAGTGGCCAATGGGACGGCACAGCTACTCCGGCCAGGGCCAGTGAAGCAGAAGGGGGTGGCTGGGGCTCTGGATCCAGCCAGGCCTGAAGTCCGCCCTCCCCATTGAAGCTGGGAAGGAACACAGGCCTAGGCAGCATCTCCTGTCTCCCCAGCCAGGATTTAATGTGGAGGGAAGGGGAGTGTGTTGGGCTTTGCAGAGACACCGCCAGGGAGGAGGAGGGTACCGTTGAGGAGTCTTATTCTCTGCTTGTGCCTTTGTCCAGGGAGCTGGCCACCACCGGAGGGTGTAGCTGGGTGCCAGGAAGGCGGTGACTCCCACCTGCATATGGTGGTCATGATCTTGCAGCCGGGGTTATGTTCCCTGCCTTGGGGGAGGGAAGTTGGCAGGGGCAGGGTGACCCTGCCAAGTGACCAGCCAGCCTTCCTGAACCTCACAGTTTCCCCATCTGTGCAGACGGACTGAAAAGGATTCCCGCCGGCAAAGGCTCTCTTAGGTTGTCGGGGCAGGGCAGGGCTCTCTTCTCAAGCTGAGCCTCTCTAGGCCACTCCTTTCTTTTGGCCTGGGTCCTGTGCCTGGACCCCACAGAGGAGCCATCCCCTACTGCAGCCAGGCATCGGGTGAGGGCATGGCCCAGGCCCTGGGCTGGTGAAGGCCCAGGTCCTGGTCCTGCAGAGTGAGTCTCACCCATGGGGACACCGTGGCCCAGCAGGAGGAGGGATGAGGAGAAGGAGTAAGAGAATAGAGAGTGAGGCCATTGCTCTGGGGGACCTTGTGTCTGACCCCCACTCCAGGGTGGAGGGACCCTTCCTTGACATATCCAGGAAGGAACACCCAACAAGCCTTTTCTGCCAAAAGACAGCCACCTTCACTCTCAACCTTCCCAGGGTTAAATCTAACACATGCCAGGCCGTGGTCCAGGATTTCTGACACCCAGGCTTGTGTCCTCATGACCAGACAGTATAGAATGTCTCCCAATTCAGACACAACCAAACTTGCTGCTTTTAACCTCAGCCTCCTCATCCAGGGCACAAGAAAAAAAGAGCAAAAAAGCATCATCCATCCAACTATCCATCCATCCACCCCTCCATCCATTTATCCACTAATCTACCCATCCATCCACCCACCCACCTACCCATCATCCAACCATCCATCCATCCATCCACCCATTATCCAACCATCCATCCATCCATCTACCCTTCTATCCACCTATCCATCACGCAACTATCAACCCATCCATCCACCCACCCCTCCATCCATCCATTTATCCACCCACCCCTCCATCCATCCATTTATCCACCCACCCCTCCATCCATCCATTTATCCACTAATCTACCCATCCATCCACCCACCCATCATCCAACCATCCATCCATCTACTACCCATCATCTAAACATCCATCCATCCACCTACCTTCCCACCATTCAACCATCCATCCATCCACCCACCCAATATTCAACCATCCATCCATCCATCTATGCACCATCCAACCATCCATCCATCCATCTACCCATCATCCAACCATCCATCATCCACCCACCCCTCCATCCATCCATTTATCCACTAATCTACCCTTCCATCCACCCACCCATCATCCATCCATTTATCCACTAATCTACCCTTCCATCCACCCACCCATCATCCATCCATCCATCCATCCATCCATCTATCCATCTACCCATCATCTAACCATCCATCCATCCATCCATCCATCATCCAGCCATCCATCCACCCATTCCAGAATCTGCTTGGATCCTGTACAGCTTGCCCAGCAGGCGGCGCACATGACGATAGAAGGATTCTAAGCAGGGCCATGCTCCTGGGCAGCGGGTGCTCCTGGTGGGTGAAGGTTAGGCTCCAAGTTGAGGGTCTCTGGATGCTCTTTGCTCTCTAGCAAGGCCAGAGACCACTAGGGTCCATGGCTGCCCTGGGCAGTGTCCTGCTCTCCCTGCCCGGAGGACAGTGGGGGCCGAGATGGACACAGACATCAGAGGGCTGAGAAGTGGGTTGCTCTGGCTGGCCGGTGGGGGTGGGGGTCCGAATGTAGCCATCTTGTAGGGTGTACAGTCAGGGTTGGGGGGCTGAGGCTGGGAGCAGGCGTCTGGGTTGAGGCTTCAAACCCTTTGTGTCTCTGTGCCCAGCAGGCTTCAGCCTGAGGCTGCTTGTCGCTGCATCCCCTCTCCCAGGCTGGGACATCTGCACCAGGCCCTCCTCCTGTTCTGGGGCCCTGGTAGCTCCAGGCCAGCTTCCCTGACAGAGTGGCTGCTGCCTGGGACAGCTCGGGGTCTGAGCGTTCCCGGGGCAAGCCCCAGCCCGGCTGCATCTGACACGGCAGCCCCGAGCGCTGACCAGGGTGGAGGTGGAGAAGCGCCTACGAACTCCCATAGCCGAGGGCCCAAGGGACAGGGATGGAGGGGCCTTAGCCTGGAAACGACCTTATACAACCTGCAACCATGGGCAAAGACTCATGCGTGAACACACGTGTGCACGCCCTCACTGACACACTCACGCACACTGGCCAGAGAGAGCCAGCTGGGGGGGGGCTGTAGTGTGCCCAGAGGAGCTGTTGCAGCCCTACAAGGTCAGTGGTCTCCTTGCTCCTGTCTCCTTGCCCACCCCAAGGTCACAGTGGTCACACTCTGGGACTGGTCATGGTGCATTTATTCAGGTTTGAGAGTGGAGGAGGGCAGAGCTCAGCAGCTGTGAGGCAGGTCCGGGCCGGGCAGGAGCTACTTCATCCTTCAACAGACGCTGGCCTGGGGTGACCAGCCTGGTGGGGGAGATGGAGTCGGGACGGAGGACAAAGGGGGAGCAGGAGACAGAGCCCAGGAGGAAGCAAGGGAGGGCACAAAGGAGGGGCAAGTAGCTTCGGGTGAGGAGCAGGAGGGAGAAAGGGGACCGGTATCGGGTCTAGGGGAAGGGGGTGGTGAGGGAGGCTGAGAAGGGGCAGAAGATGTGACCCACAGTGGCTGCCCTGCCAACAGTCCCAGGTCCTCAGGAAGCCCCTCACCTGGCCCTGTCTGTCCCCATGCCCAGACTCACTGCAGACCCAAGAGGCCTGGCATAGCGAGTGTGCAGGTACATACAGGTGTGTGCAGACCAACACGTGTGTCTGTGCATGGGTAGGCAGCATGTGTGCAAGTGTGAGTGGCATGTGCGTAAGTAGGGGTTCACACGTGGAGGCATGTGCCAGTGTGTACATGTTTGCTTATGCGTATGTGTGCCTGTGGTTCTGCACATGTAAAGGACCAGAGGCAGGAATCAGAAGGGCATGGTGGGCATCCCTCCAGGAAGAGGAGGGGATCAGGCTGACCTCACCCTCCCACAAGAAGAGTCAGGCCTTGGGGGCCGGGGCTCTCTGAGTGGCCAGGCTGGGGCTGCCACCCAGGGCAGGCTGCTGAGGTCCAGGGCACCTCCTGGGATGAGTCCAAGCTCCTTGTGAGCAGGGATGGGTGAAGGGAGGAGGTGGCCCAGGACAGGGGACCCGGGGCATGAAAAGATGGCCCGGGACAGGGGACCCGGGACATGAGGAGGTGGCCCGGGACAGGGGACCCGGGTGGGGGAGGAGGTGGCTCAGAGCGTGGGTTGAGGGCAGGGACCCAGGAGCCTTGAGACCCCTGAGTGCAGGCTGGGACTGAGCTCCCTGGGCAGACACTGAGTCCAGCCCCTCTAGGGTCAACCAAACTCACTCCTGCGTGCCCCATGCCTAATGCCCAGCATGCCCGTAGGTGAGCCACATTACCGGTCACATCTGGGAAGACAATGTTGTCATCCGAGAGGCCCTGAGCTCTGCTCAGGCAGATAAACTGGTCCAGTGTCCCGGGAGGCAGCAACCAGCTCCTGCCTGCAGCCCAGGGAGCCCAGTGTGGGTCTGGGCGCTTGGCAGGGGGTTGGGGGCCGGGTAGGTGGGAGATTGAACTATCTGTGCCCCCAAGTCACTCCAGGCGGGGTGGGGAGGCAGGGTCTGACCCGAAGCCCAGAAGGAGGTGCCTCCAGGGCCACACACGGGCCCAGGGTGGGGTAGGGGGCTCACCCAGCAGGCTGATCCTAAGGACCGCCAGGTTGCTCGTGTGTCTCCGGGACAGCATCAGGGCGAACTGGGTGTAGTCGCTGTCTACCACCCGGGTCTCCTCTCTGTCTGCCCCAGGCTCTGAGGGAGCACAGACGTCATGTCCCTGTGGGCCAGCGCCCCGTCCCTCCCTCCTGTGACCGGCTTACCCACACCGTGGTCCACCATGAACTGCCCAGGCTGGGCTGCCGGTATCAGCACATAAGACCACGTGTCACAGTGTTGGCCTCTGTGGGAGGGGACGGGTGGAGGCGGAAGACTCCAGAAGCTGGCAGTTCCATGCCAAGGTGGGCCCCCCGGGAGATTTCAGCTGCTCATTCAGAGGGACCCATGGCGGGAGTGGCCAAGCCTCATGAGTGGAGATGCTGTCCAACTATGTTGCTCAGGCTGGTCTCAAACTCCTGAGTTAAGTGATCCTTCTGCCTCTGCCTCCCAAAGTGCTGGGATTACAGGTGTGAGCCAGCGCACCCAGTGCCCATGCTTTTTTGTAGACTTCCCAGCTGGGTTTGGTCATTAGCAGCCAGAGTCATGAAGCTGCCCATGCTGGGACAGGGCCCATGGCGCACCTGAGCCACTGGTGACTGAGACCCAGGCCCAGGATCCTCCTCACCTGCTTGGAACATCAGGGAGCCACTTACCGAGTCATGGCATTCCACACCTCAAAGCGGCCATTGTCACTCAGCTCGAAAGTTGCGGTGAAAGGGTTCAGCAGCGCCCTGTGCTCCGGCCTGAAGCTGTTGCCCGCCAGGCCCAGGACAAACCATTCCCCCTGGAACTGCAGGGGTGGCGTTGGGCAGGGGCGGTGGGAGGCAGGGGTGGCGGTGGGCAGGGTCAGGAGCCCCCTCCTGCCCTCTCTGGCAGCTTCTGGACCCCTCACAGAGCAGTGCTCCCGGCTGGGCCGGTGCCAGGGACACTGGCAAGAACCGGAGCCTACCCTGGGTCTGGCAGGGACATGGTGACCCTGGCCAGTGGCTGTGCAGCCTTCGTAAGCCTCAGTTTCCCCTCACACACAGAGGGAGCGATGGGCGTGGGTGACGGTAGGGAATTGGTGCCAGGAAGGTCTGCGCTGGGCCCTCCTCTGCTGGAGGTCGGGGGCCCGCCCGCGCCCTCCTGGAAGCAGGGCTGGTCCTCTCTGGGCAGCATCCCCAGGCCTGCTCAGCCACCAGTCTCTCCCTGCACTCAGACCCAGCCGGCTGCTTCTCCTTCCCTCAAAACCCCTGTACCTGGTTTCCTTGGAAGCTCTGCATTGGGGGCGGGAGCGGCGGGGGGCTTGGGGTCTGGCCCTGCAGGACTTTCAGCAAGGAAAGCCACAGCCACAAGCCACATGGCAGCCTCATCCTGGCAGCTGTTGGGCCGACGGGCATAGCGAGAAGGAAGTGGCCATGGGCAGGTGACCCATAGACCCCCCTCTTCATGCACGTACCCAGCAGGTGCCCCTCCCAAGGGGGTGTGCCCCTCTGCCTCCCTCCTCAGGACTGGCAGGAGAGGTGGTGCCCAGGGCAGGCTTGGGGTGGGCTGTGTGGGGCGGGCTCTCCTCAGGTACCACCCACCCACCTACAGTCTCTTGGGTTCCAGCCAGGTGGGGTAGGAGGGGCCCCCAGGTCCACCTTCCACCTCATCTTCTCATTCCTGAGGCCCTGCACCCCTTCAGCCCCCTTGCGAGTGCTCCATGCTGGGGGTTCAGAGGCCCCACGCAGCCTTCCCCAGCCTTCCATCCTGTCACAGAATGTTTCATCTCAGGCAGAGAGCATGACCTGCCGCAGCCATAAGGGACAGGGCCTAGCTGTAGCCAAACCTGGGCATTCCCCCCGCAGGGCCTGGGCCTGCCAGCCACCCCCCCGCCCCACCCCGCCCGGCTCTGCACATGCCTGAACCACAGCGTGGGCCGTGGCCCTGGAGCAAGAACAGGACCAGGGAGGGGCCCTGTGGCCATGAGGTCGGGGTGGAGGTGCCCTGAGCAGGCAAGTAGGGAGGCTGGGGCCTGCAGAGCACCCAGGCACCCTGGTGAGGACGGCTGGGGGCATTTCAAAGACAGTCTCTGCCCAGAGGGAGAGGCAGGGCTGGGAAGCCCCACTAACGGGAGTGGGCACCCCCTGCTGGCCCTGCCTGAAAGAAAGGGTTGGTAGGCCAGGCGCAGTGGCTCATGCCTATAATCCCAGCACTTTGGGAGGCTAAGGCGGGAGGATTGCTGGAGCCCAGGAGTTTGACATCACCCTGCACAACACAGCGAGACTCCATCTCTACAAAAAAATTTTAAAATTAGCGCGGGGTGGTGGTGCACACCTGTGCTCCCAGCTGCTTGAGAGGCTGAGGTGGGAGGACTGCTTGAGCCCAGGAGGTTAAGCCTGCAGTGAGCTATGACGTGCCACCGGACTCCAGCCTGGGCAACAGAGTGAGATCTCATCTCTAAAAATATAAACATAAAATGTAAAAAGAGGGCTGGCAGAGAGGGCATTGACAGGTTTGGGGCTTCTAGCTGCCCTGGCACTCCTTGGACGACGGGGCTAGGGAGTGGAGTCCCCTTCCTGACCTCTCCTGGCATCCACACAGGTAGCTGAAGCCTCTGGGTGCTGGGCTCCATGTTACGGGGTCACCAAGGGTGAGCCAAGGGCCTCCTACTCATGGAGTGCCTGGTCTGTGAGCCCCTGCCCAGGCCACCTCCTCCCCCCAGGTCCCTGTCCTGGCCGCCCCCTCCCACCCCAGATTCCCTGTCCTGGCCACCCCCTCCCACTCCAGATTCCCTGTCCTGGCCACCTCTTCCCCTCACCCAGCCCTGCTTACAAGGGACTTGGGCTCATCCCAGGAGGTGTCCTGGGCCTCGACAGCCTGCCCTGGGTGGCAGCCCTAGCCTGGCCACTCAAAGAACCCAGCCCCCAGGACTTCAGGACTCCAGGGCTGGGCTCCGTCCCAGGCCTCACTGCCCACATAGACGGGCAGCCTGCCGTGCCTTGTCTTCCCAGCACAATGCCAGCATTTCAGGAGGCTGGCCCAGGAAAAGAAAAGTTGGAAATCATCTGTTCATTCCCCTGAGCTCCCCAGAGGAGCCTTGGACTCTCCACCATCCCCCTGGCCCAAGCCAGCCTAGGAGCAGCTGTCAGTCACCCCAGGGTCCTGCTCTCAGCTCAGCAGGCACCCCTCCCGGAGCCGTCTTATCGCAGGGCACTGGGGAGATCTGGGATCACAGTCCCCACCACTGACCCCGCCCATGCAGGGCCCTACGGGAGGAAAACTGGGCCTTCCTGGCCAGCCCGAGCCCCACGGAGACTGAGCAGCAGAGGTCGGATGGGCCCAGTCCTCGACACAGAGGGGCGTCCCTGCGCTCCAAGAAGCGCCTCAGGCCCCATGCCCCCTCTCCCAGACCCACTCCTGCCACCCTGGGGGTCTGTGTGTGCCTCCAGGTAGTCACTGGCTGCTGCCGTTAACCTCGGTGCCCCCCACGTCCCCAGCAGGAGCCTCCAGACCAGGACAATGGGTTCGGGACGCCTCCCCCGGCCAGCGCGGGGCAGTCACGGGTGCTGCTCCTCCCGTCTAACGTGATTGGTGGAGGGCGGGCACGTGACCTCCGCCGCCCAATCAGGGTCCTGCAGGTGCCTTTGCCTGGCTGGGCCGGCGGCGCCGGAACGGGCCCTGACGGACGCGGGCCTTCGGGAACCTGCCGGGCGCCCGGGGGAGTCCTGGCTCTCTCCTCGGCCTTCCACACCGCCTGGGTGGGGAGGGCCGGGCGCGGCGGCACACGCCAGTGAGCCCAGCGCTTTGGGAGGCCGAGGCGGGAGGCGGTGCCCGGGAGCTTGCGTGCCACGGGGAGGAGCAGTCGCACCTGCTGCAGGGCGTCCTTGAGAGGCGGGAGGGAAACCGCTGCTTCCACTCAGCACCCTGGACCCCCAGCCCACCGTGGGGACCGGTCCCTGGGGCCTCTCCCACCGAGCCCTCCCATCAGGTCCTCTCTTCTCTCTGCTTCCCTCCCTGGCACCCCCCTCAACCCATCGCCTTCATCTCTGCCTCCCCCTACAGCAACAAGGACAGACATCCCCTCCACTGCGGGTTCCTCCGTTCCCGGAAAACTCCCGGCCTATCCTCTGCCCACCCTCCCCTCTCTCTTCCCACTCCCCAGGCAAAGACCTTTTCCCAGACATGGTCCTGGGCGCTGGGAGGCCCCTTGGGGATGGGGGTGCGGAGGCAGGGATGGTTGGCGCGTGGCAGGGAAGGGAAGAGGGTGCCTCGTCCCCACATGGAGGAGTCCTGGCTACCTGTTCCTCTGAGCACCTGCGTGGGCAGGAGGACGGGCATGGCACCCGACTGTCGGCCCTGCCTGTGGGACCAGGGGCGCCCAGGGCCCCACATCCACGCCTTTCACGTCCAGGCAAGGCGAGGGACACCCAGGATAGTCCTGGACTACTGACCCTGCAGGTCTTGGGCAAGACTGCTAACAATTAAATGTTAGTTTCTACAGATTAAAAAGCTTTTTTAAAAAATAGAGATGAGGTCTCACTATATTGCCCAGTCAGATCTTGAACTCCTGGCCTCAAGCAATCCTCCTGCCTCAGCCTCTCAAAGTGCTGAGATTAAAGGTGTGAGCCACTGTGCCCAGCCAGTTTGCATAGTTTTTTTTTTGGCCAGGTGCAGTGGCTCATGCCTATAATTCCAGCACTTTGGGAGGCCAAGGCGGGTGGATCATGAGGTCAGGAGATGGAGACCATCCTGGCTAACACGGTGAAACCCCATCTCTACTAAAAGTATAAAATATTAGCCGGGCATGGTGGCGGCGCCTGTGGTCCCAGCTACTCGGGAGGCTGAGGCAGCAGAATGGCGTTACCCTCGGAG
>NW_012117821.1:1406370-1410884 GCF_000951035.1 Colobus angolensis palliatus
CCACCGCGCCCGGCCCTTTCCATATTATTATTATTATTATTATTTATTTAGTTAGTTAGTTGTTTGGAGACGGAGTCTCGCTGTCACCCAGGCTGGAGGCAGTGGCATGATCCCGGGTCACCACAACCTCTACCTCCCAGGTTCAAGCAATTCTCCTGCTTCAGCCTCTGGAGTAGCTGGGATTACAGGTGCCTGCCACCATGACCAGCTAATTTTTGTATTTTTAGTAGAGATGAGGTTTCACCATGTTGGCCAGGCTGGTCTTGAACTCCTGGCCTCAAGTGATCCACCCGCCTCAGCCTCCCAAAGTGTTGGGATTATAGGCATGACCTGCCCAGCCAAATTATGCAAACTATTTTAAAGAACAATGATTTTCACAGAGCTATCGTGATTTTGATTTTATGTAGTGTTTGAAATTCAACTAGAGCTCATTAAACACTTCTGTGAAAATGAAATGCCTTGTAATCCTTGCGCTCCACATCCGCTGGTCCCAGGACACACAGCCAAGTGGCCACGCCCTTCACTCAGTGCGGGAACCCACCCAGCCCTGCAGTCAGAGACGTGAAGGGTCAGGCTGGGCCACTCTGCCACCAACCACAGCACCGAGGTCATCGGGTAGCTCTCTGGCGCCACCCCTCGGACATTCAGCCCTCCCTGAAGCTCGTGACCACGGCCAGCTACCCGACTCCTCCTGCCCCCCAGATGAGACCCTCACTTTCTGTTTGGGGGATGTGGGGCCAGGCATGGAGGAGGCTCTCCTGGGGCTCAGGCCTAGAGTCTTCCCAGCATTGCCAGCTCTGAACCCTGAGCCCTTCTTCTGCGCCCTGTTCTCTATCTTGTGGGTCTCCGGGACGTGGGGCTGGAGTAGGGGCAGGCAATGCAAGGGTATGACCTCCTGGGCCCTTCTCCTTCCCAGGTCCCAGCAGTCAGGGCCCCTGCCTCTCCTTCCCACCCCACCTGACTTGCCTGCCCTCCTGGGGTCAAGCAGCTGAGTAAACGGGTGGGCACGGCAGGGTGAGCCCCGCCTGTGGGATGGGGACCCCATTGGAGCAGCTGCTGGCTCCTCCCTGCCCCCACCCAGGCCATGTGCATTGGGACCAACTCCAAGGTGCCTTCTCTTCCCACCCCTGCCCACTGTGGCCGATCAGTGGCTGATCCCTGGACTTTGAGTTCCTAGGGGGAGGGACCAGCCCACCTGGTGGCCCCAGGGCCTGGCACACAGTGGGCCTTCAAAAATGTTTATCGGCCGGGCGCGGTGGCTCAAGCCTGTAATCCCAGCACTTTGGGAGGCCGAGACGGGCGGATCACGAGGTCAGGAGATCGAGACCATCCTGGCTAACACAGTGAAACCCCGTCTCTACTAAAAATACAAAAAAAAAAACTAGCCGGGCGAGGTGGCGGGCGCCTGTAGTCCCAGCTACTCGGGAGGCTGAGGCAGGAGAATGGCGTAAACCCGGGAGGTGGAGCTTGCAGTGAGCTGAGATCTGGCCACTGCACTCCAGTCGGGGCGACAGAGCGAGACTCTGCCTCAAAAAAAAAAAAAAAAAAATGTTTATCAAACAAATGCCAGGGGCCGCAGGCAGGGCCTGAGAGGAACAGCTCAGCGGCCAGGTCCAGGCCCAGTGTGGCCAAGCCTTGCCTGGTTCCTGACTCTCTGGCCCTAGCCCAGGGGCTGCCCTGAGGGCAGAGTTTGCCCACCTCTACATTCTGCTCTGCTTCCTGGTTTCAGGGGGGACGTGGGAGTGGATGAGGTGTGCAGAGAGTGCAGTGGCTGTGGGTGGACAACACCAACTGCTGCCACCGACACGGGCCAGCTGGTGCCAGCTCGGCTCGGAAGAGGCCAAAATGGGCAGTGATGGGAGACAGCAGGCCTCCCACGGGGACGGAGGAGCAGCCCGGGGACTGCAGGACAATGGCCCAGGCAAAAGCAGCCTTGGAGTGAGGCTGGACGCCCCCAGATCCCAGCAGGGCACAAGGTGGGCGTGTGCCAGAGAGGATCTTGCCTCCCCAAATCCCAAGAGCCTCTGAAATTGGCCCAGTGCCCACTGTGTGGGCTCCAGCCAACAGGGAGCCCCAGGCTTTTAAAGAGGTGGGGCGGGGGCGGAGAGGGCCTTGGTGGTACTGGCGCTGGTCCAGAGTGGATAGAAAAGAGTCAGGGAGGGGTCTGAGACATTTAATAAGAAGGTACCTCTCCACCCACTGTCCTCTGCGGCAGCCGGCAGAATATCCCCCACCCCAAGTGGCAGGGCCCTGATCTGAGGCTGGGGGCTCACGGAGGATGGGCAGCAGGCATCCCACCGGTGGGGTCATCTCTCAGGGCACTGACTTCTCAGCACTGGAGCTGTGCGCCAGCCTCACCTCCTCACTTCTGCAGCAGAGACGAGACTCAGCCGGTGGCAATGGCCCCCCTCACCGCGCCGCCATGCTTGCCCTGCTGTGCACTCACCGTCCAGGACGTGGAACTGGTCTGCAGCCTCACAGAAGCCTGGGGGCCCAAGGCAGGGGTCAGGCTGGACATCAGCCCAGAGAGTAGGGGTGGCTGAGCCGGGGACCTGCTGGGGACACTCACCATACTTAGGGAAGTAGAAGATCTGGTCCTCAGTCAGGTGGGCCTCCCGGACCCGCTGCTCAAACCCACTCAGGACCGAGTCGCTCACAGGGAGTGAGCGGGCTGCGGGGCAGACAGGGCTCCTGGGGTCCCAGCACCAGGCGGTGTGGAATGGGGTCTGTGTGTCCCCTGCCCCCTCGGGGCCCTCCCCCTGCCCCCACACCAGGTCTGTCTGTCACTGCTGCTCCCTGGGCGCCTGCTTAGCAGGAGGGTCAGGATGGGAGGGAGGAAGGGTGTGTCTCCCTGGGCTCAACCAGCCCCCCGGGATGGCCCAGTGAGTGTGCAGAGCTTGAGCGCCTGCCTGGTCACGGAGGCCGGCCCCCACATACCGTAGAGCTTTACTGACAGCTGCCCCGCCCGCTCCAGGTACAGGACAGCGAAACTCTGGTAGTCGGTCTCAGCGACAACCACATGCACAGCCCCTCCGGCGCCTCGGGCTGGGGCAGAGCCATGGCAGCCACGTCAGAGAGCCACGGCAGCTGCGTCACCACCCACCCACATGCCCTGCGGTCCCTGCCTCACCTTGAAGCAGGAAGCGGCCGAGGACCCCTGTGTCTCCATAGAGCTGGCGCACCTGCCAGCAGATCCCATCCCTGGGGGGGGCGAGGAGGAGGCACCGCAGGCTGGGGGACCCCAACCAGGAACCCTAGTCCAGGCCACAGTCGGGGTGGGGTCAGGGGCCAGGGCAGGGCTGAAGTCCGGGGGCTGAGAGGAGGGTTGGGGTTAGGGTGCAGGGCTGCTCTGGGACTCACAGCTTTCGGAAGGTGCTGACAGCCATGGCTTTGTCCTGGGGAGCCACGTGCAGTGTGGTGGCCTCGGCCCGGTGGCCCTGCTCCTGCAGGAAACGGCAGGCAGAGCCCACAGCCACAAGGAGCCAGGTCCCTGCAAACTGGGGGCAGGCCATGGGAGGACTCGAGGGCACTGTGGGAGGGCCCCTCACCTGCCTCCCTCTACCCCCAAAACAACTTCACCTGCCTCCCTCTACACCCCCCATAACTTCACCTGCTTCCCTCTCCCCGCCAACAACTTCTACCTGCCTCCCTCTACCCCCTACAACGTCACCCTCTCCCCTGCCACATACAACTTCTACCTGCCTCCCTCTACCGCCTACAACTTCACCCTCTCCCTCCGCCACACACAACTTCTACCTGCCTCACTCTGCCGCCCCCCACAACTTCACGTTCCTCCCTCTACCCCCCACAACTTCTACCTGCTGAGCATCAAAATTGGCCTTGGGCTGGATTGTGCTGATGGGGGATGGGGGCCGGGGTGGCCTCTGAGGCCTCTGGCCCAGCGAGCCAGCTGCCAGAAGCAGAGTCAAGAGGATCGCAGACCCAGGGGGCAGCATGGTGGCGGCGGCAGGGTGGCAGGACTGTGGGAGGCCAAGGGTAGCACCACCAAGTCCCAGGACAGAGTCTACTGTGCAGTCACAGAGCCCGGCCCAGGAAGTCCATGTCCATCCCTTGCCTCCCTAACTCCAGCCCTGGGCCAGCCCTACATCCCACCCCCAGCTTTCTCGTGAGCCCAGCTTCGATCTGCACTTCCCGGCAGGGCCCTGGCACCATGTCCTATGTACAAAGTCCGAGTTGACCTCTGGTTGTTTATCTATTTCTCCTGCACCCTTGATTTCCACTGACAGTCCTTAGCCCTTTGCACATTATCTTCCTTAAACCATCACCCAGTGGTCTTATCTCTATGACCAACGTCACGGGGTTCATGAAGTCACTTGTTCAGGGCCCGGAAACAAGGAGCGCCGGAGGCGGGTCCCGAACCATCAGTCTTTGAGTGTCGCCCGCAGCCCCGCCCACGACCGCCGCTCGCTGGCCACAAGGGGCGCTGTTCCCAACGCGCCCGAGTGCGCGCAGGCGCACGAAGAAAAGCCGGCCGGGCAGCCGAGGCCCGAGGC
>NW_012117821.1:1411464-1412972 GCF_000951035.1 Colobus angolensis palliatus
GGGGACGGCCCGGTCCGCCCGGAGCTGCCGGGTCCTTGGTTGGACGGCGGTGCCCGGGCGTCCCCTGCAGACACCCAGCTCCGTGGAACTCCCGGCGGGACGGTTGGGGCGGGAGGAACCGGGCGCCCGCTCTCGGCCTCCGTTCTCGGGCCTGGGCTGAGGGCAGCCGTTGGTGGGTTTCAGGGCCGCCTGGGCAGAATGTCACGATGGACGAGGGCGGCACGCCCCTGCTCCCCGACAGCCTCGTCTACCAGATCTTCCTGAGCCTGGGCCCGGCCGACGTGCTGGCCGCGGGGCTGGTGTGCCGCCAATGGCAGGCCGTGTCGCGGGACGAGTTCCTGTGGAGGGAGCAGTTCTACCGCTACTACCAGGTGGCCCGCGATGTGCCCCGACACCCAGGTCAGTGGCGTGCGGGGCCGCTACCCACGTTCTGCAGCCGGGGCCCCGGGCTCCTGCGTTTGGGGGTCAGCCTGGCTGGGGCCCTGCCCCACGGCCCCGAGTGTCCATCCTCACACCCTCACCCTGATCGAGGTCTGTCGGACACTGCCCAGGCACCCCTCAGAGCATGGGGGCCAGAGAGTTCATTGGGTCACCTGGGGGGTGGGGGGTACAGGGGTCTCTGTGAGCTGCAGGGTTGTGTTCTCCAGCCAAGGCCTATGCCATGGGTAGTGGGTTCCAGGGGCACCACGGGGCCTGCCAGGACTGCTGGGGCCACACTCTGGCCTTGACTGCGAGGAGGAAGGCCTGGGCCCAGGACTGACAGTGCCCACCCGCAGCGGCCACGTCCTGGTACGAGGAGTTCCAGCGGCTGTATGACACGGTGCCCTGCGTGGAGGTGCAGACGCTGCGGGAACACACGGACCAGGTCCTGCACCTCAGCTTCTCCCATTCGGGGTACCAGTTCGCGTCCTGCTCCAAGGACTGCACTGTGAAGGTGAGGATGGCCAGGTGTCCTGCACATCCCACCCAGCTGCCCCGAAGCACGGAGGTCCCAGGACCCAGGCGTTCCAACCAGGTGGGAAGGGAGGGTCAGGCCAGAGGTGACACAGCAGCCTCTCTGCATCCAGCGGAGGGACCACAGAGGATCAGGAGTGGTGCGGGGCGGCCCTGAGTAGTGAGGAGAGGGTCCCACACAAAGCCGCCTGCTCCAGGGGCAGGCTCCTGCCCTCTATACGGATGCCCCCAGAGTGGACGACAGTGGCTTCAAGGGGTCCCTGCCCCCTGGTGGCCTCTGAGCAGGGCTGGCAGAGCTGGGGCCTCATGGCGCTGTGGTAGCAAGCCCCTGCCCGGCGACCTGGCCAGGCGATCACCATGGCCACCCCCACCGTGCAGATCTGGAGCAACGACCTGACCATCTCGCTGCTGCACAGCGCAGACATGCGGCCCTACAACTGGAGCTACACCCAGTTCTCCCAGTTCAACAAGGACGACTCGCTGCTGCTGGCCTCGGGGGTGTTCCTGGGGCCGCACAACTCCTCATCCGGGGAGATCGCTGTCATCAGCCTAGG
>NW_012117821.1:1413199-1421202 GCF_000951035.1 Colobus angolensis palliatus
CCCTGGCCTCCCCACAGACTCCTTCGCGCTGCTGTCCCGCGTGCGGAACAAGCCCTACGACGTGTTTGGCTGTTGGCTCACCGAGACCAGCCTCATCTCGGGGAACCTGCACCGCATCGGAGACATCACCTCCTGCTCCGTGCTGTGGCTCAACAACGCCTTCCAGGTGCGGGTGGGGTGGGGCAGGACAGGGCTGGGCTGGGGGCAGAGTTGCCATCCCCAGGGTCTGGCGCCCACCTGGTGTGTGCCCCCGCCTTCAGGACGTGGAGTCAGAGAACGTCAATGTGGTGAAGCGGCTGTTCAAGATCCAGAACCTCAACGCCAGCACCATCCGCACGGTGATGGTGGCCGACTGCAGCCGCTTCGACAGCCCTGACCTCCTGCTGGAAGCCGGCGACCCGGCCACGTCCCCCTGCCGCATCTTTGACCTGGGCGGGGACAACGAGGAGGAGGTGGCTGGCCCGGCCCCCGCCCACGCCAGGGAGGGCTTGCGGCACTTTCTGGACCGTGTGCTGGAGGGGCGGGCGCAGCCACAGCCGTCGGAGCGCGTGCTAGAGACCAAGGTGGCTGAGCTGCTGGCCCAGGGCCACACCAAGCCCCCTGAGCGCAGTGCCACAGGCGCCAGGAGCAAGTACCTCATCTTCACCACTGGCTGCCTCACCTACTCCCCACACCAGATCGGTACACCCCTGCCGCCATGCTGCCCATCTCGGTCCTAGCAGCTTGGGGGAGGCTGGGCAGGGGTCCTGGGGGGCAGACGACAAGCAAGTCCGTAGGCAAAGCTGAGATCATTGACTCACCCCGGGGTCACAAGCCCAGACCTGGCCTTGTCTGGGGCCTGCGGGATGAGCAGTGAAAACAGGCAGGCCCGCTGGCCAGCGAGCAGCTGAGGGGCCTGGTTCAGGTCTGGGGCCCCCGGAGCAGGCAGTGCCTGCAGACCTCTGCCATGCCCACAGCCCCAGAGACACAGTTGGGGTAGGGGGCTGCCCTGGAGTGACGTCCCGGGGCACTGGGCAGGGACCCTCACCGCAGCCCTCTCTGCAGGCATCAAGCAGATCCTGCCACACCAGATGACAACGGCGGGGCCCGTGCTGGGCGAGGGTCGAGGCTCTGACGCCTTCTTCGATGCGCTGGACCACGTCATAGACGTGCATGGGCACATCATTGGCATGGGACTGTCGCCCGACAACAGGTGGGCCTCTTGCCAGTGTCCCAGGCGGGGTGCCCGCAGGCGGCCCATACCTAGCACAGTGCCCCTCGCCCAGGTACCTGTATGTGAACAGCCGCGCCTGGCCCAGTGGTGCGGTGGTGGCCGACCCCATGCAGCCGCCACCCATCGCGGAGGAGATTGACCTGCTCGTGTTCGACCTCAAGACCATGCGGGAGGTGAGGCGGGCTCTGCGTGCGCACCGCGCCTACACGCCCAACGACGAGTGCTTTTTCATCTTCCTGGACGTCAGCAGGGACTTCGTGGCCAGGTGCAGGGCGCAGCATGGTGCAGGGCGGGCGTGGGCAGCAGCAGGCGGGCGACCAGCTCATCCAGGCGCTGTTCTGCAGCGGGGCCGAGGACCGGCATGGCTACATCTGGGACCGCCACTACAACATCTGCCTGGCCAAGCTGCGGCACGAGGACGTGGTCAACTCAGTGGTCTTCAGTCCCCAGGAGCAGGAGCTGCTGCTCACGGCCAGCGACGATGCCACCATCAAAGCCTGGCGCTCCCCACGCACCGTGCGCATCTTCCAGGCACCTCGTCCGCGGCCTCGCGTCTTCTTCTCCTGGCTTGCCAGCCAGAGGCGCTGAGGGGTGCTGGGTGCACTGGAGCTGCTGGGATCCCTCGACGCCACCCAGGCTCTGTGGTTCTTTCCCGAGCGGGAGAGGTGGAGACGCTTGTAGCAGTTATGCCTTAGGAAGGGGACAGCGAGGCCCCGCCACGCTCTCACATGCAAACCTGCTCACGCAGCTGTGATGCTTGGCACGGGGTGGCCAGTGAGGATGGAACCCAAGGTCCCCTTGGTTTCCTGGCCAGCTTGGGGTGCACAGGATACTGGGGGTGCTGCTCCTCGCTCATCCCCAGGCTAGGGGTTCACCCGCCCCAGCTGGCCTCAGCCTGGGGTACCCTCGGCTGGTCCTGCGGGGTGCTGGACAGTGGCCCAGTGGTGGCAGGGGCTGCTGGCTCTGGCAGCCTGGCTGTGGTTGTGCGCCCGGAGCTTGGGAGCGGCCGGTCACACTGCTGTGGGCCTGAGTGTGCTGCATGTCCACGCACCACCCATTCAGGGCCCTGAATAAACAGTTGGCAACAGCACAGTGTCGTCCAGTCTCTGTCTGCAGGGAGGGAGACCGTGGGCACCGCTGGCACAGTGGAGTGGATCTCGTCACTGCTGATGGGTGACATCACCGCTGGCATAGTGGCCCCACTGGAGTGGTTGTTGCAGTCACTGCTGACAGGTGACGTGTGTCTGAGGTCATGTGCTGGTGCCAGACTTTGTCACACGGCCCTGTCCCCCCTCTGAGACTTCCAGGGAGATGCCTGGCACATCTGCCGGGGCTGGCAGCATGCAGGGTCTGCTGTCTGATTCCAGGGTCAGTAGGCCGCGTTGCTCCCAGTGCCAGGGCGGCCTCCACAGTCAGTCCCGTCCTTGAGGGAGTGCCTCGGCTGCTGGGGGAAGCGAGGGTGTTGGGCAGAGCTTCTCAGAGTTCATGCCGGGGAGGAAAGGCCCAGGGGCCCAGAAGTGGCAGCAGAGGTGCAGCTCCAGCTGGAGGTTGCAGGCTTTGTCAGAGCCGCTCGGGGGGCCCAGGGTGATCGTGGTGACAAGACGGCAGGAGGAGAGCCTGGCATTCAGGTCCGCTGCCCATTATGGGAAGCGCATGGAGCTTGTGGCTCCACACATGGCAGCAGGCAACCCCGTACAGAGAAAGAACGCAGAGGAGACGAGTGAGTATCCTGATGGTTCCCCGGAGCCACATGGGCTGCAGGGGTTGGTAGAGACCCTGGGGCCGAGCCCGAGCACCGATGGGGTCAGGGACAGCACCACCAACACAGGCTGCGCCCCCCAGAGGGATGGGGCCTCTGTCCTGCTAACTCCTGGTCGCCAGCCGGGAAGCCCTGGGGACCTCTGCAGTTCGTAATAAAACCCCCCAACGTAGGCGAGAACAAGGAAGGAAGACGCACCAAAGATCCCCAGACAAGATGAGCTGCGCTGAGACTGACCCCTTCAGAAAAGAGCTGACAGATTCTGCAAACATGAACTCCACGGGCAGGCTCCAAAGAATTGAGCCATTTCCCAAAAAGGATTTAGCTATGTTCACATTCAAGGAGACTGACAAAAACACCTGTATGCACCATAAAACAAAAGCGGGGACAGAAATCAAGAGGATGTGGACATTTCAAAATAAAAAGGGAGCCAATTAGACACTGGAAAATGACACGGTGAGTGCACCAAAAGCTTGATACGTGAGGCCGGGCGCAGTGGCTCACGCCTGTAATCCCAGCACTTTGGGAGGCCAAGGCAGGTGGATCATGAGGTCAGGAGATCAAGACCATCCTGGCTAACACGGTGAAACCCCGTCTCTATTAAAACTTTTTTTAAAAATTAGCCAGGCGCAGTGGCGGCGCCTGTAGTCCCAGCTACTCAGGAGGCTGAGGCAGGAGAATGGCTTGAACCCGGGAGGTGGAGCTTGCAGTGAGCCAAGATGGCGCCACTGCACTCCAGCCTGGGCGACAGAGAGAGACTCCGTCTCAAAAAAAATAAATAAATAAAAATAAAAGGCTTGATACGTGGAAAGCACTGGACCAGACTTGTGAGGACCAGGCAGCGGAAGATGGCACAGAGGAGATGAAAGAAACAGAGCCCTCGGAGGGGAACGGAGCGGCATGCATGCCCCCACCCCATCTACAGGGTGGGGGTGGAGACCCAGTGTTTAAAGACAAAGTGACTGAATTACCAAAAGAACAGAAGTCCTCAGAAAATACGTGCTGAGGTCAGGCCAGGCCTAGTGGCTCACGCCTGTAATCCCAGCACTTTGGGAGGCCGAGGTGGGCGGATCACTTGAGGTCAGGAGTTTAAGACCAGACTGGCCAACATGGTGAAACCCCTTCTGTACTAAAAAAAAAAAAATTAACTGAGCGTGGTGGCATACGCCTCTAATCCCAGCTACTCAGGGGGCTGAGGCAGGAGAATTGATTGAACCCGGGAATGAGCTGAGATTGCGCCACTGCACCCCAGCCTGGGCGACAGAGTGAACCCTGTGAAACTGCAGCGATGAAACTCGTACACGTGGCCCGGAGCAGCTGTCGGAGAGCCGGAGAGCCGGGTCAGGGAGCGGCAGCACGATCCCAAGTTTTGCAGAACTGGTGTTTGACCCTATGTCCATGACCTGAACTCCATGCAGCCGGAACACTGGAGATGAGTGCTGGGGCCAGGCAGAAAGCCCAGAGCAGCCCTAAGGGCCAGGGAAAGGAACCGACGCTGATGGGCAGGGGCAGTGAGGCAATGCCCTGGGTTTACTCTTTCCTCCGTTCTTTTGTGACCCTGATGGCAGTGGGAGTGGTGGCAACAGGAACCCATCAGAGCCAAACTCGAGGGCCAGAAAGTCCCTCATGGCTCGGTGCAGCTGCATGGAGGGTGGGACCAGCCCCGTTAGCTTTCCTCCCCTGCCCTCCTGCCATATAGACTCCAACTTGGCCCAGTCAAGGGCACGTCACATGGGAGTGACTAGAGCCACAACTGTCTTGAATGGACAGTGAGGGAGCCCAGCAGCCAAACCCAGCGTGGGGAGCTTGGGAAGCACCCACATAAGGTGGCTGTGGGTGCCAGGCTCATGCACGGGGTGGCTGTGGGTGCTGGGCTCACTCACACGCAGACACGTGGGTCTAATGGTCACACCACGGACTTGGGGAACTGCGGACCAGCCTCGGGCCCCAGACCAAAGACCAGCAGCTCTGAAGACAGGAGTCCACGTGAGCGGGAGCAGTGTGCGTCCGACCCTCACAGGACCAAGTGCATGCTAACCAAAGACTACCACATTTCCCACGGGATTCAAACACAACCCAGATCTCATAAAGTCATATTCAAAATGTCTAGAATATAACCCAGAATCACTTGACACACGAAGAACCATAACATTTCAACTTGCAGCTGGGCACAGCAGCTCACACCTGTAACCCTAGTGCCCTGGGAGGCCACGGCTGCAGGGAGTAATGACCGGGCCGCTGCACTCCGGCCTGGGTGACGGAGACCCTGTCTCTAAAAAAAATAAAAATAAAAAATTCAATGTGCAAAGGAAAAAACTCATAATTCTATTTCCCAAAAACAATTAGGAGCTTTTAAAAAAAATCACACACTTTTATTACTTTTTAATTTTTAATTAGAAATGAGGTCTCACTATGTTGCCCAGGCTGGTCTCAAACTCCCGGGTTCAAGCGATCTTCCAGCCTCGGCCTCCCAAAGCGCCGGGATTACAGGCGTGAGCCACCATACCCGGCCAACACAGTTCTTAAAAGGCACTGGGATTCCTCTGCTTCAAGATCATTGCTAGGCTAGAAAAATAAAGCTTGTTCCACCACAAATCACAGGTTAGAACTGAGTGTTCGCTAAGGCAGAAACTGTAGAGTCTAGTGCCATTTCAGGCAAAGATGATTCAGCTCTGAACCCAACATCCACACCTGCCTATCAGAGCAGTCAGCCCAGCTCGGAACAGACCAGCCAATTAGGCTTCATCAGACCATCAGGCCATTGTGTTCTTTTTTTTTTTTTTTGAGACGGAGTCTCGCTGTGTCACCCAGGCTGGAGTGCAGTGGCCGCATCTCAGCTCACTGCAAGCTCCGCCTCCCAGGTTTACGCCATTCTCCTGCCTCAGCCTCCCAGGTAGCTGCGACTACAGGCGCTGCCACCTCGCCCGGCTAGTTTTTTGTATTTTTTAGTAGAGACGGGGTTTCACCGTGTTAGCCAGGATGGTCTCGATCTCCTGACCTCGCGATCCACCCGCCTCAGCCTCCCAAAGTGCTAGGATTACAGGCGTGAGCCACCGCGCCCGGCCCATTGTGTTCTTCTAACATGCTAATAACCCCAAACAGGAGGTGCTGCAACCAAAATGAAAGACAGTCTTTGAGGCTAGTTGTCACACCGATTGTTAGTTCCTTGTTATGTCCCCCTTCTGTAACATTAATAAAGGAAATATTTTACCGCAAAGAGTATTTTATATGCCACCAGCCATGACTTTTTGTCATTCATTACTACATAAATGCCGCCTAGTGCCTGCCATTATCCACATGGCACAACCATATTATGTCTGCAATTACTTCTGTATTTACAGAATCTTTGTGATAATTCCTTAAGCACATTAGCGAAGGTTTAACATCGAGATGCAATCTAATATCCATAACCTCCAGTGTTTTGCAGACAGCAATGTAGGAGACAGTTTTTTGTTGTTGTTTTGTTTTTTTTTTTTGAGACGGAGTCTTGCTCTGTCGCCCAGGCTGGAGTGCAGTGGTTTGATCTTGGCTCACTGCAAGCTCTGCCTCCTGGGTTCATGCTATTCTCCTGCCTCAGCCTCCCGAGTAGATGGGAATACAGGCGCCTGCCACCACGCCCAGTTAATTTTTTATATTTTTAGTAGAGACGAGTAGCTGGGAATACAGGCGCCCACCACCATGCCCGGCTAATTTTTTGTATTTTTAGTAGAGACGGGGTTTCACCATATCAGCCAGGATGGTTTTGATCTCCTGACCTCGTGATCTGCCCGCCTCAGCCTCGCAAAGTGCTGGGATTACAGGTGTGAGCCACCACACCTGGCTGAGATATTTTTAATCACCTGTCATTTAACTGACCTTATATAATACATAAATCAATAATTCAGCAGTTCTAAGTCTCTGAATGGTTCTGGTGAGATCTGTAGGAAGCACGTTCCACGTATGCATCCTGCTGATGCTGCTGTGTGTCTTTCCTCCTCCCGACGATTTCCTCGGCCTGCAGGAGGGGCTCGGATAAGATGTGCCTCTTTGCTTGACTTCTTTGATGTCCTGAAATTTCTGTAGCTCTTTTTCTTGAATCTGTTTATTATAAATTTGGCTTTGGTATTTCTGTTTGATCTTCAACGCTCTTTGCATCAGTGCTTTTATTCCATGGTTCTCGCTGGCATTTGACAGGTTCATTTCTACATTTTTCAAACTCAAATGATCTGCTGTGAGCACTTTACCACCTGCTTTCCAGAATGCTTTAGTCCACCTGACTTTTGAGAATTGGTTTTTTTTTTTTTTTGAGATGGAGTCTTGCTCTGTTGCCCAGGCTGGAGTGCAGTGGCCGGATCTCAGCTCACTGCAAGCTCCGTCTCCCAGGTTTACGCCATTCTCCTGCCTCAGCCTCCGGAGTAGCTGGGACTACAGGCGCCCGCCACCTCGCCTGGCTAGTTTTTTTGGTATTTTTTAATAGAGACGGGGTTTCACCATGTTAGCCAGGATGGTCTCGATCTCCTGACCTCGTGATCCACCCGTCTCGGCCTCCCAAAGTGCTGGGATTACAGGCGTGAGCCACCGTACCTGACCTTTTTGTTTTTAGACGGAGTCTCACTCTGTTGCCCAGGCTGGAGTGCAGTGGCGCGATCTGGGCTCACTGTAAGCTCCACCTCCCGGGTTTACACCATTCTCCTGCCTCAGCCTCCTGAGTAGCTGGGACTACAGGCGCCCGCCACCACGGCTGGCTAATTTTTTATATTTCTAGTAGAGACGGGATTTCATCATGTTAGCCAGCATGGTCTCGATCTCCTGACCTCGTGATCCGCCCACCTCAGCCTCCCAAAGTGCTGGGATTCCAGGCTGAGCCACCGCGCCCAGCTGGAGGATTGCGCTCTTTAAAAAAGTTTTCATGACATTTTGGACTTTACAAAATCTGAACACCTTCCAATCATTGCAGATGGCCGGGCGCGGTGGCTCACGCCTGTAATCCCAGCTCTCAGGGAGGCAGAGGCGGGAGGATAGCTTGAGCCCAGGAGTTCGAGACCTGCCTGG
>NW_012117821.1:1425047-1460058 GCF_000951035.1 Colobus angolensis palliatus
GTAAACCCGGGAGGCGGAGCTTGCAGTGAGCTGAGATCCGGCCACTGCACTCCAGCCTGGGCGATAGAGCAAGACTCCGTCTCAAAAAAAAAAAAAAGAAATAAAAGCATAATGCTGGCAACACAGAGTGCCCATGAGGATGCGGAGCAGTGGGAACGGTGGCTCAAGCTGGTGTTCCACAACAGGCCACAGCTATTCTGGAACGTGCTTGGCAGTTTCTTTTGAATTTAAAAATACACTTACTATATGATCCAGCAGCCCCATTGCTAACTACCTTAATGAAATAAAAACGTGTTCAATAACCTGTACACAAATGTTTATAGCAGCTCTATTCAGACCTGCAAAACGTTAGAAACAACCCAAATACCCTTCAACAGGTGACGAGACAAACTGATCCATCCATGTGGCACTACTGGAAAAAAAAAAAAAGACAGAGAAAACAAATGTCGATGCACGGATGCAAAACAAATGAGGCACGGATGCACGCATTCTCATCAACCTCAGAGGTGTTCTGCAGGTCCCGCTGCTCTTGGCCACACACTGTAGGACTCCATTATGGGACCTTCTTGGAAAGACGTAACTATAGTGGGAGAGGACAGGCGCGTGGCTGCCAGGGGTCGGGTGGCGGAGGACAGGCGCGTGGCTGCCAGGGGTCGGGTGGCGGAGGACAGGCGCGTGCATCCAGGGGTCGGGGTGGCGGAGGACAGGCGCGTGCATCCAGGGGTCGGGGTGGAAGACAGGTGTGTAGTTGCCAGGGGTCGGGGTGGTGACTATGGGGAGAGTGGAACGATCTTCTGAGATGGCAGGGCTCGCCTATCTCCCAGTTATGGTGCGTACCCAAATCTGCACAGGTGCGAACATCCACGGAACTGAATGTTCCATGAACAAAAGAATAAATCAATTTTAGTATGTGAAATTTAAAAATGTTATTAGGGGCCAGGTGCAACGGCTCACGCCTGTAATCCCAGCACTGTGGGAGGCCGAGGTGGGTGGATCACCTGAGGTCAGGAGTTTGAAACCAGCCTGGCCAACATGGTAAAACCCCGTCTCTACTAAAAATACAAAAATTAGCTGGTCATGGTGGCAGGCACCTGTAATCCCAGCTACTCCGGAAGCTGAAGCAGAATTGCTTGAACCTGGGAGGCAGAGGTTGTGGTGACCCAGGATCATGCCACTGCCTCCAGCCAGGAAGACAGAACGAGATTCCTTCTACAAAAAAAAAAAAAAAAACCACCACTTCCCAAGGGAGATCAAAGGTGACATGAAAGTTTGGCAAATTTCTCCAAAAGCTGAACAAGTGGCCCAGCAGCTCTACTCCTTGGTATAAATATTCAAGAGAAACGAAAACCAGTATGTGTCCCCACAAAAACTTGTTCACAAATGTTCACAACTGCATTTTCAGAGTAGCCAAAAAGTAGAAACCGCCCCCATGTCCAGCAACGGGTGAATGGATAAATAAGGTGCGGTGCATCCATACAAGAGAATATTACAAGAGAATATTATTCAACCATAAGGAGGAATGAAACTCCGATGCATGCTGCCACACACAAGAACCTTGAAAATATCTTGCTGAGTAAAAGTGTCCCGAGTAGGCAAATCTACAGAGACAGAAGGTAGGTTTGTGGCTGGCTGTCGGGGGCTGAGGGGAGGGGAACAGAGTGACTGCTAAGGGAAGGTTTCTCTGCAGGCTGATGAAATGTCCCAAAATTAGATAGTGACGATGGTACCTCTGTGGGTTTGCACAGAGCCTGTCACTTCCCCAGAAGGCCACAAGGCGGCTGCCCAGGCCTGCCCACGGCGCCGCTCCAGAGCATTTTGTCCCTCCGGGGGCTCGGTCTGGTTTGTGGGAGCCTCTTCATGCAGCAGCCAGAGCTAGAGCCTAGAGAGCCTAGAGATTTGTTCCGAGTGCAGACCTCTGCCCCTTCTTCAGCCTGGAGCCCGATGCTGCTCTCACTGAGTCGCGGGTGCGGTCCTCAGCTCTTCCCCCAGGTTCTCCGGACCTCCATCTCCACTGCAGGGAGGTGAGGGCCAGGAGGACCATCTGGCTGCCCTGGCTGGCAAAGGACCTGCAAGGTCTTTCAGCTGATCCACTTTTAGCTCAGATTCTGCTCTGTGCCAGGGTCTCCCGGGGTGGCCAGCTTCCCCCTCAGCCCTCTTCTGCTCAACAGCCACCCACCAACCCACCTCCCACCTTCCAAAATGGGTTCACATCCTCTGAGATGCTGGCTTCTTCCCCGTCTTTGTCTCTGTGGGAGGATTTTTTTTTTTTTTTTTGGTCCCATTCCTCTCATTTCACAGTACCATTTCGCTTTAAGTGAGAAGAGATGACCTCTTCTATCTGCTTTAACAAACTGCAGTGACCCAGCAAAACCTGTCATATAAAATAAATCCCCAAATAGAGAAAGAAGCCCAGTATGTTAAAGGCAAAACTTCAGAATCATTAGAAGAAAACATGACAGTGGTTTTCAGCCTCAGGGAAGGTCCGGATGTTCTGAGTCAGTCGGAAATAGGACCATTCACAAAGGATAAGATCAACTGATCATGTGTAGGGTTTAAGCTTCTGCACATCAGGAACAGAAACAGTTCAAAGACAACTGAGAATCTGTAATCAGGATCAGGAACTCCTACCAACCAGTAGAGTAAGACCCAGACCAACAACCAGAAGAAAAAGGAGAAAGACATCAACACGCACTTCACACGGAAGATAATCCGACGGAGAGGTAAGCGTGGTAAAGATGCCCGACTCCGCCGAGTCACCGGAGAAATGCATGCAACAGCGATGCCACTTCCAACACAGCAGGCTGCAGCGTCTTCTCAATTCCAACACCACGAAGCATGGGCAGGGATGGGAGCGATGGGAACCCTCCCCTGGCGTTGGTGGAAGGACTAGATGCAGCCCCTCTGCAAAGCAAGCTGGCAACTGCTAAAAAGGGGAGGCCTAGAAACCACCAACCCTCCTTCCAGGTTGACAGGAGACCCAAGAGAGCAGGTCTGGCTGTCTCCAGTCACCAAACCCTGAAGACACGGGAAGAGACTGGGAGGTGCTCTCTGGGGAACTCACACACAGCAGTCAGAGTCCACCACGCAGAGTGCCCAACACAACAGGCGTTTTTAAAAGCAGTCAGGCTGAGTAAACAGCCCGGCTACCTGCAGCTGTCCCAGTGGATGGTTTCTGTATTTTCAATGCAATACTCTTATTTGTGAATACAGAAACATACAGATGCAAAATTCCAAGGCCCAAAGAGAACTGAAACGCCACAATTCCTGCCACGTGGCCTGGGGAGCTGAGGTGAGGCCGGGAAAGGGAACAGCAAGGCTCTGTGACGCCCGCTTTTTAGGCCCAGTACACACTCATAGAACACAGACAATGCCTGTCGGTCAGTTCTGTGCCTGAGTTATTTTCTGTATTTTTCTATGGTCTTAACTTCTCAAACTACAGCAGTGCATGAAGACGTCAAGAGACGACAACACTTTATCCTGGACCCCGATACAGATGCCCAATAGGTCCCAGCACAGTTGCCCTGACACTGAGTGCGAAGCTGTGCCTACACCTGCCTGTGCTGTCCCAAGAACACACCACAGGGGCAGTGCAGCCAGGCCCCCCGGTGCAGCCAGGATGCTCGGTGGAGCCTGTACACAGAGAGGCAGGACCAGGGCTGGCTCATCCTCATCCTGCTCTCACAGGAGTCCCTGGGGACGCCCAGGAGAGGAGCTGGACAGGGAAGAACATTCCACAAGAGGGAACACTGGGCTTCACCAAGGCTCCAGGAGAGAGAGCTTACAGCAGGTAAGGAACAGAGAGAACAGCTTGGCTAGCTAGAGAAACAGGCAGGGGCCAGGCACCCTGTGGGGAGGGGTCTGTGAGAGGAGAGGAGGCCAGGAGGACCCGCAGAGGGCCACCACTGCCAAGGCTGGAAGCCACAGGCAACCTGGAATCAAATGGATGCCACTGACCACAGAGATGTGAATGGTTTAATAACTGTCTCGTGAGCTGGATGACGAGCTCTCACATTTCACCCGCAGGCTGTGCTGTGCACCCCCCCACACAGTCGTCTGAGCAGTGGCAGCGTGGGACCAGACCCTCTCCCACAGCCAGCCTGGCCAAGGTGGCACAGACCAGAGCTCTGTGCAGACAAGCACCCAGGGGTCTAACAACACTCCCTTCTCTCCAGGGGCCAGAGGGGAGAACCAAGCTGCTCGGCCCTCCTCGCTCTGGCCCGCAGGAGGCCCTTCTCCTGGAGCAGCCCTCCTCCTTTCTGTCATGCCCGAGGGACACAAGGTCATCCACTGTGTTCCTGCTACATGGGCACTGCTGGGATGTGCTCCCACACCGAGTGTTCCCACCCAGGGCCTCTCCCTTCACTGCACAGGACAGCAAGGGCAGCTTGTGCTGGGAAGCACCTGAAAACCCT
This sequence comes from Colobus angolensis palliatus, assembly GCF_000951035.1. NCBI lineage: Eukaryota > Metazoa > Chordata > Mammalia > Primates > Cercopithecidae > Colobus > Colobus angolensis. Next base: position 1,429,460 of record NW_012117821.1, read on the forward strand.
CAGCCATTCCCACCACAGCCCGGCGCTAAGCCCGTCTCCCAGGCCCCTCCACACAGTCTCTGAAATCTGAGGACTGGCTGGTGGCTCCTTCCCCCATTACAGTGAACTTGGCTGCAGGCCAACACCCTCCCAAGCGCCCAAGCACGGCCCTGCCCACCTGTACAGTGAGGCCCTGGCCCAGTGTGGTGGCCCCTCAGTGAGCCGGCTGTGCCTGGCTGCCCCCAACCCCCAGACACCAGTCGGGGGCAGTTAGAGCCCTGTCAGGTCCACAATGGCCTTGATGAAGATGGCATCGTCCCGCACGTAGGAATTCTTGGCCTCCATCTTGGAGACAGGGCAGAAGAGCGGGCAGCCGCTTGCGATGTTCATGTCATTGACTGGCCTCTGAAAAGAGGACGAGGTCACGTCGGGCCTGAAGGCATCAATCACGTGCTCCCGGTTATTCTGGTCGAGCAGCATTAAGGTCACCTGGAGGAGAGAGCCCCAAGGAGGGGCCACAGGTCTGTGGGCCACCTCGCTCTGGCTCCTGAGGGTCTGGACACCTGCAGGGCCACTAGCAGGAAGCCACAGGCACCCATCCCAGGACCCAGGCCAGAGGCTGAGGCCCAGCTGAGACCACGTGGTGGGCGGCCTTGCTCCTGCCGCAGCGCCCGGGCTCCCCAGCCTGCCCCAGCCCCTGGCATTCCGCTGCTCTCTGGGGAACCTGTGTCCACTCTGGCCTTTCCTGTCCACTGACATCTGGAGTCCTAGGCTAAAGCTTATCACTCCTGAACTTGAATTACTATGAGGAAAATACAAAAAATAATATATCTGGCAAAGACATTTTCTTGCCAAAGAGATCAGGAAGCAGCCACTGCCCACCCATGAGGAGCATTTTCCAGGGAGAACCTGAGCCTCTGTCGGGCCGTGAACCTGGATGCCCCAGGACAGACGAGGGCCCATGGGCCCTCCACACCCCTCACCCCGCCCAGCTCTGATCTGCCTCTGTGGGCTGTGAGCCTGGACAGACGAGGGCCCTCCACACCCTCACCCCGCCCAGCTCTGATCTGCCTGCTCCATAGCTATAGGGAGTGGGGGAAGTAGCAAGCCTGGGCCAAGTGTGGCAAAAGGAAGGGACCTTCTCATTCCAGCCTAGACTCTGGATCTTCAGTTCTGCAACCAAAAATAGATTCTGATTTTCAAAATAGGCCAGGGGCAGTGGCTCACGCCTACAATCCCAGCACTTTGGGAGGCCGAGGCGGGCGGATCATGAGGTCAGGAGTTCGAGACCAGCATGACAACATGGTGAAACCCTCGTCTCTACTAAAAATACAAAAATTAGCTTGGCGTGGTGGTGGGCGCCTGTAGTCCCAGTTACTCAGGAGGCTGAGGCAGGAAAATCGCTTGAACCCGGGAGGCAGAGGTTGCAGTGAGCTGAGATCATACCACTCCACTCCAGCCTGGGCGACAGAGCAAGCCGCCGTCTTAAAAATACATAAATAAATAAATGACACCTCCGATGAAGAGGGCTCTGAAGCCGTGTTCCTTCCTCTGCAGTCTCTCCAGGGCAGGGTTTTCAAACTACTGGTCTAGATGCCCATCAACATCTAGAGTCCTGGGCTAAAGCTGGGCACCCCTGACCTTGCATTATTTTGTGCTTTGTCCCTTTGTTCATTTATTTTTTACAGCCCGGTCTTGCTCTGTTGCACAGGCTGCAGTGCAGCAGCGTGATCTCAGCTCACTGCAGCCTCAACCTACTGGGCTCAAGCAATCCTCCTGCCTCAGCCTCCAAATAGCTGGGAATACAGGTGCACACCACCATGCACGGCTGATTTTTCTATTTTTTTTGTAGAGATGGGGTCTCACTGTGTTGCCCAGGCTGATCTCAAACTCCTGGGTTCAAGCAATCCTCCCATCTCAGCCTCCCAAAGTGCTGGGATCACAGGGATACTCCCCCACACTTGGCCTTGTGCTTTTTCTTTTTTTTTTTTGAGACAGAGTCTCGCTCTGTCGCCCAGGCTGAAGTGCAGTGGCTGGATCTCAGCTCACTGCAAGCTCCGCCTCCGGGGTTTACGCCATTCTCCTGCCTCAGCCTCCCGAGTAGCTGGGACTACAGGCGCCCGCCACCTCGCCCGGCTAGTTTTTTTGGTATTTTTTAGTAGAGACGGGGTTTCACTGTGTTGGCCAGGATGGTCTTGATCTCCTGACCTCGTGATCTGCCCGTCTCAGCCTCCCAAAGTGCTGGGATTATAGGCTTGAGCCACCACGCTCGGCCGGCTTTGTGCATTTTTTTAGTCATATTTATGTTTATCTGACAGGTCAGGAAGCCAGTTGCTTGTGTCACGGACCAGTGCTCAGAAATCATGGAAAGGACAGAAACTGCCAGAGCTCTCCACCGCGTGACACAGCACCACAGGGCGACGCGCCTACTGCAGACACCTGGTCTGGCGAGCCCAAGCCACCCTGTCCTACACAACCCTGTACCACAGAAGCTGCACTGCCCAGAGGGAATCTCAGGTGCGGCCCTCAGCAAAGCCTGTGGGGACGGCGTCACACCTTCTGGTTGAAGGGCCACCGCAGCAGGGCGTCATTCGGGCCCTTCATCACCACAAAGAAGAGGGACAGGTGTGTTCCTCGCCCGGTGCCGTCGCCGTTCAGGTAGATACGCAGACACATCTTGTAGCCGTACCTGCTGGTGTAGAAGGCTGTGGAGGCAGGAGGGATGCCTGGTGAGCTGACACTCAGCAAGGGAGGGGCAGGGCTCTTCCTGCCTGGCTGCCCTCCCCCAGGGACAAAAACACTCACAAAGAAACATTCAGGTTCTGGGGTGCAAAGAAAGTATTTTTCTCAAACTATGCAGTTAGTTTCCAATGAAAACAAATTTCATTTAAAAAAAAAAAAAGTAGTAATTACAAAAATTAGAAAAAGTTTTTTTTTTTTTTGAGACAGAGTCTCTCTCCTGTTGCCCAGGCTAAGCGTAGAGGCACAATCTCGGCTCACTGCAACCTCCACCTCCTGGGATCAAGCGATTCTCCTGCCTCAGCCTTCTGAGTAGCTGGGATTATAGGCGCCCACCACCACACCCGGCTAATTTTTGTATTTTTAGCAGAGATGGGATTTCACCATGTTGGTCAGGCTGGTCTCCAACTCCTGACCTCAGGTGATCCACGCATGTTGGCCTCCCAAAGTGCTGGGATTACAGGTGTGAGCTACCACGCCTGGCCCAGAAAAAGCATTTTTAAGAATCCCAAATGTAACCCCCAAAACTTAAGAAGATGAGGAGAGGGCCAGGCGCGATAGCTCACACCTGTAATCCCAGCACTTTGGGAGGCCGAGGCGGGTGGATCACGAGGTCAAGAGATTGAGACCATCCTGGCTAACATGGTGAAACCCCGTCTCTACTAAAAATACAAAAAATTAGCCGGGCGTGGTGGTGAACGCCTGTAGTCCCAGCTACTCGGGAGGCTGAGGCAGGAGAATGGCGTGAACCTGGGAGGCGGAGCTTGCAGTGAGCTGAGATTGTGCCACCGCACTCCAGCCTGGGCGACAGAGCGAGACTCCGTCTCAAAAAAAAAAAAAAAAAGAAGATGAGTAGAGCAACACGGCAAGATCCACCAAATGCAGTGGTTGGGGCCTCGGCAGAGCTGCAGAGGGGAACCCTGACTGGCCCAGGGCTTAGGGTGGGCCCCAAGCCTGCCTCAGAAGAGGCACTTGCTAGAGTGAACCCCGAAACAAGCAGAGTCCACTTCCTTCTCACCCAACGAGACACAGACGTGAGTGATAGCCAGAATGCGGCAGAGGCTGCTTTCCAAGCCACATGACAGAACCCCGCGTGCACACGTTTGAACACAGGGACCCCACTGTGGCAGCACCAGGACCAACCCTCCGCATCCTTGTCCTCCACCGTGCGCCCTGGCCCATCCTCCCTATCCTCCTCCTCCACGCGTGCCGCACACAAACTGTGTTCACCAGCACTGCTTAAAGCAGATGTTCCACACAAACAGGTCCTCCTGCCCGAGTACCACCTCCGTGGCAGGGCCTCCACAATGCTGACCCTTCACCTCATGCTTAGTACAGAGCTCCCAGCATATACAATCGGCTGAGTCAAGCAGCTGCGGAGGGAAGGTCGCCACCAGAAAGCAGTGCTGACTTTCACAGCCCTGGAGGAACAGGGCCACGCCCTGCAGGTTGCCCAGACTGTTCCCTCAAGTTTCCCCCAAAACAATCTGTCATTTTTCCAGTCTCAACTCCGAGAAGAAAGAGTGTGAGTTTTGTTTCCGGTCCCTGCTGAAGGCCTTGTCAGGATGCACCACACAGAACATGGCGGCCCCTCCAGATGACACTTGGGTTTCTTTCTGCCAGAGCACAGCAGCCATGGCCCCCGCTGCTCAGGGAGTTTCGCCAGGAGCACTAGGCTAAATTCAAACAGGAAAGGTGCCTACAATGTCTCAGTCTTGATCCTAGAACCTAAGATTCTATCAGTAGGTTCACCAAGTCAGTGTAAAAATAAAGCCCACACGAGGGTGTTTTCTGAGCCATGTCGACAAAGACCACAAAGGGAGTGCCTAAGTCGGGGATGAGATGATGGCTGGGGCTGCCACGAGGTCAGCCAGGGCCTCAAAGGACAGCAGGGGGGCCGCCAGTGTACTGCAGTGCCCGGAAGCACAGTCCTGGCAGGAGCCTGTGGCTGGGTGGCCACCACACAGCCCCTCTCCAGCAGCGCCCTCCAGGGGAGACCCCACAAGCAGCCTCCCAAGAGAACTCGTAGTTGGGGGAAAAAAAAAAAAGGGAGTGTGAGAAACACCCTCCCTGAGCTCCGTGTGGAAACTGAACCTGGGAGGGGTCAGACTAGCTCGGCCCCAAGGCCCTGGGAGCCATGTCCCATCCCCACGGCTACCCCCACCCATCCTGTCTTCCTGGGAGCTGCGATCAGGCAGGAGAGCCTGTTGATGTAATGTCTGCTTTAGAGCCGTGTGCCGGAGGACCAGGCTGTGGGTGACGAGGGGCACACCCTGAGGGCAGGCAAAGCAGGAGGGCAGCCAGCCCAACCCCTCACCCCCGGTCCCTACCCAAGGGCACCCACTGGCCAGCCCATATTCCGCTGCCCCACTTGCCGCTCAGGGAGGCACAGCCGCTCCCGGTATCACTGGGGGTTGTATCTCAGCCTCCCTTGGGAGCCGTCCCATGTGGTCACAGGGGTGAGGGGACCCAGATGCCATGTAAACAGCAGCCGCAGTGAGGTGGGGGTCCTAGAACCACACCTGGGGAGAAGATGGCAGGTGTGCGGCCGGCCACAGCTTCCTGGCGCTTCCTGGCGAAGTCTGAGATCTTCCAGATGAAGACCCCATCGTAGGTGGATGCCTCCATCTCCAAGACCTTCTGCTCCAGGTCAGCCATCGCCAGGTCCTTGAGGCCAATGCTCCTCTCCAGCTGCTGCACCTGCCGGGTGCCAAAACCACCTTCCCTCTTACCGGAGGGGTGTGGGCACGAGCCCGCCTCCCACACCCACCAATCTCCAGCAGGACAGTGGTCCTGGGCACCCCTGGGCTCCGTGTTTCTCACGTCCACTCCCTGCACAAAAGAACCCAACCCCACCCTGGCCAAGAGTGGGGGGCTCCAAGTCCACACAGAAGCTCCTGGCCAGCACGCGTGCTCAGAAGCCACACCAGGCCTTGCACATCCCCATGGCTGACTCTGCCCTCCCAACAGAGAAAGGAGGCTCCCGCCCACGGCCTGGTCTCTATGACCTTCCAGCGTTTGGGTCCCTCAGAGAACAGGACTCAGAAACAAAGGGGGCCAGAGCCTTCCATAGAAACCACGCTGGACTGGACTGGGGTTTGCAGATGGAGTTCTACACTGTCCAGGCTCTAAAGCTTCAGGACCTGCTAGAGCCTGCTGGGGTGCAGACACTATCCCCCTTTACACTGTCCTCCTCATGGCTGGCCGCCCAGCAGGCACAGACCTTGTTACTCAGGGCTTCAATCTTGTCTTGGTCCAGCCGGTGCTGCCGGCTGCAGGCCTCGGCAGTCATGGCCACCCTCTCCACCTCCCGGTTCAGGACGCAGACAATGTTCTCAAAAGTGGCCGTCTTCTTCTCCAGGTTCTCACACCTCTGTAGCAGCTCTGACCCCGCATGGCTCTGGTCTCCCAAGAGAGGCTTTGCCTCCAGCACCGAGCTCAGGAGCATGGCCAGGTGCTCCCGCAGCCACTGTGCCTCGTGCTCTTGCTGTTTCTCACCCTCCACCTGCAGACACAGGGCAGGGAGGCTGCTGGCTCCACCCACCATTCAGCTCCCACCCGGGGACGCAGGCCTCAGAGCTGAGGAGACAGGCCAGAGTCAGAGATAGGGATGCCTGGGTGGCCTGGCCATGGCTGATCCTTCTTGTGCATGACAGACTGAAAGTCAGGTATGTTTAAAGAATATGAAGCTTGCTAGAGACCTCAGTTGCAGCCAGGCACCGTAGCTAGCAACTGTCATTCTAGCACTTCAGAAGGCCGAAGCGGGAGAATCATTTGGGCCCAGGAGTTGGAGACTAGCTGGAGCAACATGGTGAAAACCCACGTCTACAAAAATTTTTTTAAAATGAGCCGAGCATGGTGGTGTGTGCCAGTGGTTCCAGCTACTCCGGAGGCTGAGGTGGGAGGATCGCTTGAGCCCAGAAGGGTGAAGCTGCAGTAAGCCGAGATCATACTACTGCATCTCTGCCTGGCTGACACAGTGAAACCCTGTTTGGAAGAAAAGAAAAAAGGGACGGGACGGGACGAAGGGAAGAAGGCGAGGGGAAGGGAGAGGGGGAGGGACAGAAAGGAAAATAAAAGAAAAATAAAAGCAGCACACGATTTTTTAAAAAGCGACTCACAACCGGGCATGGTGGCTCACGCCTGTAATCCCAGCACTTTGGGAGGCCAAGGTGGGAGGATCACCTGAGGTTGGGAGTTCGAGACCAACCTGACCAACATGGAGAAACCCTGTCTCTAATAAAAATACAAAATTAGCCGTGCGTGGTGGTGCACACCTGTAATCCCAGCTACTCAGGAGGCTGAGGCAGGAGAATTGCTTGAACCCGGGAGGTGGAGGTTGCAGTGAGCCGAGATGGCGCCACTGCACTCTAGCCTGGGCAACAAGAGCGAAACTCTGTCTCAAAAAAAAAAAAAAAAAACAAAAAACCTACCCACAAGTGCCAGACAAGCCTGGCCAACATGGTGAAACCCCGTCTCTACTAAAGATACAAAAATTAGCCAGGCATGGTGGCACATGTCTGTAATCCCAGCTACTCGGGAGCCTGAGTCAGGAGAACTGCTTGAACCCAGGAGAGGGAGGCTGCAGTGAGCCGAGATGGTGCCACTGCACTTCCAGCCTGGGCGACAGAGTAAACTCTGTTTCAAAAATAAATAAATAAATATAAAAATAGGCCAGGCGCAGTGGCTCACACCTGTAATCCCAGTACTTTGGGAGGCTGAGGTGGTCAGATCAGATCACCTGAGATCAGGAGTTTGAGACCAGCCTGGCCAACATCGTGAAACCCCATCTCTACTAAAAATACAAAAATTAGCTGGGCCTGGGGGTGTGTGCTTGTAATCCCAGCTTCCTGGGAGGCTGAGGCAGGAGAATACTTGAACCCAGGAGGTAGAGGTTACAGTGAGCCGAGATGGCGCCACTGCACTCCAGCCTGACTGACAGAGCGAGACTCTGTCTCTAAAATAAAATAAAATAAAATAAAAATAAAAAGCTACCCACAGGGGGAAGGTGAAGGGGTGGAAATTAGGCTGCCTTAAACATACCTCATTTTATAGACCTGACTTTGCAATTAAATTATTTTCAAATTTCCGCAACAAAATTTAAAAATGAGCCAGGCGTGGTCATGCCTGTAATACCAGCACTTTAGGAGGCTGAGGCAGTAGGATCACTTGAGGTCAGGAGTTCGAGACCAGCCTGGGCAACATGGTGAAACCTCGTCTCTACTAAAAATACAAAACTTAGCTGGGAGTGGTGGTGCACAGCTGTGATCACAGCTACTTGGGCCTTTCATTACCTACTTGGGAGGCTGAGGCACAAGAATTGTTTGAACCCAGGAGGCAGAGGCTGCAGTGAGCTGAGATCATGCCACTGCACTCCAGCCTGGGCGAGAAAGCAGGACTCAGCCACAAATATAATAATAATAATAAATAATAAATAAATAAATAAGAAAGACACTCTTAAAAAAAATCACAGTGAAAGAAACAAATGGACTTACATGTGTACCCAGCTAGAGGCACAGCCACCTAGAGAGCAGAAGGGCATTCAAAAGACAAACAGCTGGACGAGAGCTTGCCTCGCATCTGCTCAGAGACGGGTGCTGCTGGGACCACGCCGTGTGCGGCATGGAAAAAGCAGGTCCCGGCTGAGCCTGGGGTGGGCGCCAGCATGGGGAGACCCTTTGTGCAAACGGGAAGCGAGCGTCGCCACACACTCTTGCTGGGTTCGCTCTCATTCCTCAACACCACAAGGCCCAGAAACAAGGAGCACAGTGGCGGCAGCGAGCACCACTGAGGCCCAGGTGGTGTCTAAACAACCTCCCGCATGGGAAGCCCAGGCTTCCTGGAGATGGCAGATGCCAGGTCAGAGCGGGAAACAGACAAGAACACGGAGAGGAGAAGACTATCCGACGCAGACAAAGAAAACAGTCCTTTTCACCGTCATTAGGAAGAAAACACAAGACCTAAGGCCACACAGAATCAAGTCAGCAACTGACTCTACTACAAATACCGTCAAGGCATCCCTGTCTCCAAGAAAGGAAGGTGCCCGCTCAGTGAGCTGGCCAGGGGAGGGTCTGCACCCACGGCCTGCCCCCTCCATCCATCAGGCACACACCTCAGCTGGGGGCCACCTCTGGGCCCAGTACTCCTCGAGGGTCCTGATCTCAAGGGGCTCCTGTTGTACAGGGCAAGACGGACAAGAGACAGAGACATGAGGTGCTGGCGACAGAGGGGCAGAGTCTGCAGGGGTGGAGCAGGGGGGTCCACCCGGAGAGATCCAGGCGCCTGGCCATTGTGCCAGTGTCCAAGTGCCTGGAGTGGGCACAAGTGGGCATGCCCAAGGAAGCTGAGGCCAGCGAGCAGGGCAGAGGCGAAGCCGAGGGGAGGAAAGATCACAGGAGCAGGCCGCTCTGAATGAGAAGCTGTGAGGAAGACTTGTGATTGATTTCCAATTGTGAACAGGCCAGAGCGGAGAAGAACGGGGGCCCGATAAGTGCCTGAGCCTGGGTCCCAGTGAGAGAGGAGGACGACGTGGACAGGGCAGTGACGGCTGGGGGATGGGGGGTCCAGGTGTCCAGGAACCATTTGAGGGCAGACGAGATCTCTGTCAGCCTGAATGTGAAGTGTGAGGTGAGAGGAGGGGCCCGAGTGCCTGCTGGTGGCGGAGGGCTTGGCGAGAGCCGCTGGGTTAGAGTGCTGCCCTTTTCTGTGTGAGATGGGGGCAGGGAGACGGCAGCCAAGAAGCGGTCGTGGCGAGCTGGCCGGGTACATCTGAGATGTGCACTCAACACCCAGGGAGGCTCAAGGCGACAGGTGGGCACACGCATTGGGCATCCTCAGAGACAGGTGGCAGTCAAAGCCAGGCACTACAATGCCACCAGGAGGATGGGAGTGGACAGGGCTGCCAGCCCAGAGACCAAGCTGGGGACACTCAGACAGCCGGGGTGGGAGGCAGTGCTGCAGAGGAGGCTGAGGAGCAGCTGGAAGGAACCCAGGAAGCGCTGGGCTGGAGGCAGTGAAGACCACGCCCAACCTCAGACCCCCAGACTCACCGTCTCGAGGCAGCCGATGGCGTGGAATCTGCAAGGGACTCGACACTTGCCACAAGTCTTGACGTGGTCCTGAAACTACAAGGGAATGGTGTCACAGTGCCACCTTTCTCTGTTCTGATGCATTTCAGCACTTCCACACAGACCACAGTGATTTACACAGAGGGTTACATGACCTGCCCCATTGGCCTCTTCACTCTCACACCGAATGAAACCCAACAGCCTATTTCCAAAGCAACATGTGCACACACCCGTGCACACACCTGTGTGAACATGCACACTGTGCCAGTAACTGAGATGGGCAAGTGTTTCGGGACACCTGTGGAGACCCCAGCTTGTGTGTCACATGGCAAGCCTGTCCTTCTATCACAGTCCACAGGACATGCAGTGCTGAGGCCCCAGGGCCTAGGTTCAAAACCCAGAGACAAACACCCACTGCTCACCTGGTGCGCGGTGGTGCAGGATGACACGGACACAACATGACGCAAAACGTAAAATCCAGCAAGGGGCCAAGTGCACACAGACGCTCACATATGACACGAGCATCGAACCAGGGAAGAAACAGAGCCCAACACTGTGGTATCTGACACCGGTCTAAGGATGCGGGAACAGCCCGAGGAAAGACATGAAACCCAAGTCCCTCCTCCATTGCCCAGGTGACATGGCAGGTGTGTCGCAGCCCTGGGTGTGAGAGAATCAAACCCACAAACACCAGACGCAGCACAGGATTCCCACGTACCCGGGACGAGGGAAACGGCCCTAACTGTGAATCAGTTTCCAGAAACAATAACATAAGAACCTTGCCCAATTCCCCCCAAAACAAACAAAAAACCAAAAACACCATTAAGTGGGCAGGAGTCATAAACAGCAAGAGAAGCACAGATGTGCTCGGTCACACCACAGCTTGGGACGTGCCCGTCAGAAGCCCCTGGAGACTCTCTGCTGTTTCTTGCCACCCATAGGAGGTTGGTCTCAGGGTCCCTGAAACCCAAGGATGCTCGTCCCTGATGGAAGACGGCAGAGTGTTTGCACAGAGCCTAAGCACACCCTCCCTTACACCTTAAATCAGCTCTCGGTGACTCACGACCAATACAACGTGAACGCTGTGTTAATAAAAAACATCCGGCTGGGCGCGGTGGCTCAAGCCTGTAATCCCAGCACTTTGGGAGGCCGAGATGGGCGGATCACAAGGTCAGGAGATCGAGACCATCCTGGCTAACACGGTGAAACCCCGTCTCTACTAAAAAATACAAAAAAACTAGTTGGGCGAGGTGGCAGGCACCTGTAGTCCCAGCTACTCAGGAGGCTGAGGCAGGAGAATGGTGTAAGCCTGGGAGGCAGAGCTTGCAGTGAGCCGAGATCGCGCCACTGCACTCCAGCCTGGGCGACGGCGAGACTCCATCTCGAAAAAAAATAAAAAATAAAAAATAGATAAAAATAAAAAACATCCACGCATATTCTGTGCATTTTTCCCTGAACATTTCCAGTCTACAGTTGGCTGGATCCAAGGTGTGGACCTGCGACACAGAGGACTGATGTGTTTCTCACACGTCACAGTGGCGATGGTGTTCCCACAATGCTTACGGAAATGCAAATTTCTGAACTACCGCACAGTGCTGCGCACGGGGAGCCTGACATATTTCCCTGTGAGGTCTCAGAATGCATTTTTTTTTGCAGTTTTCGCTTTAGTGCCATGTAACCATTTTACAAAATTACAAAACTTTTTTTTTTTTTTTTGAGACAGAGTTTCTCTCTTGTTGCCCAGTCTGGAGTATAATGGCACAATTTCAGCTCACTGCAACCTCTGCCTGCCAGGTTCAAGTGATTCTCCTGCCTCAGCCTCCCGAGTAGCTGGGATTACAGGCATGTGCCACCACGCCTGGTTAATTTTTGAATTTTGTTTTTGTTTTTGAGACGGAGTCTCGCTCTGTTGCCCAGGCTGGAGTGCAGTGGCTTGATCTCAGCTCACCACAACCTCCGCCTCCGAGGTTCAAGCGATTCTCCTGCTTCAGCCTCCCAAGTAGCTGGGATGACAGGTGTGCGCCACCACACCCGACTAATTCGGTATTTTTAGTAGAGATGGGGTTTCTGCATTTTGGTCAGGCTGGTCTCAAACTCCTGAGCTCAGGTGATCTGCTCACCTCCGCCTCTCAAAGGGCTGGGATAACAGGCGTGAGTCACCGCGCCCAGCCTTTTTTTCTTTTTTAAGAGCAATCTTTAAAACTCAAAGCAAAATGAAACAAATGTGCCTCCGTGGCATACTGAGACCGCCGCCTGCCCAGAGATGCTGCTTCGAATGACTTATCACACAGCAACTCAATACAGACTCTAAAAGCAAAGAGAACTAGAAAGAGAACTTTGTCATCATATAATTCGCCATGGATCACAGTCAGTGCTACTGACACTGTTCTTATGTACAGCAATGTCAACAGGAACCATGACTTTCTGTAGAAAGGAGACAGCAACATGGAAGTTGGGTAAGAATCTGAAATGCAAACATCAGTGTGAACCCACAATGTATTTTCTCTTAAAATAAAGCAAGGATCCCTGTGCTGTCACTGAAGTATTTTCGGATGAAACGCTGGGCTGCGGGAAGAAGTGGAGGCAGGAATGAAACAGAACTGGCACTGGACACCCCCATCTTGAGCTGCAGCAGGGCCCCAAGTTCTAACGCACTCTCTTTCCTCTGTCCAGGCTCAGAAATTTCCACCACAGGAAGCTGAAGGAGAAGAGGCCAGGAATCTGGCATGTGTGCAGCATGCTGGGAATGGGGGTGGGAGCGTCCAGGGAGGGTAGGTGTGAGAGAAGGCGCTGCTGGAAACGAGGAGAGACAAGTCTCCCCAGGCTGCCCACCTGGGCCATCCATGGAGCTGAAAGCCAGCTGGGTGCCTGGCCTCTGTAAGCCTCAATTTCCTCATCTGATAAAGGGTGCCCTAGGGTTCCTGTGAAGGCGAGAGGGCAACCCCCAGGTCCCCAGGAAACGCTAAACACCGCCCGCCCGTGGTTCCTGCCAGCGTTATCATGAAGGGGCAAACACCTATCAACCAAAAGGTGTCCGTGACTGCCGAGGCTTCTGGGCTGTTCGGCCATGAGGCCCAGGCCCACTTCTGTCCAGCGAGCCCCACAGGCCAGCCTCCAAAGGACCAGGTCCCAACACACACCGCCCCATGCTTGGCTCAGCCCTGCACATGTCCCAGGCAGCGGTGAGGAACCCAACCAAGCCCTGAGAGCGTGGTCACCAAGAGAGGCTCCAGCAAAACCAGCAAAGATGGAGAGGAGGGGCTGGGAGGACGAGACACAGCCTGAAGGGAGGCAGCTCTGGTGCCTCTGCACAGCTCTGACTGATAGCAAGCCAATAGTTTACATCGTCAAAGAACAAAAGCAAATCTTTAAAAAAACCTCACATTTTAAAAGAACCCGAAGCAAATGAACTACATACCACATCTAACATAAACTCAAAGAAAAAATGTATTCCAATTGACCTCAGAACGTGGTATGTGGACCCTATGTCTTGGTAAGATGTACTTCCAAGAACAAAAAGAGCTGTGAAGAAACAGGTGGCCTCATCACCAGAAGTCACGTTGCTGATTTTTGTTTATTGTTTTTTTGAGATGGAGTCTCACTCTGTGGCCCAGGCTGGAGTGCACTGGTGCGATCTTGGCTTATAGCAACCTGTGCCTCCCGGGTTCAAGTGATTCTCCTGTCTCAGCTTCCTAAGTAGCTGGGATTACAGGAGTGCCTGTGCCACCACACCTGGCTAATTTTTGTATTTTTAATAGAGAAGTGGTTTTGCCGTGTTGGCCAGGCTGGTTTTGATCTCCTGACCTCAGGTGATCCACTGGCCTTGGCCTCCCAAAGTGCTGGGATTGCAGGCGTGAGCTACCACACCCGGCCTTGCCTTCTTTTTTTGCCTTCTGTCACCCAGGCTGGAGTGCAGTGGTGCGATCTTAGCTCACTGCAACCTCCACCTCCTGGGTTCAAGCAATTTTCGCACCTCAGCCTCCCAAGGAGCTGGGACTAGAGGTGTGCAACACAATGCCCAGCTAATTTTTGTATTTTCAGTAGAGACGGAGTTTCACCATGTTGGCCGGGCTGGTCTCGAACTGGCCTCAAGTGATCCTCCCGCCTCAGTCTCCCAAAGTGCTGGGATTACAGGCGTGAGCCACCACGCTCAGCAGGTGTTTTTAATTTTAAACCTACTCTATATATAACATAAAGCAAATATGTTACCAGTGTTAGGAACCAAGATTTGCAACATGAAAAAAAGATAAGAGAGGCCGGGCACAGTGGCTCACACCTGTAATCCCAACAGTTTGGGAGGCCGAGGTGGGTGGATCACAAGGTCAGGAGATTGAGACCATCCTGGCCTAAATGGTGAAACCCTATCTGTATTAAAAATACAAAAACAAAATTAGCTGGGCGTGGTGGTGGGCATTTATAGTCCAAACTACTCAGGAGGCTAAGGCAGGAGAATGGTGTGAACCCGGGAGGCAGAGCTTGCAGTGAGCCGAGATCTCGCCACTGCACTCCAGCCTGGGCGACACAGCGAGACTCCGTCTCAAAAAAAAAGACGGGATGAAAATGCACCATGCGCACAGAAAGCCATGTGTTCACAGTGATGGGGACAAAGTCCACCAGAGACCACTGCGCTGCCTGGGCAACCATCTTTGTCTTTCACTCTGGAAACAAAGTCTCAAGGAAAGAATCACCTCCTGACTCCTCCGTAAATCCCCTCAGGGCAGACAAGGGCTGACGCAGACCAGGGCACGCACAGAGGGCGCCTCTCAGAGGCACCTCCAGGCCCTACCAGCAGGAGACACAGCCTTGCAGACACGGGCCCCAGGCAGGCGTCCTGGCCTCTGAAGGGGGCATTGCAGCAGCCACAGCCTCTATGGCGCTCCGACGAGACAAACCCCCCATCAAGCTTCGAGTGGGAGCTTCAGTCTCCAGGCGAAGGGAAAGGAGCTTTCAGACAGCGCTTGGCCAAGCTCACAGCGTGGGACATTTCACAGACAAGTGGACAGAGGTGAGGAGATAGCCCCGTCCCGTCCCCCAGCCCTACCCGGTTCAGGACTTGGGCTGTGACCCGTATTTAAACAGAAGCAAACCAGAAAGACGGGCGCACACTTGTCAGGCTGAGCTTGCGGGCGGGCCCGGCCAGCCTGACCCCTCCTGTAGCTGCCCAGATGGGGACTGCCACCTGCGAGGCCTCCACATCCAACCTCTGACACACGGAGCAGGTGCCACCTCCCCTTCCAGAGCTTCAGCCTCTCTGGACGAGCTACCCTCACCTCCAATAAGGGAGGCAGTCTGGGAAAACGTCTCCATGTGTATTATTTCCCAGCTTACTTTCCTAAAGGTGTCATCTGCAGCACTTAACTCTTAACTGGGCGAGAAGCCATTTTCCTGACAGAGTAAGGATGCCAGGGACGAGGTTCTGCCAGGCGAGGCACCAACATTTCACTGCTGTGGCGGCAGACCAGACTAGGGCGCCCAGTCTCCACCCCGGCTGCTTGCTGCAAACACTCAGCATCAAAGTCAGTACCAACATTTCTTGTAAGCAGCACATGGAGGGCTATGAGAACTTCAACGTTTCATTTTCAGGATAACTGGGAAGTGACTTGCCCAAAAGTAAGCAGCTGTGTACACTGGAGGGTGAAGAAGAGGGCTCGGGACTCAGCCACCTGGCCCCCAGTCCACTCAGGAGAGCAGCCGCCACCGTGAACGCATCCACGACCCAACGTTACGGGGGCTTTGCACTGCGGTTCCTTTGGGCACAAAGGTCATAACCTGCCCCACTCCCCACCCCACGGGACCCTCATGGCCAACACATGGGCCCCGCCCCGCGGTCCTCAGAGGACATGAAGGACACTCACCTTCTCCCGGGGGATCTTTTTCTTGCCGCAGCCATCACAAGTCAAGGGGAACTTGGGGCAGACCTCGTGGTGCGCCTTCAAAAGAAGCGATCAGGAGCATGAGGGTGGACGCCAACGCCAGGCATGGGTGGCAAGTGGGGGTGGAGGGTGGCACACAGTGCTTGGGCTGGGTAGCGCTGAGGGGCTGCAGGAGCACGTGGTCACCCTTGAGCCTCGCAGGACGGCGCTCCTCCCAGGCAGGATCCTGCCAACACCACCCAGGAGCCTCGGAGATCTTTTTTTTTTTTTTTGTGAGACGGAGTCTCGCTCTGTCGCCCAGGCTGGAGTGCAGTGGCCGGATCTCAGCTCACTGCAAGCTCCGCCTCCCGGGTTTACGCCATTCTCCTGCCAGCCTCCCGAGTAGCTGGGACTACAGGCGCCCGCCACCTTGCCCGGCTAGTTTTTTTGTATTTTTAGTAGAGATGGGGTTTCACCGTGTTAGCCCAGATGGTCTCGATCTCCGGACCTCGTGATCCGCCCATCTCGGCCTCCCAAAGTGCTGGGATTACAGGCTTGAGCCACCGCGCCCGGCCTGCCTCGGAGATCTTAACGTTTTGTTTGTTCTGCCAGCTCCAGGGTAATGTGAGGGAGACCCAAGCCACCAGAGGAGAGTCGGAAGCCACGTGAGACAAAGGCCCCCGTGAAGATGGGGAAACGCTGCTCCCGCCAGGAGGGGAGGCCGGTGGGAGGGTCTGGCGGATGGACTGGGCTGGCTGCGTGCGGGACGTCTCCAAGATAGACCCTGATGTGCCGCTGCGGAGGGCCTGGCGCCCCAGATGTGTTCTGGTCAGGCCCGTCCATCTGATAGTTTACACGGAAGTGGGGACGGGTCAGTGAAGTGGGGCTCCTGAAGTACAAGAGCCCAGGAAAAAAGATGCCAGGGCCCCAGAGGCAGGGAGAGTCCTGAAGACATTTCCACCAAAGGCAGGAACCCTGTGTGGATCGTGATCCAAATACACCAAGGCAAAGACAGACAACAGGGGCCGGGCGCGGTGGCTCAAGCCTGTAATCCCAGCACTTTGGGAGGCCGAGATGGGCGGATCACGAGGTCAGGAGATCGAGACCATCCTGGCTAACACTGTGAAACCCCGTCTCTACTAAAAAATACAAAAAACTAGCCAGGCGAGGTGGCGGGCGCCTGTAGTCCCAGCTACTCAGAGGCTGAGGCAGGAGAATGGCATAAACCCGGGAGGCGGAGCTTGCAGTGAGCTGAGAACCGGCCACTTTACTCCAGCCCGGGCGACAGAGCGAGACTCCGTCTCAAAAAAAAAAAAAAAAAAAAAAAAAAAAAAAGACAGACAACAGGGATGCAGACACAGGCTGCAGGCCATGTGGACAGTCACAGCTACAGCTCAGACACGGCGCTAGCAACTGTAGCTCTGTGCACCGCAGAAGTGTGTTCTCACCAATGCTTCGGGTAAACACGAAGTCACACTTGAGCAACTGTCTCGTGGGCAACGCCCAGGCCTGGCGAGGACGGACACATACCCACTGCTGCACTCTCTACCTGATGCATTTAGACTTTTCTAAGACAAAAATGCTTTTTTTTTAAAACTTTTTTTCTTTTTTTTTTGAGACGGAGTCTCACTCTGATGCCCAGGTTAGTGTGCAGTGGCGCAGTCTCAGCTCACTGCAACCTCTGTCTCCTGAGTTCAAGCAATTCTCCTGCCTCAGCCTCCCGAGTAGCTGGGATTACAGGCACTCGCCACCATGCCTGGCTAATTTTTTTTTTGTGACGGAGTCTCGCTCTGTCACCCAGGCTGGAGTGCAGTGGCGCAATCTTGGCTCACTGCAAGCTCCGCCTCCCAGGTTCACACCATTCTTCAGCCTCAGCCTCAGCCTCCCAAGTAGCTGGGACTATAAGTGCCCACCACCATGCCTGGCTAATTTTTTTTTTGTGACGGAGTCTCGCTCTGTCACCCAGGCTGGAGTGCAGTGGCGCAATCTTGGCTCACTGCAAGCTCCGCCTCCCAGGTTCACACCATTCTTCAGCCTCAGCCTCAGCCTCCCAAGTAGCTGGGACTATAAGTGCCCACCACCATGCCTGGCTAATTTGTTTTGTATTTTTAGTAGAGACGAGGTTTCACCGTGTTAGCTAGGATGGTCTCGATCTCCTGACCTCGTGATCTGCCCGCCTCGGGCTCCCAAAGTGCTGGGATCACAGGCGTGAGGCACCGCACCTGGCCATGCCTGGCTAATTTTTTGTATTTTTAGTAAAGAAAGGGTTTCACCATGTTGGCCAGGCTGGTCTCAAACTCCTGACCTCGTGATCCACCCACCTCAGCCTCCCAAAGCACTGGGATGACAGGCATGAGCCACCGTGCCCAGCTTACAAAAATGTTTTTGAAAGGCCTCAGCATTAACTTTACACCCATTCTCAGTTCTGCCAAGAAACATCCACCTGCATGTCTCCAGGGAAAGGGCCGAGGCGGGGAACGAGTGCAAAGGGGCCAACGCAGCCCCAGTGGCCAGCACGCAGCTCCCCAGCTCAGCCCCGCGCGGCTACGGTCACACAGGCTGCTGCTCCACCGCACGCACCTTCCCGTCTGTCCCACAGCAGGGCGCCCGGCAATGCCGGCAGCTCAGGCTTCTCTCTGGGCACTCGTGCTCCAGGTGGCGCTCCTTTTCACCCAGGCGGACCAGGCCTTTGCATGCAGGACATTCGGTCAGCATGAGCGGGCAGCGGCCTTCGTGGCAGCTCTGGCAACAGAAGGAGAAAGTGTCAGTAGAACTCGCGTGGGACATTCGGGCAGCCACAGCTTCACCCGAGGACACCAGGCGATACAGTGCCGGTTTGGTGTCTGCATGCAGGTCCTGGGTGCCATCCTCCCTGCCTGTCCCGGGGGCCGCCCTCAGCAGATAGTTCTCAGGGCTCCCACAGGTGGGAGGGCAGGAGGAGATTGGTGTGTCCTCATCTCCACTCTCTCCGCCCCACCCTGAGCTGAGGGGATGCTCTGCCACGGGGGTCTCTGTGTGGGTGCCTCGTCACCGCCAGGCTCTCCTATCTGCCCCCTAAAACAGCCAAGTGCACAATCCCTGCTCTGTACCAGCGGGTCCCTGCCACACATACTAGCTCCTAACCGAGAAAGCAGGCCACGCTCTTGCTCTGATAACCAAGCACAACACCATCCAGGCTGAGTCTTGCCAGTCCCAGCCCCATCCTCACTGTAGGTGGGAGGTGTGAAAGGGCAGGGAACACGCACGGGAGATAGCATGAGGGCAGGTGGCCTCTGCCTCCAGCACCAGGAAGCCAGCAAAGGCCTGAGGCACAAGCCCACCAGGCCAAGGTGCCAGGAGCTAGGCCTGGGACAGGCTGGTTCTAGCTGCACAGCACATGCATTGGAAAGGGCCTAAGCTACAAGGAAGACAGGCGAGGGCCAGTGACACACAGGAAGGTCACTCAGGAGCCCACACGTTCCCACACACTGAGCCACCCATGAGCTGGGCAGAGGCCCTGCCCTCCTGGAGCTGACAACCTGATAGAGTGACCTCCGGCGCCAGAACACCAGGGAAGGCAGGCAGTGGAGGCAGGGCCGGGAAGATGCCACAAGATGCAGTCTAGGGAGCAGGAGCCGGTGCTGCAGGCTAAACGTCAGGCGAGGCAGAGGACTGTGGACGTCCACAGATGGCCAGGGTAGCAAGGGAAAAGGACACAGAGGGAAAGGAGGCCACGCCAGCTCCTCGCCACACCCAAGCCAAGAAGAATCTAGAATGTAGGATACAGAACCCAGCCACCTCTCTGGCCCACTGCTGCCCCAGGCAGGGCTTCCTGGACCATTTTGAGGGCTCTGCCCGGATGTGAGGGGTCGGGACAGCAAGGTGACGGGATGTGGCTGAACCCTTCCAGGATTGCCTGGCAGCCGTGCTTCTCACAGACTCTAAGGTTGGGAAGCCGCATGGTCACAGGAGGAAGAACGGGGTGGCAGGCACCACAAAGGTGCTAGTGGAAGGGGAGAGAGGGCCAGATGCAGGACGTGTCTGGGGAGCCACGTGGACCTGCTGGCAGACTGAATGTGTTGCTTACAGGGACACAGAGAAGTCAAGAAGGACTCTCAGGCCTCTGGCCCAAGCCACAGGAGGTCCCGCCTGCCTCCATAAGGGGCCGGTGAGGTGTGGAAATAAAACTAAACAAGGCTTTTTGTTTTGTTTTGTTTTGTTTTTTTGAGACAGGGTCTCACTTTGTCACTGATATGGTGTGGCTGTGTCCCCACTCAAATCTCATCTTGAACTGCAGTGCCCATAATCCCCCTGTGTTGTGCGAGGGGCCCGGTGGGAGGTCACTGAATCATGGGACGGGTTTTTCCTGTGCTGCTCTCATGACCGTGAGTAAGTCTCATGGGATCCGACGGTTTTATAAAGGGCAGTTCCCCTGCACATGCTCTCTTGCCTGCCGCCATGTGAGACGTGCCTTTCCCCTCCTTTGCCTTCCTCCATGATTGTGAGGCCTCCCTAGTCATGTGGAACTATAAGTCCATTCAACCTCTTTTTCTTTATAAACTACCCAGTCTCGGGTATATCTTCATAGTAGTATGAAAAATGGACTGATACGGTCAACTAGGCTGGAGTGCAGGGGTGAGAATATAGGTCACTGCAGCCTCGACCACAGCCCCCACATAGCTAGGACTACAGGCACACACCACCACACCCAGCGAAATTTCTTTGTATTTTTGGTAGAGCCATCTTGTGTGTGTGTGTGTTTTTTTTTTTTTGAGATGGAATCTTGCTCTGTCGCCCAGGCTGGAGTGCAGTGGCCAAATCTCAGTGCACTGCAAGCTCCGCCTCCCAGGTCCACGCCATTCTCCGGCCTCAGCCTCCTGAGTAGCTGGGACTACAGGTACCTGCCACCACGCCCAGCTAGTTTTTTGCATTTTTTTTAGTAGAGACAGGGTTTCACCATGTTAGCCAGAATGGTCTCGATCTCCTGACCGCGTGATCCGCCCGTCTTGGCCTCCCAAAGTGCTGGGATTACAGGCTTGAGCCACCGCGCCCGGCCATTTTTTTGTATTTTTAGTCGAGACAGGGTTTCACTGTGTTAGCCAGGATGTTCTCAATGTCCTGACCTTGTGATCCACCTGCCGCAGCCTCCCAAAGTGCTGGGATTACAGGCGTGAGCCACTGCGCCCAGCGGTAGAGCCATCTTGTCCAGGCTGGTCTTGAACTCCTGAGCTCAATCTGCCCACCTAAGCCTGCCAAAGTACTGGGATTACAGGCATGAACCACTGTGCCCAGTCAGATTTAAACACGTCTTTTGGGAGAAGTCTGCTATGACTGGGAACAGAGAAAGGGAATGGAAGTCAAAGGAACATGGAGTTGAAAATCTGCTAAGTTTCTTGAATCATGATAAACATAAAATGCAGCATCTTAACCATTTTTAAGTGCACAGTTCTGTAGTATTAAGTACATTTCACTGATGTTATGTAACCATCACCACCATCTACCTCCATAACCCTTTCCATTGTAGAAACCTGAAACCCTATCCCTGTTAAACCCTAACTCCCCATTCCCCTCCTCCAGCCCCCAGCACCATCCCCTGGCTCTGAATTTGACCACTCCGGGGACTCTGTCAGTGAATTCATGCAGTATTTATCTTCCTGTGCCTGGCTTAGCTCACTGAGCACAACCGTAAGTTTTGGGACAGGAGAGACTACAGCACATTCTGTACCGATGGGCGCAGCTCGGAGAGAGGAGGACAACGTGCTGAGAGGAAGGTTCCCGAGAGGCCAGGACAGCAGAGGACCTGGCTGCAGGGCTCTTCATGGGGTGGGGAGTGGGGGTCAGCAGCTCCATGGAAAGCTGGCTACAGCTCAGAAGCCCCACATGAATCAGGAAAGGGTTAATGACACCTCCCCAGAGCGGGGAGACCCTGCTCTGGACAGCACAGGCACTTGGGCTGGCTTCCCTTCAACCTCCCTGGGGAGTGTTCCTCCCAAACCTTCACACAGATGCTGCAACTACTCTTCAGAGGCGCCCCGGGGTACACGGGCCCAGCCCTCCAAGACCTCCCGTAGCACTGGTCCAAGCTAAGCCTGCTGAAGGAACCAACTCACTGAACCCGACAGCGCCTTGCACTCTGCTACCCACTGACGGGACAGGACCCGGCCTCGGCCGCACTAGTGTGTAACACGCCACCATCAAGCTGAGTCAAAGAGGAGTCTCAGCAACTATTATGGCTTATGAAACAACTATTATGGCTTACGAAACAACTATTATGGCTTACGAAACATAAAAACGAATGCACAAATAGTCAATGTTCTTAGATTTAATTAAAAGACTGTTCTTTAGGCCAGGCACGCTGGCTCACACCTGTGATCCCAGCACTTTGGGAGGCCGAGGCAGGTTGATCATGAGGTCAGGAGATTGAGACCATCCTGGCCAGTAAAGTGAAACCCCGCTTCTACTAAAAATACAAAAAATTAGCCGGGCGTGGTGGCGAGCGCCTGTAGTCCCAGTTACTCAGGAGGCTGAGGCAGGAGAATGATGTGAAGCCAGGAGGCGGAGCTTGCAGTGAGCCAAGATTGAGCCACTGCACTCCAGCCTGGGTAACAGAGCAAGACTCCATCTCAAAAAAATAAATAAACAAAAAGTAAAAATAAAAAAGACTGTTCTTTAAAACATAATAAAATGGCTGGGCACAGTGGGTTCCCACCTGTAATCCCAGCACTTTAGGAGGCCAAAGTGGGAGGATCACTTGAGCCCAGGAGTTTGAGGCTGCAGCGAGCTAGGATTCCATTACTACATGCTAGCCTGGGCAACATACAGAGCAAGACTCTATCTCTAAAAATAATAATAATAATAAAATGCTCACAGATGAAATGATATGATATCTTCATTTGCTTTAAAATAAGCCAGAAAAGAAAAAAATATGTGTCGGGGTTGAAGGGCTGGAAGAAGGCTGGCGAGGGCTGGAAGAAGGCTGGCGAAGGCTGGCTGGTGCTGTGGGGCAGCGTGCAGGCCTGTGAGGCAGCGGCATGCCTCTATTCTCAGCCTCACTGCTCAGATGCACTGCATGCTTGAAATGTCAAAAATAAAATCTTTCTTGACTGGGCGCGGTGGCTCACACCTGTAATTCCAGCACTTTGGGAGACCAAGGCGGGCGGATCACAAAGTCAGGAGATCGAGACTATCCTGGCTAACATGGTGAAACCTCCGTCTCTACTAAAAATACAAAAAAATTAGCTGGGCGTTGTGGCAGGTATAGTCCCAGCTACTTGGGAGGCTGAGCCAGGAGAATGGCGTGAACCCGGGAGGGGGAGCTTGCAGTGAGCCGAGACTGGGCCACTGCACTCCAGCCTGGGTGACACAGCAAGACTCCGTCTCAAAAAAAAAGAAAAAAAAAACCACCTTTCTCTTGGGACTTGGTACTTGAAATCCCCAGTGGGACCAGGGATGTCCTGCAGCAGATACATCTACCCCAGCACCATGTGTCTCAGTCTTCTCCCCACTCACAGCGGGCACAGTTCAAAAAAATCAATATTTATTCAGCCAGAATTCAAACTAAACATTTGACGCAAATACAGTCGTCATCCCTCTGAATGTCACTAGAATGTCCATGAGGCTGAGCATACTCGGCTTTTCCTGGCCTTTCCGCTGCTCATGCAGCCAGTCTGTGTCCTCTCTAGAAAGTCTCCCTGCATCCCCACCACCCAGCTGCCAGAACGAGTAGCTCCAGGGACCCGCTGGGGAATTCAGCTCTGCTTTTTGCACTCGGCAAGCACTCCATCAACGTTTACCTAAAGTTTTAAAAATCATTCGATTTGGCCAGGTACAATGGCTTATGCCAGTAATCTCAGCACTTTGGGAGGCCAAGGCGGATGGATCACTTGAGGTCAGGAATTCAAGACCAGCCTGGCCAACACGGTAAAAAAACCCCATCTCTACAAGAAATACAAAAAATTAGCCAGGTGTGGTGGCAGGCACCTGTAGGCTGAGGCAGAAGAATCGCTTGAACCTGGGAGGCGGAGGTTGTGGTGACCGAGATCGCACCACCGTGCTCTAGCCTGGACAACAGAGTGAGACCCTGTCTCAAAAAAAAAATTAAAAAAAAAAAATAAATAAATAAAATCATTCAGTTCCTAGAAAGGCATCATTGCAAAAGACAAACATATTCAAAAGCTAAGCAGGATTTTCCCTTTTTCCAACAAAGTTCAGACCATCAAGAAAGAAAAGCAGCCTTAGCCTCAGTACTGTGTTCACAATAAGGCCCCAACTAGCAGCACACTCTGAACCACCTGAGCGCAAAGAGAGGCGACTCTGAGGCACAGCTACACCTGCAGAGCTGGCTCCCAACTGCACAGAGAGGGTTTGATTTCCGTCCCCATGTGTGACATTTACAGCCAGTGAGAGGTTTTATCAATAAAATCAAAGGCCACAGCCAAGCTATTCCAGAGCAGTGCCCGCCCCTCCCACATGACCAAACCCGGCTCCTCTCAGGGACTTTCCAGAGCTCTCAAAGGTGCAGCCAGGGACTTTCCACCCTGCGTGCCTGCAGGACCGCGTGGCACCCCAGCCCAGGGGCTGGCTATAGTCCCTGGCCCTCAGCCGGAGGCCCTCATAATTGTCACTGTTGCATCCCATGAGCCTGGAGATGGCAGAGACCCCAGAGGACTCAGGGTCTAGTGCAGAGCTGGGAACTATTATCCCACCTATCCCCCAGGCACCTCTCAGTCCTCTCAAAGGGGTAGCATAGCACCCCTACTCCCTGCAGCCAGCTGGTACCCTGACCCTACCAGGGAGACCCTGACCCTGGGCCACCTCCCCAGGGAGCCGTCTCCCTTGCAGACAGCACTGGGCAATGACCAAGCTGCGCCTCTTTAGAGGAGCAGGGAGTGGGGTGTACGATGCCATGCACCACAGCCGCTCGTGCAGCAGAGCCACACAGGAGCCCAGAAAGCTTTGCATCGCACGTCGTGGCTGCGGACGGTCTGGCATCTCTGTCCACAGAGGTAGGAGTCTCGCTCCATGTCCAGGACACAATCCCCGGGCTAGGGAGGAAAGCACATCTCGTTCACCCCAGATACAGCTGGGACGGCTCTTCTGAAAAAACGAAACTTGGAGCCCAAAGACCACAAAGCAGAGTCTCAAAAGATCAAGGGAGGCGTGGCCAGGCTCACAGGGCAGGGAGGGGGAGAGGAGAAACCCACAGTAATGCAGGTCCAATTCCAACCCAGCTGGCAACACCTCAGGGTCCAGCTAAGCAGGAGATCCCAGACCCAGCCTGGGCAGGAAGCTCCCTTAAGTGCAGAAGGCCAGGGTTCCGAGCAAACAGCCCTCACAGCCTCACCAACCTGAGGCTGGACTGGATGGCATCAAGGTACCGCCTCACTTTGAGATTCCGATCTGACTCAGTGCTCACTGAGCAATGAGCCCTGCCCTCCATTCTACTTCCTGTGCCTACGGATGTGATGACTCTAGGGGTGTCCCCCAAGTGGAATCGCAGAGGGTCTGTCCTTTGGTAACTGGCTCATGTCGCTCAGCACACTGGCCTCAGAGTTCATCCCTGGGGAGTGTGTGTCTGAATCTCCTTCCTTTTTAAGGCTGAATCATATCCCACCGTGTTCACAGATCACACTTCCCATGTTTATCCATCATCCGTGGACACTGGGCTGCCTCTACCTTGGGGCTCTGTGGACAGTGTTACTCCAGGAATCCTGTACAAGGATCCCAGAGAGAAACCTCTTAAAGGGCACTCATTATGACAAGAAGGAAGACTGCGTAACTTGGCAAGCCGTAGTAGCCTTGACTAGCTCTCTCGGCACCTCCTGGCCTCTACACTACAGGTTAAGTTCCAAATGCCTAAAAGGTGACATGAGAATCACACTGAAGTCCCCAATGCGCCAGTGCAGGAATGCAAGCCCGCCTCGCCCAGCACACAGCTCACCCAGTACACAGGGACAAACCATGACCAACTGAAGTGCAGGCCACTGCCTAGGTTGCTGTGACCACAAGACAAGGGTGTCCATTATTTCTGCAATTTCCAGTGTCAACACAATTCAAAATAAGAAATCCTTTGTGGATACAAGAGACACAACAAAAACCCCCACCAAACTTGAAAGCTGCAGGCCCCAGTGCACAGCGATCTCCCCTTCATTCTCAGGAAATGCTACCACTTAGATAACCTTAGATAACCACGGCATTCCCAAGGCTCACACAGGCACCTCCAACCCTCACAGCTACCCCACGATGGTGGGATCCTGCACTCCCATTGACAGACAAGAAACCTGAGGCACAGAGAGGGTAAGTACCTCGCCCGAGGTCACACAGCCCTAGCTCCACGGTGCAGGTCTGTGCTCTGCACTACGTGTGTTTCTAAATGGACATACTCTAAGGAGCAGCTCCGTCTCTTCCTCCACAGACATTAGACAGGCTTCAGCCCCAGTGAGAACGTGCAGGACAAGGTCCCGACCGCTGGGGGAGCGTGGGCGACTCCCGACTGCTGGGCTTCTGTCACCGTGCCACACGCAGGCATCTTTACCTCATATTCTTTCAGGGTTCCCTTCCAGGTGCACCCATCAATGGGACAGACGGCCGGCAGGCTCTCCACCTCCCTGCGGGCAGCATTATCTGGGAAAGCCTGGGGAGAGGAACATCCCTCAGGTTAAACCTCCTCCCAGTCTCCCTGCTGCAATTGAGGAACACAGGCCACACGTCCAGACCAACCAACACTGCGTCAAGTCGCCTTCCCAGGCCACTCCAGGAGCAGAGGATGACTCCCTGATTCCATTTTTTTTTAGACTCACCTTGATGTCAAAGTTTCCAGACCCTAAACTTCCCGAGTCTGCTAAGGGACAACTTCTGGTTGCCCTTTTTTTTTAAGGAGGGGTCTCATTTTGTAACCCAGGTTGGAGTACAGTGGCATGATCTTGGCTCACTGTAACCTCCGCCTCCCAGGCTCAAGCGATCCTCCCACTTCAGTCTCCCAAGTGGCTGGGACTACAGGCGTGCGCCACCAAGCCCAGCTAATTTTTTGTATTTCTGGTAGAGATGGGGTTTCACCATGTGGGCCAGGCTCGTCTCGAACTCCTGACCTCATGTGATCCACCCACTTCGGCCCCACAAAGTGCTGGGATTACAGGTGTGAGACACTGAGCCTGGCCCCTGCTAAGTCTTTTGTTTTTTGTAGACAGGGTCTCACTATGTTGCCCAGGATGGTCTCAAAATCAAACTCCTGGACTCAAGCAATCCCCCTGCCTGGGCCTCCCAAAGCGCTGGGATTACAGGTGTGAGACACTGTGCCCAGCCCCACCCATGGTGTTAAAAAAAACTGCTGGGCGCGGTGGTTCAAGCCTGTAATCCCAGCACTTTGGGAGGCCGAGACGGGCGGATCACGAGGTCAGGAGATCGAAACCATCCTGGCTAGCACGGTGAAACCCCGTCTCTACTAAAAAATACAAAAAACTAGCCGGGTGAGGTGGCGGCGCCTGTAGTCCCAGCTACTCGGGAGGCTGAGGCAGGAGAATGGCGTAAACCCGGGAGGCGGAGCTTGCAGTGAGCTGAGATCCGGCCACTGCACTCCAGCCTGGGCGACAAAGCAAGACTCTGTCTCAAAAAAAAAAAAAAAAAAAAAAAGAAATTAAGACATTTTCTGTTCAACATTTTGGCTTCAAGGCATTTTACTTACCGAACTGCTTTCTAAAATAGAAATGCCTTCTTCATATATGCCCTCGTGAACACAGGCAGCACAGTTCTGAGGCCCAGAGCTAGTGGGGAAAAAAGACACACAAAAAAATCCCACCGTGAAACTTAATGCAAAAAATAAATGAACACCATTTGCTTCAGTTCAAAAACCTACCTCCACACCGCAGTTTCTTTAAACTTTCTCATCATGAGTGAAACTAACAGCAGGCAAATGTTAATGGAACATGTTTTAAACCCCAATATTCACAGGACGATGTTCCTATCGCTCCCCGATTGTGAAGAAGGCGCGCCTGAACTGCCAAGGACACTGGCTGCAGTAACTCAGGTGCTGCCGGCTCTCCCCACAGGCCGAGCTGCTGCTGATGTGCAGAGGCCATGCCTCTCACAGCACTCACGGCAGGAAAGGCGGCATCTGAGCTGCCTAGAGCAGCCACAAGTGAGCAGTAGGCGGCACTTTAAACCTCCAGTACTCACATTAAAAATAATAAAAAGGTGAAATTAACTATAATGATGTATCATATTTAACCCCATGTATCCACAACAGTATTTCAAATTGTTATTTTAAAATTATTAATTTTACATTATTTGTGGTAAACCTCCGAAATCCAGGGAGTATTGATAACTGGAACACATCTAAGCTGGACCCGGCTCTGCCGGGAGCTACCAGGCTGGGCAGCGTGGCTGTAAGGCTAGCCTGGCCTGCCTGACCCTCCTCCCAGCCTGCGGGCCCCATGCACCTGAGGATGCTGGCCAGGCAGAAGGAGCAGTACCGGTGGCCACACTGTGCCTGGAAGGGCCTGCGCAGGACGTTTCCGCAGGCGGAGCACAGGTACTTGGCTTCCAGCTTGGTCCCCAGGAGGGTCTTGGAGAAGCCAGGCTGTAGCAACTCCAAGGAGCCAGGGGGGGTCACGCTAGCTGCAGCCATGAGAGCTGTGACCCCCGTGAACGACCAAGCCCTAAGGAAGAACACGCAGCATGTTACACCTCAATTCCAGAACAGTCCTCGAGAGAAAACCAAACCGATGGTGATCAGTAGCAGGCGACGGTGAGGGGCCGGGTCCCCACTGACCTGCAGTCAAGACTCGGAGAAGCAGAATTGCAGAGCTTTGGGGAGCCTTGGAGACCCTCTAGTCCCATCTCCCGCTGCTAGTACGGAAACTCAGGCTCAGTGAGGGTGGGGACCACATGGCTGGCATCCACATACCCAACCCACAGCTCCACAGAGGCACAGACACACGGGCTTCCTGTCATGCACACCCCCCTCCCCAGCTAGAGGAACAGGCTGCCTTCCTGTTAATATTAACGGTCAGAGGTTCTCAAGGCTCTAGGCTCTTCGGTCTCCCCCATGGTTCCCACAATAAGCATGTTTTAGAGTGGTGGATGCCTTCTGAAATATATCTTACCAAACCCACTGGGCAGGAGATGCCTGCCTGCCAGCACTCAGGCCCTACAGGCACTCAGGAGAGAGCCATGCCGCCAGACCAGCCCCTAGAGCAGGAGTGCAGCACACCTGGGGTTGGCTAGTGCATTCCCTTTAGCTACCCATGGGTTTCCCCTCACTTCAGATGATGCACATGGCCTTCAGAGCCCTCCATGAGCCAGCCCTGCCCTGGCCCCTTGCTGTCCACTAGAACTCAGTCAGCCCCACCAAGGCAGCCACGGACGGCCTCAGTGCCCGCGCCACGCCCTCCTTCTGCCGCTCTAAGCACCAAGCCACCACAGATGGCCTCAGCCACTCCGTGCCGTGCCTACTTTTCCTGCCTCTCTGAGCATCGTCCGGCCAATCCCTGCACCCCACCCTTCCTTTTGGATTAACTGCGGCTCTTCCTACCTCAGTGTCCCAGGCAGAGACTCCACCGGGCTCTGCTCTCCTTACAGAGCACCCCCACGTGGGTTTCCCTCTCCCCTTCCCATCACGGAGCTCCTGTTGTGCGGGAATCCCAGGAAGGGGCCTGGTCAGGGTTGGGCTGATACTGAGGACGGAGGAAGGGAACAATGAGGATGCCTAGACCCATTCATTGGGCAGAATGAGCAGACAACGTGAGCAGTTACCAGGCACACCAAGCGTTTCCTCGAAGTCTGTCTCTCTCAATGAACTACAAATCTCACACCATTACAGCCCAGCACTTTGGGAGGCTGAGGTGGGCAGATCATGAGGTCAGGAGATCGAGACCATCCTCGCTAACACGATGAAACCCCGTCTCTATTAAAAATACAAAAATTAGCCGGGCATGGGGGCGGGTGCCTGTAGTCCCAGCTACTCAGGAGGCTGAGGCAGGATAATGGCGTGAACCTGGGAGGCAGAGGTTGCAGTGAGCCGAGATCACACCACTGCACTCCAGCCTGGGCGACAGAGCAAGACTCCATCTCAAAAAAAGGGGGGAGACAGGCACTCGGTCCCTGCCAACCCTGTAAGCGGTTTGGGTAAAGCTTGAGTCCAAAGACTTCAAAGCTTCTGGCTGAAGTGAAGTTTGTTCACACGTGCTGGCCCCATCAAGCACAGGGAACTTTCGGGGCCCAGACGCCCAAGAGAACAAACTCGAAACACAACCGGACGGCAACCATGGAGCTACCCAAAGTAGCAACAGGAAGCTGTGGATTAGAGGCAGACCCATGCGTCTCCACAGCCTCATACCTGGAACCAGGGCCAGGCGTGAGGACCCGAAACTCCCCCCTTCACAATGGCCTCCAGCGCCTTCTTGCGGTCGCCATGGGGGCACGTGTCACCTGACGCTCGCCTGCCATGCTCCGCCTTCCAAAAGCAGCCTGCGGGCCAGGGCTAGCTCTAAGTATGCTCTGTCTCCGTCCTGGCCCTGAGAGCCCAGTGAAAGGGGGTGGGAACTGGGGTCATCTCTCTAGCAGGAAAGCAGTCTTGATTCAGGGAACTGGGGACAGCTAGGGAGGGACTTCCAGTGGGGGTGGGGGGCTCACTCCCAGAAGGGCGACTCCAGGCAGACCAACCTGGGAAAGAGGTGGAGGAAGGACAGGGGCATGGTGTCAGCTGAGATATCCAGCAGGCAGCCCAGGGAGGCAGGGACTGACAGGCAGGCCCCGGCCTGAGGGTGGAGGGCAGCCTCCAGAGTTCTCTCCCCAGAGGGCAAACTGGGGTGGCATTTTATTTACTTAAGGAATGACTTGGCCGGGCGCGGTGGCTCAAGCCTGTAATCCCAGCACTTTGGGAGGCCGAGGCGGGCAGATCACAAGGTCAGGAGATCGAGACCACAGTGAAACCCCGTCTCTACTAAAAATACAAAAAAAAATAAGCCGGGCGCAGTGGCGGGCGCCT
>NW_012117821.1:1460504-1462249 GCF_000951035.1 Colobus angolensis palliatus
AAAAAAAAAAAAAAAAAGGAATGACTTATCAGAACCATTCCTTTTTTTTTTTTCCTTAGAGTCTCGCGCTCTGTCACCCAGGCTGGAGTGCAGTGAAGCAATCTCAGCTCATTGCAACCTCCACCTCCTGGGTTCAAGCAATTCTCATGCCTCAGCCTTCCAAGTAACTGGGACCACAGGTACACGGCACCACACCCAGCTAATTTTTTGTATTTTTCAGATGGGGTTTCACCATGTTGACCAGGATGGTCTTGAACTCCTGACCTCATGTGATCCACCAACCTCGCCCTCCTAATGTGCTGGGATTCCAGGTAGGAGCCACTGTGAATGGCCCATTTCAACATTTAAATAACAAATGCATTTTCCATTTTTTCTCCAGGAAGGACAGTGGATGCTGACTGCTCTGTGACTGGACAACAGCCCCAAGATGGGGGCCTCGCTGTCCTACTTGAGCCTGAATGATACCTCTAGGCAGGCTATTAGCTCAGCCACAGGTCCTAACACTACATACCTGCTCTGCTGTCTTTCCAAGGCCCAAGTTGCCAAAAGGGTGTCCTGGAAGCCTTGGGTCACTTGCAACCTCAAAGCAGCAGGGACCCACCCAAAAGGCAGAGCAGCAGCAGGAAGGCTGCGGCCACAGCAGTGAGGAAAACGAAGCGTCACTGTGTGCCCCTGACACAGCGGTGTGGGTCACCCTGTCCCAGTACTGCTCGCCTGAACGGGGCTGACCTCTCCCAGCAGGCCCAGGACCAGCAAGTCTTGGATGGACCCAAGAGGCCAGAACACTGCTGAGGCCCTCCTCTCCTCCTCTCACCTCTGCCCCAGTTGCTGTCCCAGAAAGAGGTCTTCCCAGCTCTCAGGACCACTCCGCCATTCACCAGGGACTCAGCCAAACCCAGGAGGCTTTCATTTTTCTTGAGAAACAGGCGTCTCACTGTGTTGCCCTAGCTGGAGTACACTGACTATTCACAGGCGTGATCACTGCACACTACAGGTTGGAAGTCCTGGGCTCAAGTGATCCTCCTGTCAGTTTCCTGAGTGGCTGGGACTACAGGTGAGCGCACCTCCATGCCCAGCTATCCAGGATGCTTTCTGAGCCCATTCCTTGTCCAATCACAGGCCATTCCACTGGCTCTGCCTCCACACTGCCAGCACTAGCCCCTTCTCTGGCCCTGAGCCTGCTCTCTGCTCCTCCTTCACATCCACACCAATAGGGCACCCCTCAGTGAGGGCTCCCCAGGAACATCCTGGGCACTCAGAAGGAAACCCAGCCACTGGGTTTAGGCCCATCTGGCCTTGTCCCCCACCATCCTCATGATGCCCCCAATCCCCCTGCTCTCCTCTGTTCCCTTAACGCCTTTGCCCTGCTTGGAAGAGCCCCCGGTGCTGGTCCCTATGGATCTGCACACCTGCCCCTTGGTAACCCTGAGGTGGGCCTAAGAAGCCTGTGCCCAGGACAAGGCCCAGCAGCCTTCTGAGACTTGCCTCCAACTCCCATGTAATGTCCCCAGATCTCAAAAAGTGGAAGGACAGTTTACTTGTAAACCCCTGAAAAAGGGCCACAACCGGCCGGGCGCGGTGGCTCACGCCTGTAGTCCCAGCACTTTGGGAGGCCAAAGCAGGTGGATCATGAGGTCAAGAGATCAAGACCATCCTGGCCAACACGGTGAAACCCCGTCTCTACTAAAAATACAAAAATTAGCCGGGCATCGTGGTGTGTGCCTGTAATCCCAGCTACTCTGGAG
>NW_012117821.1:1463004-1464952 GCF_000951035.1 Colobus angolensis palliatus
ATCGCACCACTGCACTCCAACCTGGCCACTGCAGCGAGACTCAGTCTCAAAAAAAAAAAAAAAAGAAAAGAAACAGTAATAAAGAAAAAGGGTCACTACCACACGGATCCCGAATAGGAGGTGCTTTTTAACTCAGAAAAACTTAGGCCCCAAGACAACCACCCTCAGCTCCTTCTGCAAACATTCCCCAAAGCTTCCTTGACCTAGCTCACCAACAGAAGCACGTTCCAAGTGTCTTCCCCTGATGGTGCGCCAACCCTGCAGACCCATGGGGCCAGCCCCTCTCATCCTCCACAGGAGAGACACGTGGACTGCCAAAATTGACGCCACGTACGGGAGAGGGGAACGCACAGGCAGCGACCTCATCCCTGAGCTGCGCTCACTGGCCTGAATAGGACTGACTCTTGAGAAACTGTGACAAGACTGTCAGTCACCTCTCTGCGCCGCAAAGCCAGCAGTGGTGTGCTTTCAATCCCTGCTTCTGAATCTGTAATTTAGTGAGACCTTGCATTCATGTGGTACTTCGGAGTTCAGAAAACATGCTTATAACCTAAACCTACTCCTCCAACCACCCAACAGAGGGGATGCTGGGGCTCTGCCTGCCCAGTACTCAAGGTCCCTCGGTGGGGAGGCCACACCTGTTTCTCCCTCTTTCTCGAAGGTAGGTGCACCTGCTCCTGGGGGCAGCAGAGCTTACGCGGATGTTCTGGAGCTCACAGATGCACACCAGCCATGGCAAACTGAGGTGGGAGCCTGCTCACCAGGACTGCACCCTCAGCAGGCGTTTACCATGACACGTGGAGATGCGCTACATACACATACATCACTAAAACCAAAGGTTCACAGAACTACACTTAGTCTTCACGAGAGGCATTCTGAGTGTTCTATTTTCTTTCTTCTGTTCTGATCAGAAGCTATTACATTGATTTCATGAGCCACTAATGGTTTATTGACTTATTTCTGTTTTTTTTCTGAGACAGAGTCTCACTCTGTTGCTCAGGCTGGAGTGCAATGGCGTGATCTAAGGTACAACTGCCGCCTCCCAGGTTCAAGCGGCTCTCCTGCCTCAGCCTCCTGAGTAGCTGGGACTACAGACACCTGTCACCACGCCTGGCTAATTTTTGTATTTTAGGAGACAGGGTTTCACCATGTTGGCCAGGCTGGTCTCAAACTCCTGACCTCAGACAATCCGCCCACCTTAGCCTCCCAAAATGCTGAGATTACAGGCATGAGCCACTGTGCCCAGTTGAGCCACTAATGGTTTAAAAAGGTTTAATGGTTTTAAAAGTGGCTTCTAACCCACTTTGGACAAAGAAATTTTCTATTTTTAAATATCATTAGTTTTTAAGCCACATTTTTTTTTTCTTTTTTTGAGACAGAGTCTCACTCTGTCGCCCAGGCTGGAGTGCAGTGGCACGATCTTGGCTCACTGCAACCTCCGCCTCCCAGGTTCATGCCATTCTCCTGCCTCAGCCTCCTGAGTAGCTGGGACTACAGGCACCTGCCACTACACCCAGCTAATTTTTTGTATTTTTTAATAGAGACTGGGTTTCACCGTGTTAGCCAGGATGATCTCGGTCTCCTGACCTCAGGTGATCCACCCGCCTCGGCCTCCCAAAGTGCTGAGATTACAGGTATGAGCCTCCACGCCCGGCTTTAAGCCACATTCTTTAGGACAAAATCCTATTTTATACTTGTTATAAGATGTTAAATAGGATATAAAATGTGAAGAACTCTATGAGTGCAATCATGTTAGTGTAGAATGGGGCAAGAAGGTAAAATAAAGGATCATTTTGCTAGGGTAGACAGATTCAGTGGGCCGGGCGCGGTGGTCACGTCTATAATCCCAACACTTGGGGAGGCCGAGGTGGGTGGATCACGAGGTTAGGAGATCAAGACCACGGTGAAACCCTGTCTCTACTAAAAATACAAAAAATTAGCTGGGTGT
>NW_012117821.1:1466868-1470999 GCF_000951035.1 Colobus angolensis palliatus
AGCCTGGGCGACAGAGCGAGACTCTGTCTCAAAAAAAATAATAATAATAAAATAATAATAATAATAATAATAATATTGATTGTGATGACAGGCCTGCAAGGCATAGCAAGTTGATACCAGCCTGACTGAGAGGCGGAGGTACACTGATTGGGAAGTGCCTCCCCACCCCGCCCACCAGCTTGGAAGCTGTGACACCTTGGCCTGGGGACTCGCCTCATTTGCTGGCTGGAAAGGGGTGACTCACTCTGGCCATGGCGCAGCTCAGGGGATTCCCATATGGGCTCCTTCCTGCGGAAAAGAAAGCAAAAGTCAGCCACCCAGGCCTCCCGTAGGGGCAGGGGGAGGAGATGCCCCTGGGCAGTCTCAGGAGAGGCCCAAGCGTCCTCCCACTGCCTGAGGGCTGGGGTTGCAGAAGCAAGAAGGAGGGCAGCAGTTGGAACCTGAAGATGGACACATGCAGCTGCTGTCCTGGTCTCCGTGTCCTGACTGGAGGGTACCAGTGTCCCTGGAAGGGCGGCCTGACCATGGACCAGAACAGATGCTGCTGTGGACGCCAGGCACTCACTGACCTGGCCAGGGAGGACCCCACAGCTGCCCACTGAGCCTGCAGAGCACGGGGGTTAAGGGGCTACCGTGCCATTCGCGTCGGCCCTCTGTGCCCAGCAGGGCTCTGTGGATGCATCTGAAAGCCAGTGGCCGCGTCTGCCCTCTGCACCCAGCAGGGCTCTGTGGATGCGTCTGAATGCCAGCAGCTGCCTGGCTTCCCTTGGGCGTGGTTGGCGCCCTCGAAGGCTCACACCTCGTGTCCTTTTACTCAGGTCTTGGGACGACAGAGCCCAGCTTGCAGACAGAGCCAGGAGGCAGAATGTCCGAGCTGGGCCCCCTACAAGACCGTGAACAAGGGACACCCTTGTGTGCCTGGTGATGTCCCCAGGGGAAGTGCCCACCTCAAATAGCCGCAGTCCACTTGCTCACACCGAGAGCTTGCCTCTTTTTTTCAGACGTTTGCAGGTCAGCCTTGTGCCGCAGCCTCTGAGGGAAGCTGGTTTCACTCTCACTCTGTAGTCACCTGACAGGAGTGTTTCCAGGAAGGCAGCTGCAGCTCCGGGCTAGAGTCCCCTGCACCAGCGCCAGCCCTAACCCTGGCCTCACCCCCTCAGGCCAGTGCACTGGGCACAGAGGCTCCCTCCTCATCAGCTCCACAGGGGGCCTCCCCCAGGGCAACCCTTGATAAAAGGAGAAAGGCCTGGGGAGGGGTGGGACCTGGAGGCAGCTTTGCCTCCATGCCAGACAGTGGGGAAGCTCTTGTCCTCCAACTGAATGGCATAGAACCTTGGGGGGAATCTGAAGCCCGCCTGTCCAGGGCTGGCTGCAGCCAGGAGACCCTTGAGCACGTGAGCTTCTGCTGTCACACAGCAGAGTCCATGCCAGCAACCGTGGGAAAGAATGGATTTCTGTCTGCTTGTGTTTTCTGTGAACTTGGGAAGGACACACAAGAAAGTAATAAAAGATTCATGCCTGTAATCCCAGCACTTTCGGAGGCCGAGGCTGGAGATCACTTGAGCTCAGGAATTCAAGACCAGACTGGGCAATATAGCGAAAGCCCCGTCTTTACAAAAAATGCACAAATTAGGCCAGGTCTGGTGGTTCATGCCTGTAATCCCAGCACTTTGGGAGACCGAGGCAGGCGGATCACCTGAGGTTGGGAGTTCGAGACCAGCCTGACCAACATGGAGAAACCCGGCCTCTACTAAAAACACAAAAATTAGCCGGGCATGGTGGGTGCCTATAATTCCACCTACTTGGGAGGCTAAGGCAGGAGAATCGTTTGAACCTGGGAGGCAGAGGTTGCAGTGAGCCAGAGATCACGCCACTACACTCCAGCCTGGGCAACAAGAGCGAAACTCTGTCTCAAAAAAGAAAAAAAGGCCAGGCACAGTGGCTCACACGGGGTGACAGAGCGAGACTCCATCTCAAACAAAAAAACAAACAAAAAAAGAAAAAAAAACAAGTTTTAATATAAAAAAGCCCCTCTGCGGTGGCTCACACCTGTAATCACAGCACTTTGGGAGGCTGAGGTGGGCAGATCACAAGGTCAGGAGATCAAGACCATCCAACACCGTGAAATGCCATCTCCACTAAAAAAACAAAAAATTAGCTGGGCGTGGTGGCTGGGCGTGGTGGCGGGCGCCTATGGTTCCAGCTACTGGGGAGGCTGAGGCAGGAGAAGAGCATAAACCCAGGAGGCAAAGGCTGCAGTGAGCCGAGATCGTGCCACTGCACTCCAGCGTGGGGACAGAGCAAGACTCCCCTCCACAGGAGAGTGGGGGGCATTTGGCACCCTTGTTGCTAATGGGGCTGAGCTGTGTGTTCCCTTCACAACGGGACACCCCCACAAGAAATCACAGAGGCCTTCACTAAGCTGGAGTCATCAGGCAGCTGACACCTGACATCCTGACTCTGGTGTGTGAACATGGTTTGGTAGCATCAGTGACTCCCAAAAGGACAAGCTGTATTGTTACACGAGTCAAACGCTGCCCAAACCATGACACCAAATCAGATATGGGTGCAACCTGGCCGCTGCAGGGGTCACCTCGTCGCTGCGAATGCTTGCGTTCAACCCAGATCTTACCCTTCTCACAGGCAGACTCCAAGATGCCCCAAGTGCTGGAGATTCAAACTTCCTCGATTCATGTTTCCACCAACAGTGCACGACTGCTTCATACAATACTGAACTTCACGTAAGAGTTCACTGGGTGGCACCCGATTCTAACCCACTTCTAGAAAAGCCCATCTGAACATTGATCTGGAACACTGATCTGCATGCAGCCATGAATAGGAGGCCCTCCAAATACTCAAAGTTCACTTTAACATTATAATTTCATGGCTGAGTGCGGTGGCTCATGCCTGTAATCCCTACACTTTGGGAGGCCGAGGAGGGTGGATCACCTCAGGTCAAGAGTTTGAAACCAGCCTGGCCAACATGATGAAACCTCATCTCTACCCAAAATACAAAAATTAGCTGGGCGTGGTGGCGGGCGCCTGCAATCCCAGCTACTCAGGAGGCTGAGGGAGGAGAATCACTTGAACCCACCAAGCGGAGGCTGCAGTGAGCCGAGATCGCACCTCTGCACTCCAGCCTGGGCAACGAGACCAAAACTGTCTCAATAAATAAATAAATAAAATTACAATTTTATATGTAACCCCATCTTTTTCAGGCTCAACATAATACCAAATAGAAACTTGGTAACAGCCTAAACTCCTAACAATTGTTTATACGAAAGTATCAGAAGCAAGCGTTGCAGGAGAGGAGCTCTTGAATCTTACAAGTGTTCACACATTAATACATTTAGTTTCTCGTATTAAAAACTAGAGCTGTTAACATGGAGAGAGATTGAGTTACAGTGCAGTAATTCTGTCCCTTCAAGATCATGTGAGCAGGGTCCGTTCTCAGTCCTAGTTTCCCTTGACTTGACCCAGACAAGACTCCCTCCTCCTCCCAGCCCCGTCTTCACTGGCTGCCAGACACCCTACCTGCTGTCTGCCCTACACCGAGTGTGCATCTGGTGCTCTTCTGCACTGACCCTCAGCCCTCAGGGCCTCAAAATGCCAACTCCAAAATACCCAGCTCTGGCCCTGACCGTTCCCCTGACCCCAGGCTGCACATCTGGCTGCCTCCCGAGAGGCCATGGGCGCTGTGTGACTCCTTCATCTTGGCCTAGGAAGCACCAGCCTTCAGCTGCTCAGGCCAGATTCTTGCAGACATTCCAACTCCTTTTTCTCCGCTCTACCTTCCACAAACATCCCCTGCCAATCCCAGGACCAGGCCCAGGCCCTGGGCCCGGCCCTGGCTCCTTGCTACCCCCGACCCTCCCTTCCCAGCAGCCAGAGGGACTTTTTCACCAAGGCTCAGCCGGGGTCTCCCCAGCCACTCAGCAGGAAAGCAGCAGAATCGGCTCCGCCCCCAGCCTCACCGGTCTTCCCCGACCCCCGGCTGGGGACGCGAGCAGCCTCAGGGGTCGGAGGCGCCCCTGACCCGCCCGGGCACGCATCGGGTGGGGGTGCGGGGATTCGGGGACACGAGGGGCCCACACCTGAGCGTGGAGAGTGCGACAGGGCGCGGGGGAGCGG
>NW_012117821.1:1476304-1476847 GCF_000951035.1 Colobus angolensis palliatus
CCCGCACTCGCCTCACCCAACGGTCGCGGCGCGCCCGGAACTAAGGGCCCGCCCAGCCACCGCCCCCAACGCCACCGCCACCGCCGCTCCGCCGAGGGGGCCTGACGGACGGACACGGGAGCCAACCAGCGAGCCCTCAGGAAGCTGTAGCGAGCGCCATTGGCCAGGTCCGCCCCGCTCCGAGCGCGCCTGACGGACTAATGCGGGAGCCAACCAGCGAGCCCGCAGGGCCGCAGCGGGCGCCGATTGGTCGACGCTGAGACGGCGTGGGTACCTAAGTCGCCCTCTGCTTCTTCCTTGCAGAGCGCGCCGGAGCGCTCGTGCGGGCGCTGGTGCAGGCACTGGTGCGGGGAGATGTTGTAGAGCTGCGCCGTGGGGTCCGCGTCAATTGGGTCCCTTTCCCAGGTGCGGCGAGACAGTGAGGTCCTTGCTTCCCCTCTCATGGCCCCCGTGCGGAGACCCCTGCCGTACACCCGAGAGGTGAGCCGGGAGCCCAGGCCGGGCGGCACCGGTTCCCACGAGGCGCGCGTCGCGGGACGCGGG
>NW_012117821.1:1481927-1486967 GCF_000951035.1 Colobus angolensis palliatus
CACAATCTCGGCTCACTGCAACCTCTGCCTTCCTGGTTTAAGTGATTCTCCTGCCTCAGCCTCCCAAGTAGCTGGGATTACAGGCACATGCCAGCACACCCGGCTAATCTCGAACTGGTCTCAAACACCTGACCTCAAGTGATCCTCCCACCTCGGCCTCCCAAAGTGCTGGGATTACAGGCGTGAGCCACCACGCCATGCTGTAGTGGATGTTTTCTAACCAGGTGTAGTGGTACGCACCTATAGTCCCAACTACTTGGAAGGCTAAGGCTGGAGGATGGCTTGAGCCCAGGAGTTCAAGGCTATTGTGAGTTATTACTGTGCCACTGTACTCTAGTCTGGATGACAGAGCGATATTCTATCCCTACCAAAAAAAAAAAAAAGTAATGGATTTTTTTTTTTTTTTTTTTTGAGACAGAGTCTTGCTCTGTTGCCTAGGCTGGAGTGTAGTAGCATGACCTTGGCTCGCTGCAACCTCTGCCTCCCAGGTTCAAGCAGTTCTCCAGCTTCAGCCCCCTGAGTAACTGAGACTACGGGTGTAAGTCATCACGCCTAGCTAATTTTTTGTATTTTTAGTAGAGATAGGTTTTTGCCATATTGGCCAGGCTGGTCTCAAACTCCTGGCCTCCCACCCCATCCAGCTAATTTTTTTTTTTTTAGTTTGCAGTAGAGATGGAGTCTTACTGTGTTGCCCAGGCTGGTCTTGAATTCCTGAGCTCAAGCAGTCCTTCTGCCTTGGCCTCCCCAAGTCCTGGGTTACAAATGTGAGCCACTGCCTGGCCAACATATTGTTTTGTTGTTGTTGTTTTTGTTTGTTTGTTTGTTTGAGACGGAGTTTCGTTCTTGTTGCCCAGGCTGGAGTGCAATGGTGAGATCACAGCTCACTGCAACCTCCGCTTCCTGGGTTCAAGCGACTCTCCTGCCTCAACCTCCCAAGTAGCTGGGATTACAGGCACCTGCCACCACACCCAGTGATTTTGTATTTTTAGTAGAGATGGAGTTTCACCATGTTGGTCAGGCTGGTCTCAAACTCCTGACCTCAGGTGATCCACCTGCCTCGGCCTCCCAAAGTGCCAGGATTATAGGCATGAGCCAAACCTATTGGTTTTTCGTATTAATTAACGATAACATTGTAGTCCAGTTTCTGGCTTTGAGTTTTAACATCTGCAAGCTTGACAGCTTTGTCAAAATTGATCTTTTTCTTGTTGTCATGATGCTCCAGCTATGTTTATCCACCTATTTTTCCTCATGGTCAATCAGAAAACACTTTTTATTCCGTTGAATTTTGAAAATTGTTTTTCACTTAAAGCCATAGATACACAAAGTTAGGAAGAACCTTGACCACAGAATATAATGTTTGGTTTATAAAACTTCCACTTCACAGGACATTCTAGACACTGTGATTCTGTGTCCTTGTTTTCTTTAAAGGTGATCCTAGTGACATTCAGATCTCTCTGCAGTCAAAATAATTGTAAATTCAAATGAAAACTCCGAAGTGGCCCCACATAGTAATGATTATACAACTAATGTCCTGTTTTGCTGTCAAAGACAGGAGCCAGGCCAGGTGTGGTGGCTCACACCTGTTATCCCAGCACTTTGAGAGGCCAAGGCGGGTGGATCACCTGTGGTCAGGAGTTCAAGACCAGCCTGGCCAACGTGGCGAAACCTCATCTCTGCTAAAAATATAAAAATTACCCAGGTGTGGTGGTGGGCGCCTGTAATCCCAGCTACTTGGGAGGCTGGGACAGAACTGCTTGAACCCAGGAGGCAGGGGTTGCAGTGGGCCGAGATCGCACCAATTGCACTTCACCCTGGGCGACAGAGGGAGCTACTGGGAAGGCTGAGGCACGAGAATCACTTGAACCCAGGAGGCAGAGGAGGAGGTTGCAGCGAGCCGAGATGGCACCACTGCACTCCAGCCTGGGAGACAGAGTGAGACTCCGCCTCAAAAAAAAAAAACCAAAACCAAGCTGCGCCAACAGCGGACAGAGAGGCCTTGGGAGCTGCTGCACGGCAGGGCTGCCCACCGGGGCTTAAGCCCCCAGAACTGTCTGGGACCCCCAGAACTGCCCCGCATCAGCCAGCACAGCCAGGCGACTTTCCCATTCTCTCTCCCACAGCAGGCAGGAGACAGTGGATCCGGGGGCTCTCCAGCCTCAGGGGCACCAGGCTCAGCTCCTCAGCCTGTGGTTCGCTGGAGGCCGGCAGCAGGGAGGTTACTTCCCCATGGGTGGGACCAGGTTGGTCTCTGGGACCCCAGCAGAAGTGGCCCTGCCCCACCCCATCATCCTGCAGTGGAATTAATACTGGAACGTCCCACCGGGCACAGAAGGCTGCTCTGCCTGTGGGTTGACCCCAGCAAAGATTGCCAGACCCAAGGGAAAAACAGCCTGAACCAAACAAAGGAGCGGAGAGGGAGGATACAGGCACCAGAGGAGAATGTGAGAAGAACCAAATTAGTAATCTTAGAAGAAAAAAGAGAAGAATTTGTGAAATAGAATGCTATAAAATTCAATGCTATAAAAATAAGAGAATAGAAGGGGAGTTGGATGTGGTAGCGCATGCCTATAATCCCAGCTACCTGGGAGGCTGAGGCAAGAGGATCACTGGAGCCAAGGGGGTGGAGGCTGCAGTGAGCTGAGATCACACCGTTGCACACCAACTGGGCAACAGAGCCAGAGCCTGTATTTAAAAAAAAAAAAAAAAAAACACGGCCAGGCATGGTGGCTCACGCCTGTAATCCCAACACTGGGAGGCTGAGGTGGGTGGATCACAAGGTCGGGAGATCGAGACCATCCTGGCTAACACGGTGAAACCCTGTCTCTACTAAAAATACAGAAAATTAGCCGGGCACGGTGGTGGGCGCCTGTAGTCCAGCTACTCAGGAGGCTGAGGCAGGAGAATGGTGTGAACCCGGGAGGCGGAGCTTGCAGTGAGCCGAGATCTGGCCACTGCACTCCAGCCTGGGCGACAGCGCGAGACTCCGTCTCAAAAAAAAAAAAAAAAAAAAAAAATACTGTACGCTTAAGTAAGGTATTAAGGATATGGGTCTCCTTTTGGTTTGAGGTAATGCTCCGCAACCAGACAGTGGTGACGGCCGCCCAACATGGACGGTGTGCTAATCCACTGGGTTGTGCACTGTATTATTATTTTTTTGAGACGGAGTTTCGCTCTGTCGCCCAGGCTGGAGTGCAGTGGAGTGCTCTCGACCCACTGCAACCTCCGCCTCCCAGGTTCAAGCGATTCTCCTGTCTCAGCCTCCCAAGTAGCCGAGATTACAGGCGCCCGCCACCAAGCCTGGCTAATTTTTGTGTTTTTGGTAGAGACGAGGTTTCACCATGTTGGCCAGGCGGGTCTTGAACTCCTGACCTCAAGTGAAAACACAATCTATGACCTCCAGACACTCAAACGAAAACAGTGGCCTTGGCGGCCAAAACGGGCTGCCCTAGGAGTCCTGTGTCCTGCATGGGGGAGGCGGCACCGTCATCTGCTCAGGAGAACGGGAGCTGCAGCAGGTTCTCTCTGGCGGTGCACAGGCTACCACCGGACACACCACCTCCTCTCCAGCCAGCTTTTGGTGAAATGGAGACCTTTCTCCCCACTTTGCAGAGAAGGAAACGTTCACGGAGGTAAGTCTACTCCAAGCATTCAGACCCTGAGACCACGGGACTGTTCAAAGATGGAATACACTGCAAAACAGGGCAGGCTCTCAAGTTACATAATTTACGCAGGCCACGCTGTGTCCCCAGGCGCCAATGCCACATTTCATACATGTTACTTGGTTTGCAGTTGGAATTCCCCTCCCCTAAACCCACATTCCTGGGACTGCAAGGCCTTGAGATGGAACTCAGGAAGCCATCGGATTCCATCAACGTCATCACCCCTGAGTTTGCTGCAAGCAGCCATGGAAACCTTCCAAGTCCGCACCTGCAGGCTCCGTGAGGTTGCATTCAAGACCAGTAACTGAGCTCTGAGATGTGAGGAGGCTTCTCCTCCTGGCTGTACCTGGGAGGCTCAAAGCTGTCCTGAGACTGCAGCAGCCAATTCAGAATGAAAAAGGGTTCACGCGGTGGCTCATGCCTATAATCCCAGCACTTTGGGAGGCTGAGGCAGGAGGACTGCTTGAGCCCATGAGTTCGAAACCAGCATGGGCAGCATGGCGGAACCCCATCTCTACCAGTAAAAGGAAAAAAAATTAGCTGGTTGTGGTGCTGCACACCTGTAGTCCCAACTACTTGGAAGGCCGTGACAGGAAGATGACAGAAGCCCAGGAGGTGGAGGTTGCAGTGAGCTGTGGTTCCACCAGTGCACTCCAGCCTCCGCGATAGAGTGAGACCCTGTCTTTTTTTTTTTTTTTTTTTTTTGAGACGGTGTCTTGCTCTGTCCCCAGGCTGGAGTGCAGTGGCGCAATCTCGCTCACTGCGACCTCTTCCTCCTGGGTTCAAGCAATTCTCCTGCCTAGGCCTCCAGAGTAGCTGGGGCTACAGGCGCACACCGCCATGCCCGGCTAATTTTTTTTGTATTTTAGTAGAGACAGGGTTTCACCGTGGTGCCCAGGCTGGTCTCGAACTGAACTCCGGCAATCTGCCTGCCTCAGCCTCCCAAAGTGCTAGGATTTACAGGCCTCAGCCGCTGCGCCTGGCCGACTCTGTCTCTTTTAAAAA
This sequence comes from Colobus angolensis palliatus, assembly GCF_000951035.1. NCBI lineage: Eukaryota > Metazoa > Chordata > Mammalia > Primates > Cercopithecidae > Colobus > Colobus angolensis. The sequence goes on from NW_012117821.1 coordinate 1,486,592, forward strand.
AGAAAAAACAGCCAGGCACAGCAGCTCATACTTAATCCCAGCACTTTGGGAGGCTGAGGCAAGCAGATCGCCTGAGGTCAGGAGTTTGAGACCAGCCCGGCCAACATGGTGAAACCCTGTCTCTACTAAAAAAAATACAAAAAAGGCCCGGCACAGTGGCTCATGTTTGTAACCCCAGCACTTTGGGAGGCTGAGGCAGATGGATCACCAGAGGTCAGGGGTTCAAGACCAGCCTGAACATCGTGAAACTCCCGTCTCTACTAAAAATTAAAAAGGGGCCAGGCGTGGTGGCTCACGCTTGTAATCCCAGCACTTTGGGAGGCCGAGGCGGGCGGATCAAGAGGTCAGGAGTTCGAGACCAGCCTGACCAAAGTGG
>NW_012117821.1:1492207-1496323 GCF_000951035.1 Colobus angolensis palliatus
GTGAGACTCCGCTCAAAAAAAAAAAAAAAAAAAAATTTGGTTGGGCATGGTGGCATGTGATTGTAGTCCCAGCTACTCTGGAGTCTGAGTCAGGAGGATTGCTTGAGCCCAGGAGGTCAAGGCTGCAGTGAGCCACAATTGCCACTGCACTCCAGCTTGGGAAACAGAGCAAGCCTTGTCTCAAAAATAGTAATAAAAAAAAAAAAAGATAAAAATAACAGAATCTGCTACCATCAGACTGGGTGCCAATATTTAATAAGAGAGGAGGGAACGTTTTCTGCCAAAAAGTAGGAAGGACAGATGTCCAGAGAGGGGGCCGCACTGTCCCTGGGTGTGATGTCCAGAGAGAGGGCCGCACTGTCCCTGGGTGTGATCTCCATGTGTCTTCATTGTGGCGGAGCCCAGGAGGGTCCCGGAGCCTGATGGTGCTTCTCACTGCAGGTGGTGCAGCAGCTGATGCAGATGGTGGGGAAGAACGTGAACTGAGTAAGTCGAATGGCCCTAGGAAATTAGGCAAAACTTGGTGCAGTTGTGTGGCCTGCTCTTCTCATTTTGTGTATCAGGGTCTCAACTTTTCTTAGAGGAACTTACCTAGGTACAGCATGTAGTATCAGCAGTGACACAGACATTTTCTTATTTAACCAATGACCACTCAAGGATTGCTTAGTTTAGGTTCAATTAAGCTACCAGCAGAAAGCACTGATGGTGAAATTTCACGGCGTTACCCTGCTAAGTGGAAAGGTAGCATTAGGGATAAAGGTTTCGTTATGATGTGGAGTCTCATTCCTTTTGTCTTGGGAAAGCCATCTACAGTATTTAAACGTCAACTTCTTCTGATTTGTAGTTTGAATGTCTCTGGCATCAGGCAGTTTGGGTTATAGGCTTGAGCCACTGCGCCCAGCCCCATCAGTTTCTTTATTACAGTTCTGAAAGTTTTAATTTAGTTCATTAACCTTAAAGTTACCAGAAATCTGTGTTCAAGAGTACTTGTTAGAGTCTTTTCCATGAAAAGCAATTTTGGACTGTACCTTATTCCAAATACTTCTAGAAAACCATTGTGAATGATAAAAACTTAAAATAGCCACAGTTAAAAATCAGATGAAGGCGGGGCGTGGTGGCTCATGCCTGTAATCCTAGCACTTTGGGAGGCCAAGGCAGGCAGATCACGAGGTCAGGAGAGCGAGACGATCTTGGCTAACACGGTGAAACCCCATCTCCACTAAAAATACAAAAAATTAGCCGGGCATGGTGGCGGGTGCCTGTAGTCCCGGCTACTTGGGAGGCTGAGTCAGGAGAATGGCGTGAGCCCAGGAGGCGGAGCTTGCAGTGAGCAAAGATCGCACCACTGCACTCCAGCCTGGGCAACAGAGCGAGACTCCATTTCAAAAAAAAAAAGATGAAAGTTCCCAAGTGACAAGGAAACTTAATTACTTCTGTTACATGCAGCATGTTAAGATAGCAACCAGAATGATGACTAACAGTGTCACATCAGGGCCATCAGACTTTCATACATTTCATATAATTTTTAGAATACATGAATAACATATCCAGAGCCAGGTGTGGTGGATCATGTCTGTAATCCAGTGACCTGGGAGGCTGAGGTGACAGGATCAGTTTTGGCCAAGAGTTTGAGACCAGGCTGGGTAACATAGCAAGACCCCACCTATAATAAAAATAAAATAAATTACCTGGGTGGTGGCACATGCCTGTAGTCCTACCTGCTTGGGAAGCTGAGGTGGGAGGATCTCTTGAGTCTAAGATTTTCAGGTGGCAGTGAGCCATAATCATGCCAGTACACTCCATCCAGCCTGGGCAACAGAGATCCTGTCTGTAATAAACAAAAACATATCTATACAAATATAACTTTAGGAAAAGTTCAACATAACCAAAATTATGACTAACGTTAAATTTTGATGAATTTTTATAATTTGTGGAACATTTATACCAATAAATACTAATAAATATAACTGAAACATTTAGCGTTATCATTTGATAACTTATCAAATAAGGCTTATTTAATATCTCTACAAGATGAGACTTACATTTTGAGGCTCTTCATGAACCAAAGTGGAAAATCGCAAAGTTAAATTTAGGATATTGATCCTGGGGAAGCCAGCCAAAGATGTCAAAAGATTCAAAACACTTAATAAAAGTAGAATCATACTAACCAGAGTGATAATCAAAAAACTTCGGGCCGCATGTGGGGACTCAAGCCTGTAATCCCAATACTTTGAGAAGCTGAGGTGGGTGGATCACAAGGTCAGGAGTTCGAGCCTGGCCCTGCCAACATGGTGAAACCCTGTCACTACTAAAAATACAAAAATTATCTGGGCATGGTGGTGCGCACCTGTAATCCAAGCTACTCAGGAGGCTGAGGCAGGAGAATCACTTGAACCCAGGAGGCAGAGGTTGCAGTGAGCCAAGATCATGCCACTGCACTCCAGCCTGGGCAACAGAGACAGACTCTGTCTCAAAAACAAGAAAAAAAAGAAAAGACTTCAAAAGTAATGTATGACATAGGTGACCAATTTTTTTAGTTTTGTGTTAGTGTATTTTTAATAGAAAAGATCAATATTTAGAAAGACATAATTTTGTTCTAATTATAGCTAACTTAATTACACACAAAATACCTTTCATAAATTCCCTTTTCACAAGTTTTATCAAAACTTAGACAAGACCAGGCATGGTGGCTCACGCCTATAATCCTAGCACGTTGAGAGGCTGAGGCTCACTTGAGGTCAGGAGTTCAAGACCAGCCTGGCCAACATGGCGAAACCCCTCCCTACTAAAAATACAAAAATTAGCCAGGAATAGTGGCGTGTACCTGTAATCCAAGCCACTCAGGAGGCTGAGGCAGGAGAATTGCTTGAATCTGGGAGGCAGAGGTTGCAGTGAGCCGAGATTGTGCCACTGCACTCCAGCCTGGGCAACAGAGCAAGACTCCGTCTCAAAAAAACAAAAACTTAGACTATTGATTACATGCTTGGACTTTCTGTTTTGTGCTATGGTTCTGTGTTCTTTCCATATCTTTTTCTTTCTTTTTTTTTTTTTTTTTTTTTTTTTTTTTCGGACAAGGCCTGACTCTGTTGCCCAGGCTGGAGTGCAGTGGCTCGATCTTGGCTCACTGTAGTCTCCAGCTCCCAGGCTCAGGTGATCTCCCCAATTCAGCCTCCCAATTAGCTGGAACTACAAGTGTGTGCCACCATGGGCAGCTAATTTTTGTATTTTTTGTAGAGATGGGGTATCACCCTGTTGCCCAGGCTGGTCTTGATCTGCCTTGCCTCAGCCTTCCAAAGCACTGGAATTACAGGCATGAGCCACCATGCGTGGCCAGTTTCTTTTTCTTAAATAACCAGTCACTTTAGGACAAACGTTTACCATATGTGATTCTTTCTCATTTAAAATTATTATCTCTCTCTCTTTTTTTTTTTTGTTTGAGATGGAGTCGCGTTCCGTTGCCCAGGCTGGAGGGCAGTGGCACGATCTTGGCTTGCTGCAACCTCTGCCTCCCGGGTCCAAGCGATTCTCCTGTCTCAGCTTCCTGAGTAGCTGGGACTACAGGCGCCCACCACCACGGCTGGCTAAGTTTTGTATTTTTAGTAGAGATGGGGTTTCACCATATTGGCCAGGCTGGCCTCAAACTCCTGACCTTGTGATCCACCCGCCTTGGCCTCCCAAAGTGCTGGGATTACAGGGATGAGCCACCGTGCCTGGCCGTCTCTCTCTTTTTTACAGACTTACCAAAATGTATCTTAATATCTATAACTTCACATTTCTCTTTCTTGCCTACTGATTCCTATCTTATTCCATATCTGGAAATAACCTTTAAATAACCTCCAAATTAGACAAAATAATTCTTCAAAAAAAGATCACATTTTATGCCTTTCTTATATTTTTTCTCATCAGAAGCACATGTTATTTGGAAATGATCCACACACTTAAAGAACATCTGTTATTTAATTTAACATAACACAACATTAAGATTTAAAGTACATGGGCCGGGCGCGGTGGCTCAAGCCTGTAATCCTAGCACTTTGGGAGGCCGAGACGGGCGGATCACAAGGTCAGGAGATCGAGACCACCCTGGCTAATACGGTGAAACCCCGTCTCTACTAA
>NW_012117821.1:1501888-1504878 GCF_000951035.1 Colobus angolensis palliatus
AAATAGCTGGGCATGAACCCACAAGGCGGAGGTTGCAGTGAGCCGAGATCATGCCACTGCACTCCAGCCTGGGTGCCAGAGCAAGATTCTATCTCAAAAAATAAAAATAAAAAAGCAGCTCAGTGAACCCAAGCAAGGTAAATACAAAGGAAAATATGCTTGGGCACATGCTAAGAAAACTGAAGATCAGGCTGTGGGTGTTGGAACGTGCCTGTAATTCCAGTATTTTGGGAGGCTGAGGTGGGAGGATCACTTGAGCCCAGGAGGTTGAGGCTGCAGTGAACCATGATTGTGCCTTGTACTCCAGCCTGGGCAACAGAGTGAGGCCTTGTCTCCAAAAAAAAAAAAAAAAAAAGAAAGAAAGAAAAGAAAAAGAAAACTGAAGACAAAGGGATAGTCTTGAAAGAGCCAGAGGACATGTCACATTGTCACATAACCTGCTGGGGAACCAGGACACAAATGACTGATCACTGATTCTCATTGGCAATGATGGAAGACAATGGGATGACGTTTATACAATAGCGTATCCTTCAAACACAAGGGCAAAATAGAGACATTTGCAGTTAAATGAAAGATGAAACTACAGCAGATGGTACTAAAAGAACCTAAGAAAGGCTGGAGGAAAATTATGCCAGAGAGACACTAAGATCTACAGATGGAAATGAAGAGACTTTTTTTCTCCAGAAAGCTTTGGAATTTTCTTTTCTCCATGCACGAAGCTAAATGGATAACTGGTAGACAGACAGTGGTGTGACATCTCCAGTGAGGTAGGAGAGGCTTGCCAGACCTCCCAAAGTTGCTTCTCCATACCAGCCGCTTTCCTCTGGGCCCTAAGTTGGAAGAATCCCAGAATAGGAGGGAGTGCGTACAAATGACCCTAGGGTGGGACGGAGTGGGCAGTGAGGACAGCCTCACACAGACATCTGTATCTATCGTGCCATGGTGCAGGGAGTGCCAAGGACAGGGCACAAGTGACTTGTGGCGTCAGGCCTGGACTCCTGATGGAGGGCCCGATGGGACAACGGCTGTCCTGGTGGACACCTGCAGAGGACAGCTAGATGTAGCTGTCCCCTATCTCTCAGCCCAGGCTCACTATGGAGCTAGCTCAGCCCCACCTGCATGGGTCTCCGAGGCTCTGAGAAGGGCCTCCCAACGCATTCACGAGGTCAGGTGTTGGCTAAGTTTGTCACATAGGAGGACTGAACTGCAGTGTTAACAAGGCTGCCTCTTTCCAGGCCAACTCCACCTTCACCACACTCTTCCTCGGGGCTGGTGGCACTGGGGTGACTATAAGCATTTTTGGCACACAATGAAGGAGGACTTGAGCGGAGATACATCCAGTCAGGGTTTATGGGATATTTTCTTTTTCTTTCTTTTTTTAGAGACAGCGGAGTCTTGCTCTGTCCCTAGGCTGGAGTGCAGTGGTACAGTCTCGGCTCACTGCAACCTCCACCTCCAGGTTCAAGCAATTCTCCTGCCTTGGCCTCCCGAGTAGCTGGGATTACAGGCACACACCGCTATACCCAGCTAATTTTTGTATTTTTAATAGAGACAAAGTTTCACTGTGTTGGCCAGGATGATCTTGATCTCTCGACCTCGTGATCCATCTGCCTCGGCCTCCCAAAGTGCTGGGATTACAAGCGTGAGCCACTACACCTGGCCACAAGGGATATTTTAATTCAGTTGAGTCACATCCTTGCCGGGTGTCTGAGGCTGTTGAGTCCTTAGCTGAACGGAGCTTGGTGCTGGAAGTTGGCGGGAAGCAGAGAAGCAAGGTTTGTATGCACGGAGCCATCAGTGGGTCCGCAAGACTCTTCCAGTCATCCAGTGTGAAAAACGGTAAGCAGAAGACTCAACTTCCCACTGCCCGGTTAGAATTACAGTTGTCTCCTCTGTGGAATGCATTTGGTAATGCAGCATTTCCAATTTAATACAGCATTTATGTATGTTTTCTTTTTGGATGGAGACTGCATTTATCAGGATCCTTGTTTGTGGAGCATAACCTGCAGCAGTGCTACAGGAAGCTCATCCAGTCAAAGCCCGGAAGTCAATACTATGATTAGGGCCAGCAGTGGCTCAAGCCCGTAATCCCAGACTTTGGGAGGCGGAGGCAGGAGGATCACACGAGCTCAGGAGTTCCAGACCAACGAGCCAGGGCAGTATGGGGACCCCACCTCTACCCTACAAAATACAAAAATTACCCAGGTGCGGGGGCTGCGCCTATAGTCCCATCACTTGAGCCCAGGAAGTCAAGGCTTCAGTGGGCGCTACTGTGCTACAGCGTGGGCCACAGAGACCCCGTCTATAAAAATAAAAATCTTGGCCAGGCGTGGTGGCTCACACCTATAATCCCAGCACTTTGGGAGGCCGAGGTGGGCGGATCAGGAGGTTAGGAGATCGAGACCATCCTTGCTAACACGGTGAAACCCCATCTCTACTAAAAATATACAAAAAAAAAAAATTAGCTGGGCGTGGTGGCGGGCACCTGTAGTCCCAGCTACTCGGGAGGTTGAGGCAGGAGAATGGCGTGAACCCGGGAGGCGGATCTTGCAGGAAGCCGAGATGGTGCCACTGCACTCCAGCCTGGGCAACAGAGCGAGACTCTGTCTTAAAAAAAAAAAAAATCCTAACTTATTCAGTAATAATGTATAATGACCTTTTTCATTATACAAAACAACTGTAAAATAGGGTATTACATAATTATTGTCGTACAATATATACACTTTATACATTACAGAAAATAAACATATGCAAAACCATTCATTTTTGCCACCCATGTTTTCATAGTTTTCCATTATTTTTTTTGAAATGCAGTTTCGTTCTTCTTGCCCAAGTTGGAGTGCAACAGAGCGATCTCGCCTCACCGCAACTTCCGCTTCCCAGGTTCAAACGATTCTCCTTCCTCAGCCTCCCGAGTAGCTGGGATTACAGGTGCGCACCAGCACGCCCAGCTAATTTTGTATTTTTAGTAGAAACGGGGTTTCTCCATG
>NW_012117821.1:1505737-1522044 GCF_000951035.1 Colobus angolensis palliatus
GGGGCGGGGAGCATCGCAGTGGTAGGAGGACCGGGCCAGAACAGGGGTGGGAAGGTGAGGGGCGGACCCAGGTGGGGATGGACGGACCCAGGAGGCAGGGGGCGGGCGACTGCGGGAGGAGAGGAGCAAGGAACGGGACGGGGCAAGGGGCAGGCGATAGGGCCGGGAATCAGTGCCAGGGTGGGGCGGGAAGGGGATAGGGGCAGGGACTGTTGGTGGGGACAGGTGTGAGGACAGAGGCAGGAGGTGGGGACGGGGGCGGGGACAAGGCTGGGGCCTTGTGTGAGGATAGGGGACAGAGGACCAGGGTGAGCACTGGGAACGGGGGCAGGGATGGAGTTGGGGACAGGGCTTGGGAGGACAGGGACTAGAGTCGGGGACAGGGCTTAGGACAGGGGTGGGGACTGGGGCAAGCAGCAGGAACCAGCGATGAGGGTGGGGAATTGGGGTTGGGATAGGGCTGGGGGCCAGTGGACAGCAGTTGAGGGCCTGGGGCGGGAGACCGGGTGACTGGGCCAGAGGTTAGTGACCTGAGTGGGAGCTGGGGACAGCGAGTAGGCTCCTCCCTGAGACTTTTCTCTTTGCTTGGGGCCTGCTTGGTTCTACTGGTCTCCGCTGGTCAGATACTGCCCAAGGAGCCTACCTGGGTCCATCAGAGGCTGTAGGGAGTGCCTGCATCAGGGAACCCCATGAGCAGGTGGACCCTGCCTCCCCCTGTTGCACGGGTGGAAGATGGGCGTGCCCTGAGCAGTACTTGTGGAAGGAGATTACCAGTGTGGCTGATGGATCCGAGGGTCAGTTGTGAGTCTGATGTAATAGGGAGGACAGTTTAGTCACCACCTCTGCCTCATTTATACTCTCAGGTGGCCTAGGGCTGAAGCCTTTGAGGCCAGTTGGGCCAGGATGTGCTGGGGCTCTGGTGACAGGGATTCATTGGTCTGCCCTGCCCTTGCTGGTTGTACCGGGCCAGAACTTTCCTTTAAAAGAAAAGTTTCCTTTTCTTTTAAAGGAAACTTAATGGCCACAAGCTAGGAGTCACGGGAATAATTGTGTGGCAGCATCTTTGAGTACATCACACTTAGGATGCTCCACAAGTCACTTTTCTGAAGTGGTAGAAATGTTAGCCAGGCACAGTGGCTGAAGCCTGTAATCCCAGCACTCTGAGAGGCCAAGGCGGGTGGATCATGAGGTCAGGAGTTCAAGATCAGCCTGGCCAAGATGGTGAAACCCCGTCTCTACTAAAAATACACAAAATTAGCCAAGCATGGTGGCAGGTGCCTGTAATCCTAGCTACTGGGGAGGCTGAGGCAGGAGAATTGCTTCAACTCGGAGTGCGAAGGTTGCAGTGAGCTGAGATCGTGCCACTGCATTTCAGCCTGGGCGACAGAGTGAGACTGTCTCAAAAAAAAAAAAAGTCAAGAAATACATTATATTAATATTCAGTGACTGTAGATGAGATAGCATCACTGTAATTGGTGATGTTTCTGGGGAGCCTGCAGGCTTCCATGAGATGTGTCATCTTTGTGTTACTGGGAGCCAGATCCAGGGAGGAAGGCCGCACCAGGCCAGCATTTGGTGTTCCTTCCTACTTTTGCAGTAGAATCCAGCAGAGAAGTAAATCTATGCTAAATATGATTTCTCAAAAAGAATCCACTAGTGCATACTAGCTATCAGGAGGGAGGCTGAGTCCAGGAGTTCCAGACCAGCCTGGGCAACATAGCAAGACCCCAACTCTAAAAAAAAAAAAAAAAACAAAAAACCCTAGTGTGTCCTTCTCAACAGCAAAGGAAGTGGTGTTCCCTTAGCAGTTTATTATGAATTTCCTAGACATCTGATTGTAGAGGCTTTTGTATAACGAGTTTGGGGTTTTGTTGTGTTTTGTTTTTTTAGACAGTGTCTCATTCTGTTGCCCAGGCTGGAGTGCAATGGCATTATCATAGCCCACCACACCCTCAAACTCCTGGGCTCAAGTGATCCTCCTGCCCTAGCCTCCCTCTACAGGCATGTACTACAATGCCTGACAATTTTTTTTTTATTTTTTTGTAGAGACAGGATCTCGCTGTGTTGCCCAGGCTGGTCTTGAACTCGTGGCCTCAAGTGATTCTGCTACTTTGGTTTCCCAAAGTGCTGGGATTACAGACATGAGCTGCAGTACCTAGTTGAGCTTGGGTAATTGAACCCAGCACTGCATATTCCATCGTTGGGCACCACTGGTCCTTAGCAGTGTGCTAACTGGCTAACAGCAGGCCTGAATTGGTGTGTGCTGGACACTGCCAAAGCTACTTTTGATCTGATGTTTTCTAATTTTCTAGGCTATCTTAGCGGCACAGAGACGAGGAGAAGATGTGGAGACTTCCAAGAAATGTAGGTACTTGTGTTTCCACTTGCAAAATGAGGCTGTGCTGTGGGTCCATGTGCTGGTGGATGCGGTGTGGATGGTGCCCACAGGGACGTTGTCAGCTGTGTGCCTGCCTGAACCGGTGCTGGCCGGAGTCCTGGGAGGCAGCCATCTTCCCAGAGCAGCTCTGGTTGCCATAACTGAGAGAAAACTCTGGAAGTCCATGCCCTGAGGTGTGTGAACCTGGGACAGCCTGGGTTCCCATGTCCCTTTGGGCTCAGGCAGCCTCTGGGGTCTGGTTACCACTCTGAAATGGTTTTCCGTCAGGTTAATTCCAAACCCTCTGTTCTGCTTTTGCCTCACACCGATTCCAGGGGCTGCTGGCCAGAACAAACAACATTCTATCACCAAGAACACAGCCAAGCTGGACCGGGAGACGGAGGAGCTGCACCATGACAGGGTGACCCTGGAGGTGGGCAAGGTGATCCAGCAGGGTCGGCAGAGCAAGGGGCTTACGCAGAAGGACCTGGCCACGGTGAGGCTGCGCCGGCTCTCACTCCTCCTGGGGTTGTGGGTTTGGGGAGGCGGGTGGCCGGTGTTCAGATAGCACGGGGAGGGCAGGCTGCACCCCCCTGGTGCCCCTGCAGGGAATGCCTCAGGAAGCCAGGTCAGCCCGGCTCTCACTGACTCTTGCACAAAACGCAGCTGCGTGTGGCTGCGTACCCCGGGGCCCCAGAAGCTGGTGTTCTCAGGCAACACTCCACGCCTGGTTTCGCAGCCGTGCTAGTGGAGCTGATGTGCATGTTCTCTTTAGAAAATCAATGAGAAGCCACAGGTGATCGCGGACTATGAGAGCGGACGGGCCATACCCAATAACCAGGTGCTGGGCAAGATCGAGCGGGCCATCGGTGAGTGTCCCTCCGCCTTCGCCGGGTCCGCTGGACAGGGAGGCCACCACTCCTGGCTGGGGTTGGTGAGAGTGGGACTCGGGAGATGAAGATGGCCCTGAGGGTCCCCTGTTCTCTGAATTCTGGAGCTTCGCTTCTCCAGGCAGTACAGACTGAGGGATGGTGGGGGCTCTGCAGGCCTCGGGAATCCCCCAAGAGCAGTGGAATCCCACTCCCTTCCCCTTGCCAGTTCCCATCAGCCCGTGCTGTTGGCCATGGTCTGAGCCTGAGCACAGTGGTCCAGGCCCTATCCGCGTGGGGCCGGAAGCCAGTTCCGCAGAGGACCCTGGCTCCAGTTCTTCCAGAGAGGGGTATTCGTGCTCTGCTAAGATGATCAGACTCATCCTTTTCAAAATTAGATGTGAGGTCCAGGAGTGCTTGTATGTTGAGAGCCCAGTGAGGAGTGGGAGCGGCGTGGCCCCCTTCCCTGGGAAGATGTTGAAGTGGGGCAGCGTGGGGGGCAGGAGGGAGCTGGCGCTGCAGTGGCCAGTGGCTGTGGCTCCTTTCAGGCCTCAAGCTCCGGGGAAAGGACATTGGAAAGCCCATCGAGAAGGGGCCTAGGGCGAAATGAACACAAAGCCTCGAAGTCAGTGCGCTCCAGCTGGTCTCGTTCTGCCGGCTCCCCTTGGCCGCCAGCACCGCCGTGGGTCTCCTCACGGCGACACGGAACAAGGGGTCCAGCTCGTGGGGAACCCTCCCCAGCCCATTCCTGCTGTCAAACAAACAAAACCTTGCAAAGCTTTGGGTTCTGCTGACTGTTTTTCTCCCTACGTCGCGTTCCTCAGATCAGGATGCAGAACTCCGCCTTCCTGTTCTAGGGGTGTCTGCCCAGTAGCAGTTGTGGCTCAGAGGCCTCAGGGAGCTCTGAGCACCACCTTACATAAGAGTGAGGGGTGGAGGCCAGAGGCGCGGACGGAGGAGGAGCGGCGTCAGTGGGAGCTGCTTTCTCTGATGTAGCTCTAAAGAGAAGCTGGGAGAATTTCCTGCCCTTGGTGCCGGGGCCAGAGTATTCGGTCCTGCTGTCAGCTCCCAGGCCCCTAGTTGTGGGGAAGGCCGGTGAATTTTCATGACTGATGCCCGGGAGTGGGCTGCCAGGGGGCCCTGAAGGTGTGTCTGCAGGGCCATTTCCTTTCGCCCATCTGTGTGCACAGCGGGCACTGGTCAGCCCCACAGCACCTGAAGATGAGGGATGGCACTGGCCATGCCTGACCACCACCTTCTGCTGGGACTTAGTCCCCAGGACGGACAGGAGCCCGGTGGCTGGCGAGGGTGCCATACTGTGCCCTCCAGCACCGCACGGCTCCTGGGGGCAGATGTGAGTTCATGAGGCAGGGTAGGGCTTTCCTGTGGGCAGGAGGGGGCTTGGCTGCACAGGTCTGGGTATTGCCACCCTCCCTGGGGATAGCCACCCACAGCCAGGCCTCAGAGGCCACAAGACTGGGCCCTCACCACGGGGTTGTGCCCGAGTCACCCACGTGGAGGACCAGTGCTCTGGGAGCTGAGGTTAGTGACGTTGACCCTGCGTTAGGATGGGAGTTCTCTGCTTGTGCCCCAGGCCAGGTCACAGCTTCACAGGGTCACCCTCCTGCTCAGGCGCAGGGGTCAAAGGGAAGGGTTCAGCTGCAGCCCTGGGGCACCTGGTGACCTGGGCACTGTGACCCACAGTCCCTGGGGCAGCTCAGGCCTGTACCACAGACAATGGGCCCAGCTGAGGCACTTCTTCCCTCGGCCTGCTCCGTGCACCCTGTCCCCTAAGGGTCATCTCTTTTGCATGCTCCTGATGCTGTGGGTCAGTTTTACTGTTGTTCTCAATAGACACAGAGCCCCTGCCCTGGCCCTTGTCTTGGTGGGTCTGTGTCCTCGTGGGAGAGGGTCCCCTTGTCTCTGGTTCCTGAGCTGCATCCAGAAGCAAGCAGGTGACCCTAGCATGTTCTCCTATCATGTCACTTAACACTGCAGCCCCCACCCTCACTGGCTGGTGAAGTGTGGACGCACTGACTTCAGCCTGGGAGCTTGGGCCGCCCTCATGGGCCAGGGTGTTTATTCACAGAGCAACAGAGTCAGCACAGGGCAGGGAACGCCCAGGCCTCGGCATGTCCTGAGACCTGCAGCCTGTCCCAGCCTGGGTGGGGCAGGTGTCCAGTCCCCGGATAGGGTCTGACCAAGTGCTGGATGTTACGTGAGGAAGTGAGGCCTTGTCTGAGGTGGTCTACGGATCGCTGGTGACAGATGCCGGGAGGGTGACACCATCCTAGGAGGAGGAAGAGGAGTTTTTTTTTCTTTTTTCTTTTCTTTCCCGAGACGGAGTTTCGCTCTTGTCACCCAGGATGGAGTGCAGTGGCATGATCTCGGCTCACTGACTGCAACCCCTGCCTCCCGAGTAGCTGGGATTACAGGCACCTGCCACCACACCCAGCTAATATTTTGTATTTTTAGTAGAGAAGAGGTTTCACTATGTTGGACAGTCTGACCTCAGGTGATCCACCTGCCTCGACCTCCCAAAGTGCTGGGATTACAGGTGTGAGCCACCCCGCCCGGCCAAAGAGGAGGAGCTTTGACAGTGGTGGCTGGGAGAGGCAGGGCAGGGAGGGCAAGGATGGGCCTTGCGCAGGTGGGGACTCCTCCCTGGGGGGATGTGTCCCGCCAGTGCCTACCCTCCAGGGTCACAGCTGAGCACAGCGGCTCCTGCCCACCCATCCCCGGGGGCTCCTACCGCATTGAAAAGGATGTTGTCAAAGCCGGGGGCTGTGGCCTCTGTGTTGCTCTGGAAAGGGCAGCTCCCCCTCTTCAGCCAACGCCGTCCCCCAAGTCCCAGCAGCACCAGGAGCATGAGCAATAGGAGGGCACTGCCAACCACAGTTGGCACAGACACGGGTGCGGCTGTGTCCCCTGTGGGCCATAGGGACACGTGAGCCCTCCAGAGCAGCCCCCAGTTTGGGTGTCCGGGTGTAGCCCCTACATCTGAGGCTGAGGAGGAAGCCTGGGGCAACCTGGTCCCCTCAGCCTCTGCTGGCTCCTGGGGTTCACCCCTGTTTCAAAGGCAGAGGGTATCTGTTCTGCCACCACAAGGATGGGGCCTGGCAGGCAGGCAGCTGCAGTCTGCAGACTTGGTGGGACTCGTGGCCCCAGGTGAGATCCTTTCCCTCACCAAGTGAGAGCAGTCAGTGGTTGCCCTGACCCGGCGGGCAGCTCCTCCAGGATGGACCTTGCCCTGGGTGTGGGCACAGGGAGCACAGAGGCCACAGCCAGGCAGGGCAGGCCCCAGAGGGTACACCCCAGGGACAGCCCAGCCCGGGCAGTGGCCCCAGGGGTGAGCCGGGCAGAGAGTGAGGAGGGCATAGGGTGTGGGCCTGGCAGCTCTCCTGTCCTGTCTGGGTGCAGCATGCTCACAGCTCCTGGGGCCACACGCTGGTAAGCCTGGCAAACCCCGAGCCGGGCTGGCCCCTGGGCCCTCTTCCGTGCCTCACTACAGCCCAGGGCTCACCCGGGCTGGGGGCAGGCTGCTGGCAACGCTGCCCGGCCAGATACTCCACGTCATCCAGGGCAATGGGCCCCAGGGCTGGCTGGCCGCCCAGAGTGGCTTCAAACACAACCTGATGGGGAAGGAAAGGAGTCTGTGTGGGCCCTGGGTGGAGGAGGAGGCGGCTCCTGGCCTGGACAGCCGGCCTCACCTGGAACTCGTTGGTGCTGGCCACCTCCACCTGGGCCTCCAGCCACTGGTGCCGCCGGTGCCCGCCTGTGCTCCACACGGCCAGCTGGCCGCGGGCACTGCGCAGCAGCACCCTCAGCTCCCCCTTGTCTGAGAGCAGGGCCAGGGCGTGTCAGGCCTGGGGTCCCGGGACTCCTGCACACCTAACCAGGGGCGGGATAGGAGGCCACCTCCCCACCTCTGCTCCTGGACCCCTGCTGCCCCCATTGCCCAGGCACCCATTGGCCCAGCTGGACTCACAGAAGTGCTCAGGAAAGCCCATGTGGTACCAGAAGCGGAGACAGGAGACTGGGGTGGCTGGCAGAGGCTCGCTGCGCAGCCAGGCGGCCCGGCCCCCGGGGCCCAGCACGCCAGTTTCAAAGAAAGCAAAGTGGCCTGGGAACAAGAGGAGGTTGATGCCCAGCTGATGGGCAGAGCCAGCCCTCAGGGCTCTAGCAGAGGCTGGGTGGGCAGGGCCTCCTCTGGATGGGGTGTGTACTCGGTGGGCAGCAGGAGGCCAGGTGGCTGTGTGTGGCCTCTGGGTCGCCTCCCCACCTGGCTCCAGTGGGCACGTACCTGCCTCTGTGCCCAGGGTGTGGTCCACAGGGGGCTGGGGGTAACGAGAGGGGGTGGCTCCCCCACCCCAGTCCCAGCTGTATCCGCCCAGGCTGGGCCAGGCCAGGTGGCTCCAGCCACACAGGCCAGACTCAAAATCACAGGAACCTGCAAGACATGGGTGGGCGAGTGGTGCTGCCGCCCAAGCCCTAGGCACCACCACCACGAAGGGAGAGGGCTAGGCAGGCGCCCCAGAGCAGGGCCGAGGCCACAGCAGGGCTCCCACCTGGCCGAGGGCAGGGCCCATCCTGGAGGAGCAGGTCATCCAGAGCCACGTAGGAGTGTGCCACGCCTGCGGCCACGGCCTCAAACACCACCTGGTGGGTGCAGGGCAGGGCAGCCTCAGCGGGTCCAGGCAGCCCTCAGGGGAAGGGGGAGGGGCACCCCACCCTGCACTCACCCTCCAGGCTCGCTCGGCCTGCACGTCCACGCTGCCCAGGTGCCAGGCCAGCCCACCGTGGGCACTGAGGCTGAGCACCTGGTGCTTCCCGCCCTTCTCCAGGTGGACCCGCAGGGTGCCTGCCAGCAGGGGCAGCCCCGGTCAGCAGTGTGGGGAGAGCGCCTGCAGGCCCCGGAGGAGCTCCCAGGCTCCCGGCCTGGCGGGCGCAAGAGGCTCCCCAGTGGCCTCAGCACAAGGCTGGTGGGGACACCAGGCCAAGCTTCCCTGAGCCCACTGGGGTCCCCTCCCTAAGCCCCTCACCTGGGTTATGGAGGCTCCCGTGGTACCAGAAGGTCAGGCAAGCAGGCTGGGCCGGGGGCCTATACTCCTTGGAGGTCAGGGAGGCTGTGTGGCCCCTGGGCAGTGCCTCTGGGCTGGTGTCCACCACCATATAGTGCCCTGGAGGTGCCAGCATCAGCCTGCCAGCCCCTGGCCAGCCCCTCAATCCCTGCCCCTGCCAGGCCCCCATACCTTGGGCTGTCTCAGTGGTGTGGTCTGTTGGGGGGCCCCAGGCTGTGTGGCCCGAGGCATTGGCCTGGCGCCTCCAGAGACCCTGGCCTCCAGAGGAGAAGCCGCAGTCCGAGTCCTCAAAGGAGCAGTGATGAGGGGCCCAGCAGGGGCCTGGCCGCACGGCCACGTCGTCCAGCGCCATGGTGCCGTGGTATCCGTCCCGGAGGCCCTCGAACAGCAGCTAGGGGTGGAGGGTGTCAGCTGGCTGGGGGTCCTGCCCTGTCCTCCCACCCGGGCGCCAGGCCTCACCTGGTACTGGGCACGGGAGCCAGGCTGGTGGGAAAGGGTGGCCCAGGCCTCATGCCAGCGGTTGCCCTGGGTGCCCGACCGTGACCACAGGTGTGTCTCCTCCCCTTCCCGTCTCATGGCCAGGCGCAGAGTCCCTGCAGGGAGGGGACCAGTCCATAACTGACCTCTCCCCTGTGCCTCGATAGGTGTCAGAGGGGGGACTCTGAACCTCCGGGGGCCTCCCCACAGGCCCTGCCCCACTCCCAGGTCCACTCACCAATCTGGGGTCCATGGAGGTGGTACCAGAAGCTTAGACATTCCGTGGGCACTGCTGGCACCTGGGGCCTGGAGAGCAAGTGGGCGCTGTGGCCCCAGGCCATGGGGTCTGTGGGGTCCAGGAGCACAAAGTGACCTGTAGGGTGCATGGGGCTGAGCTGCAGAGATGCTCCACTCCTGTCTGAAAGTCACCCCCGGTCTGAGCACCCATCTTACCTTGGCCTGTGGTGTGGTCGTGGTCAGGGCCATGGCTCTCCACCCAGCGCCAGTGTGTGTCTGAGAGGTGGCCTGGGTACCAGCTGCATGTGTCGCGCTCAAAGTTACAGGAGACCTCTGGGGGTGGGGCCAGGTGGGGTCACAGACCTTTCCCCCTCCCCCTCCAGAGCCCTGAGAAGGTAGAAGCTCTGGGGTCCCTGGAGGGGTGTCGGGGGAGCACCCAGCTGGGAATGAGGATGGGCAGCAGGAACCTCTGTCTCTCTCGGTGGTCACTGTGGGGCTACAGTCCCTCAGGGTCACGTTGTCCACCCCAGCTCCCTGCTGGTCAGGGCCGTCCAAGTCCACCAAACCGACAAACTCCAGCTTCATGGGGTAGGGGGATGAGGAGGACCATTAAGTCAGGGCCTGCTCCAGTGGAACCCCCACTCTGGGCTGCCCTCCTCACCTGGAAGGGCCGGCGGCGGGCCCCTAGAAGGACCTTGTCCACCTTCCAGCCACCTGCACTGCTGCTCAGGGCCTGCCATGCCAGCTCCCGGGAGCCATTGTCTACCACAACTAGTGCCAGGAAACCTGGCCAGCGGGGCGGGGGGCGCTGTGGGTCACCCGACCCCAGATCCCTCCCACCGTGCAGGGAGCACCCAGGGGCTGGCCAGGGAGCTTGTTGGGGGGGTGGCGGTACCTCGGGGCTGGCTCTGTAAATAGTAAGCCAAGTGGAGTTCACAGCTGGGGCCAGAAGGGCCAAGGAGGGGTGTAAGGACCCGGGCCTCAGTGCTCAGCTGCCCCCAGGCCCTCTGTAGAGACAGGAAGTGCCCTAGGGGAAGAGCAAGGTGCTCAAAGCCTCGTCCAGGGCCCCACTCTGTCCCTCAGGGATCCCCAATCCCGAGACCCTCTGTAGTGCAGACAGAGCAGAGACCCCTCCGAGGATGCTGCGCACACCAGGGTGGGGGCTTGAGCGTTGGGCCTTGGGCCTCACCAGCAACAGCTGCACTGGACCCCTGGCTCTCCTGGGCTGAGAGACGCCGCCACTGCAGCCGCCCCACACTGGCGTCCTCCCATCCCCCGGCCTCAAGGGACTCAAAGTCTGTGGTGCCTGAAACAGCAATGGGCACTGAATGGCAGAGTCCTCAGCCCGCCCCGGCACCTACCCCCTTGGCTCCTCAGCAGGAGGTCTGCAGGAGGCTGAGCCCCTTTACCGCAGGCCTGCTCGTCCTCGCCCCCTGCGCACTGCTCCTCGAAGTCACACAGCTGTTCTGGGGGCACACACAGGTCCCCGCAGGCGAGATGCCCCTGCTTGCAGGAATCCTGGAGCCGTGAGCTGGGCGACAGGGGTTGGGGGGCTGGGGCCCAGGGCCCAGGAGGCAGTGGCTGCAGGGTAGACACCTCTGTGGGGGGCAGAACTGGGTCAGGTGGGAGGGATGGGGAGTGCTGTGCCTCTCCAGGGCAAGGCAGGGTAGGGGAGATTCAGCAGGCTCACCCGGGACTGGTCTGCAGTGGTCAGACAGGATGAGGTCGTCCAGACCCACGACGCCCCCCGGGCCTGTCTGCCCGGCCAGGAGGATCTGAGGGCAGAGGGGCTCAGGGGGTGCCCAGCCTATTTTCCCCAGAGGTCTGGTCCCTGTCCACCCACAGCGGGTACCTTGTGGGTTCCCCTCCCCTGCCCGCAGCCTCGTTCCCCAGACCCCACCCTCTTGCTGTTCCCTACCTGGAAAGGGTGGTCGCTCTGGATGTCAACACGGTCTCGGACCCACGCAGTCCCCAGCTCCCCTCGGCGCCTCCGCAGCAGGACGGGAGCCTGGGGGGCACTGGACCCCAGAGTCTGCAGGAACAACTGGAGGCAGCCAGCCTCAGAGCCATGCAGGTAGTGATAGAAGATCAGCTGTGGAACCAAGAGCTGGCTGGGGGCCCTGCACCTGGGCAGCCAGCACGGAGGCCCTGTGAGCCCCACCCATCTCACCGAGCAGTTGGAGGCGCCTGAGGCTTGGAATTCGGGGCTGGAGAGTATAGCAGGGGTGCCAGGCTCGGCCACAGAGACCAGGAAGGAGCCTGCGGGAAAGGGCGGGAGTGGGCCACAGCCTCTGGGCTGTGGCCACGTGGACAGGGCCTGGGCCGGGTCCCCTGTGGGCCTCACCCTGCGCACTGTTCCGGCTGTGGTCACGGCGTGGCCAGGAGGGACGCTCAGGACCACCAGCGCTGTGGTTCCGGGACCAGCCTTCCGAGCGGTTCCATGGGCCCAGGCCTGTCTCAAAGTCGGTGGCTGTGTGGCGGCCTAGGGCGGGAGGTGGGGGTGTCAGGGCCACTAGGCAGTGCTTCCTGCAGCCGTATGGCCCCAGCTCCAGGGTGACCCTGGCAACCACACCCCCAGAAGGATCATCCCAAGGATCCAAGGTGCCCCCTCCCGGATGAGTGCTAGGGCCCCCACCGAGGTGTCCAGTCTCCCTGCCTCACTCTGGGCCCCCACCCTGGCCTCACCACAGGTGAGTGGGTCCTCATCAGACAGGTCCCCGCAGTTGTCTTCCCCGTCGCACAGCTGCTGGGGCTCCACGCAGACCTTGTTCTGGCAGTGGTGGTGTCCCAGGGGGCAGCTGGCCTGGGGGGCTGGGTGGGGCAGGGTTAACCCTTCACCGAGGCCCTGGGAATGGGAGAGCACTCGGGGGCAGACAGGGTCTGAGCAGGGGAGTGGGCAGGCGGGGGCCCTCCCGGGGGTGGAATAGGAAGAGGCGGTGCCTTACTGGGCAGACCACAGTCCCCGAACTGTATGTCATCCAGAGCCACAGCGCCCCTGTGGGTGGCATTTCGGGTGGCAGAGAAGGTCACCTGAAAAGAACAGGTCCTCAGGACCTAAGTCAGGGCCCAGACCCCCCCAAGGCTCCCACTCGTCCAGACCCTCCCAGCTCACTCGGAAGTCACCCCGGATGCGGCCTGTGGTCACTGCCAACTCCTGCCAGCCGGGGTCCCAGGGCCCTGTGCTCTGCCACAGGGTCAGGGTCTCTGAGCCATGGGTCACCTCCAGCCGCAGCTCAGCCACATCTGCAATGTCAGGGGTCCCAGGGCAGCTGCGTCCCTGCTTGTCCCCACCCGCCCTCCCCTTGGGAACCCCCCATGAGCCTCGGGGGTCCAGAGTGCACCTCCAGAGGCCGCGTGGTACCAGAGCCTCAGCTGGCAGGAAGGGGCTGCCTCTCGCAGGGTTGGCGAGCGCAGGGCTGCGGTGGATGCCTCTTTCCCTCGGTGGGTTCCGACGGCCATGTACCAGCCTGGCCCAGGTGAGAGGTCAGGAGACAGGGCAGGGAGCAAGGAGGGTGTTGGGACAGGGGCAGGCAGAGACTTGCCCTGGCCTTACCTAGGTCGGTGCCCAGCGTGTGGTCTGAGTGAGGCCCAGGACCCTCCAGTGCGGCCCCCGCCCTGTCTCGGAGCCAGCTGTAGCCTGAGGTGCTAATGTCCCGCCAGCCGCAGGAGTCCTGCTCGAAGTCGCAGGTGAAGGGGGTGTCCAGGGCGGGCGAGGCCCCACGGTAACCTGGGAGAGTGGGTGGTCAGGTGTGCGCCAGGCCTGCTCGCACTGGCCCTGCCCGCCCATCTGGCCTTGGCTTACCACATTGGGCCTCATCCGAGCAGTCCCTACAGTCACACACGAAGTTGCACACGGCCTGACCGGGGCTCCTGCAGTGGCTGGGGACCCAGGCCCAGCCTGGGGATCTTGCTGCTGGGAGGGTGACAGCCAGGGGGCCTGGGTGCAGAGTGATCAGCCATCCCAGCCTGCCTAGGACTATTCAATTTTGGCACTGGACATCTTTTGTCCAGGGAAGCCTCTCAGACCAGGAGATGGGGCAGGGAGGGACCAGGACCCATCAGAGAACTCTCACCCGGCTCTGGACCAAGCAGAGCATGCTCCTGTTTCCAGCCCTGAAGAGGCTGGGGAGGAGAGCCTGGGCATGTGTGGGGATGAGGACCCTGCCATGGGGCACCCCCAGAAAGGCAGCAGGAACCCAGTGTGCCCAGCAGTGAACTGGGCACTGGGAGGGTGACCCCCAATGGGAGGCAACAATGGGTGGCCCAGGGGTCTCCACAGGCTCCGCCCAGTCCAAGGGTGGCAGACAAAGACTGACAGAGCTGGGGGCATCTCCTGAGCCCTCTTGTCCCAGACTGGGAGGGGAGTCTTGTCTCTTCCTTTGCTTGGCAGGCCTGAGGACCCCATGGGCTGATTCCAGGTCACCCCCATTGCAGACCGGCCAAGGCAGTGCCTGGCAAACATCCTTCCCTTTGGGGCTCAGGCGTCAGCCCTGGTGCCTGTCACTGCCACACAGATGGTAGACTCAGAAGCCAGAGCCCCTCGTCCTGCTTCAGGAGTGAGACAAACGACTTACCCAGTAACAGGACCAGGGTGGGCAGCAGGTGGCTGGGCAGAGGCATGGTTGGGCCAGAGGAAGCAGGGCCAGTGCGGCCACACAGGGTGCCTGGGAAGTTCTGTGCAGTTATGAGCCTGCACTGGCCCCACGTGCTGACTCTGCTGTTAAGTGGAGGGCCCCTCGGCCTGGCCCCACCCAGTGCTGACGGTGCCAAGCATAGGCCGGGATAGTGGCCCCAGGAGGGGGCCTCTGACCCAGGGTCAGCTCCCACCTGCTCGGCTCCCTCAGACACAAGGTCAGGCCCTTCCACCCTGCCCTGCCCTGCCTGGTGGAGGGGAGGGTCCCACTGGAATGGGGAGGGACCCAGGCACCCCACCAGGACTCTGCTCGGCAGTGTGGGGTGGGCAGAGGCCGCCGTGGCCTCTCACTGTGCCTTTGGCACTAGCCTGGTGGTCAGGATTCAACCACTCCGGTAGCTGCGGGAGTCCAACGTGCACCAGAGCCGGACCCTGCGTTCGCAGCTGTGGGGCACCTGCCTCTGAAGGATCACCCCCTCATTCATTCACCCTGAGCATCCAGGTGCCGTCTGGTGCCAGGCACAGGGTCCCTAGGAGCCCAGAAACTTCTGGTCCTCATGAAACAGATCCACACTTGGGGCAGGGCTCTTTGAGGCTGGGGAAGGAGTGTGGCATTTGGAGCCAGGCCCTGTTTGTGATTTCCCACGGTGTGACCTCGGAGCTCGTGTCACTAAGCCTCAGTGTCCCGGTCTGTAAAATGTGGTCACGACAGTGCCCGTCTGAGAGGCTGGCTGGAGGACCAGTGAGCTGACAAAGGTGGGGATGCCCTGTGCACAACCAGCCCTGGCCCCCAGGGTGCCCCTGTACCACCCCATGGAGCGCCACTTTGTCTGGGGCTTCCCAGGGCAAGGCCTGAACCCATGCCATGCCCACAGCCCTGCCGGGTGCAGGAGGTACCTGGGAGGGGCCCCCAGAGTCAATGTGAACCTGCAGGGTAGGTGCAGCTGTGGGACCTGACCCTGGATACTGGCAGGCCCCATGGGGCTAGTCATGGAAGGAGCCTGCAGGCCGAGCCTCAGGGCAGACAGGACACTGGGGAGCCCTGGGATGGGTTCACAGGAGGGAGCACTGGTGGGTGCCCCAGGTCTTGGCCAGCCCGAGGGATCAGGCTCTGACTCCAAGATGCCCTGGAGGACAGTGGCCGTGGGAAGAGCAATCAGGCCGTCAGCAGGGCCCCCTTATCAGACCCCAAAGGGCTGAGTGTGCACGGCCATTCCCTGGGGCCACTCCTGTGCTCCTCCACCCACCTGCTTTAGTTAGGGTCTGGGGGGGCCCTGGAGGTGGTGACGCAGGGTGCAGAAGCCAAGGACAGAGTTCAGAGACTGGGAGGCGTGGCAACATGTTTAATTCTGTGGCCAAGCTAGCCTGTCTGCAAAGCCTGGTAGACAGCACGTCACCAGGGGCTGCCGCAGAAGCAGGCAGGGCCAACCCGGAAAGGGGTGCAGGCAAAGGCGGGGGCTCCAACATGGCTGCTGGAGGTAGCAGGCCCCAGGCTGGGAGTGCTCAGTAGCCATCGTTAGCCCAGGTAACCTCGTAGTCGGGGTACTTGGCTTTGATTTTCTCAGTTGAAATGGCGTGCTGGGCAGGGCCATAGGCCTGGAGAGAGAAGATGCCTGCTGGCACCACCTGGACCCTTCGACCCCATGCCTTGGCTCTGGGCATCCAGCCACCAGCCACACCAGAAGCAAGTGTGGGGAAGGGACAGGCAGTGCCTGGGGGTGCCAAACCCACCATCCCGACCGCCCTTGGGGGCTCCCCTGGGGAGAGGCGACCTCATAGGCAAAGCAAACCTTGAGGGTGGATGCTGGGCTTGAGGCACCCAGAGGGACGCACGTGGCTCTCATCTGCTGGTGGTTTTTGTGAAGAGCACGGGCGGGGACTCTGAACTCCACCCAGGTACTGACTGCCTCTGGGGGCCCAGGGCACAAAGTGCTGGAGGACAGCTAGAGCCCAGCAAGGCCTCCCGGGGCAGGGAGAGGGAATGGCAGGCCATGGCTGGGGGTCTCCCTCCCGCCCCTCAGGTCTGGCCTGTGCTCCATGGGGGAATGCAGGAACACAACTGGGAGAACCCCGGGAAGCCTGCGTGCTCATCTGGGGCCACGGGTCAGGGCAGCAGACTCAGGTGGGCCTCGAAGCTGGAACTGGGGCCTCCAGCAGGGCGGGCCGGGGCTGCGGCTCACCATGGAGTAGCCGTACACGTGAATCTTCTTGTCCTGGCTCTGGTGGGAGATGCGCCCGCCGCCCAGACACTCACAGTCACAGCCCTGCTTCTGCATGTCGCCCGACACCTTGTCGTAGATGTCCGCTGGGATGGGAGGGCGGCCTCAGGACGTGCCCTGGCCGCCCTTGGAGGCCGCGGGAGGAACTCCCGGCCGAAGGGGTCTAAAATCCCAGCTCTGAACAGCCTCTTCCCCAGAGGAGACGAAGCCCCTTGAGGCTGGGACAGGGATGAATGAGAGGAGGGTGGAACCGGGGCGTGCTCGGGGACTGGGAGACTGTCGTGAGGCGGGGGGTGTCAGGCCGGGTCACGCCTTTCCCGCCCAGGACCTGAGCCTGGCTCAAACCTAGCAGGGGCAGGGCTCGGAGCAGAACGCCGTCCCCGGCCCGCAGCCCCGCCCCCGTCCCGCTAAGCC
>NW_012117821.1:1522284-1522800 GCF_000951035.1 Colobus angolensis palliatus
CCGAGTGGACTCGGATCAGCACATACTTGAAGACGCCGTCGGAGTCGATGTCCACATCAGGAATGTGAGCGAGGTCCGCCGCCGCCATGTTCTTCGTCCCGGAGGCCCCTCCTCCCACCCGACCCGGGGACCGCTTGTACTGCGGAAGGCGGGCTCTGGGAAAGCGGCGACCAATCCCGTCGGGGAATGCTGCCCAAGGCCCAGCGCCTCAGCCAATTGTACCGCCGACCGAGGCACGAGCTAACCAATCGCAATCCAGTTCCTTGCCGCCTTGCGGCCCCGTCAGCCCCACTAGCCCCACTTAAAGGAAACGTGGATCCGGGAATGGTTGGTGATTAAATCCAGCCAACGGAAAAGTTCCTCTCCAGCGGGGTCCGGTGGCACCCTTGGAGCGGAGCAGTTAGGCGGCTCGCGAGGCTGGGGCAAGGAGGGAGGTCTGAGGGACGTGCCAGTCCTGATCTCCTGTCCCGCACTTAGCCCGAAGACCACCCTCCCCGTGGCCCCCACCGCCCGAAG
>NW_012117821.1:1528684-1530073 GCF_000951035.1 Colobus angolensis palliatus
GCCTCCCCCTCTCCCCTCTCCATCGCCCGAACGCCTCCGTCCCCAACCTGGCTACCCGCACAAGGAGGCAACAGCAGCCGATACATTCAAGTTCTATTTTACTTGGTTGGAAAGCTCTTGCCTCCTGGAAATTATTTCGATCCAGGGGCGTTCCTGGCCGGCCCTCAGGGGTGGGGCCGAATGCAGAGGCCCTGGGGCAGGGGGCGCGGGGCGCGGCGGCGGGTGGGCAAGCGGGACGCCTGGCCGGTGCAGATGCGCGGGGACGAGGTGGGCGCGCCGGGTGCGAGAGCAGGAGCGGAGGCGGGGGTGCCCAGTTTCTCTCACTTGGTGTCCCCTTCCCTGGCTCCGAAGTAGGGCTAGGGACTCCAGGAGGACCCTTGCGTTTGGCCTCCACCCCTCTCCCAGACACCCCACCCTCCAGAGAGCCCTGGGCGCGGACCAGGGTGCGCTTGAGGGGGCAGGTGGAGGCCCGGCCGCCGGGCTTGCGCCTCCACGCCCACAGGACGGAGTGCGGCCAGAGCGGGTGTGCGGGGACCTCTCGGGACAGGTCAAGCCCCTTTGGGTGGGTTTCTGCGCTTACCAACTAGCTCGCTCCCTCACCTGCTCGCACCACGCTTTCCCCTCCAGGCTCCCACCTGGGAACGCCCCCTGTCCCTTGGTCCTTCCTCTCCTAGCCAGGTGTCAGCTCTGGCCAGGCCCACGTGCTCTGCTTCCCCTGCCCAGGTCCTGTGCCCTTTCGGCTGGGAGACTCGCATATCGGCCTGAAGACCTCCCTGCGGCTTTTCCCAGCTCCTGCAGGGCCCAGACTGCAGCGGCTGGAGGCGAGGGGACGGCAGGGCGCGTGGCGTGGTCAGTGTAACGGATCCGACCAGCGGGAACGCACCGCGCACCCTCGGCCCTGCCCACCGCCTCGCCCGGACGCGCTCGTGCACACGGACGCACGAAGGTCGACCAGGGTGTTCTCCAGAGAGGAGGCACCCCAGCCGCGGGAGGCGGGGCGGGGCGTGTTTAAAGTGACAGACTGGGCTTTGGTTACGTCGGGCTTCTGGACGAGGGGAAACCGGAGTCGGGGAGGCTCCATCGAGAGCCCCGCGGACCAAGGGGGACCGGATCTGTACGCGTGGGGTCTGTGCAGTAGTGATCCCTCTGAGTGAAGGCAGAGCTGGGCGGTCCTCAGGCCCACCCCGCCTCCCAGCGGGGAGCACCGAGGGCGAGGACCGGCTTCTTCTGGGGATCCTCGAGGGCGAGCTGGGAGAGGGAGGAGACCCGGGAGATGAGAGAGGGGTTACTAGGGGTGGGAAGGCGAAGAGCCCGTGAGGAACACTACGGGGGCGGAGGGTCGGGGGGGTGGGGGCCTGGGCGGAGCTGGAGGCCATACTGAGCGGAGCT
>NW_012117821.1:1530123-1530465 GCF_000951035.1 Colobus angolensis palliatus
AGTGGGCAGGGCAGGGTTCGGGCCAGCGCCTGAGCTGGGCCTGGTGGGCCCCGCACCTCACATAATGTCGTCCAGCAGGTTGGCGCTGGCCACCCAGTCGAGCGCGCGCGGCTCGGAGGCGGCCATGATCATGCACATGAAGGGGCGGCCGGTGCGCCGGTCCGTGGGGTAGATGGTGGTGGGCGTGAAGCGCCTGTTGGCCTCGACGAACTCGCAAAGCTGCTCGTAGACGCGCGGGAACTCGTGGCGGAGGAAGACGCCGCGCAGCCGCAGCTCGCGCTGGATGTGGATAAAGGCCACCTCGCGCGCGCGCCGGCCCGCCTCGCCGTCCTGATCCAGGCC
>NW_012117821.1:1536205-1537211 GCF_000951035.1 Colobus angolensis palliatus
CAACTCCCAGGCCCTGGCGCTCGGGCGCTCGGTGGCGCGCAGGTCGTTGTCGGTGATGGTGATCTCGGGCGTCACGTACCAGTTGCGGCCCAGGCCGTCGCCCGCGCGGCCCTTCTCCGTCAGCGACGTCTCGGACAGGGACAGTGCGGCGTAGCGTCTGGGCGAGGTGGACAGGTTCACGACGACGGGCGGGCGACGGCCTTCCGGGGACACGCCTCGCGGCTCCTGCACTTCGCGCCCCAGCAGGTTCTCGTAGCTGCGGCCGCGGCCCAGCGGGTCTTCTCGGCGCGGCCCCGGTGCCAGAATGTTGTCCCAGGAGCGCGAGTAGTGGCGGCTGTCGGTGACCAGCCGGGGCGGACTGGTGCCGGTGCCGCCGTGCCAGGAGGCGAGCAACGGGTCGGGGTCAGAGGGCGGCGCCACTTGCAGGGTGCGGTAGGGTCGCGGGCCCCAGTCCGCCCAGGCGGGGCTGCTGCGCGGGTGCGGGTACGTCCGAGCCAGGACGTCGCGCTCGCGGTACCGTCCGAAGTCCTCCGTGTAAAAGGGGCGGGCGGTGGAGTGGGTCCGGGGCTCCTCGGAGACATAGCGGGGCCCGTAGGGCAGGCCGTAGGCTCGGGGAGCCTCCCCATAGTAGGAGCGGGAGGGCGGTTCCTGGATTGGGAAGGTGCGCACCTCTCCTGCGTAGTAGCCGCCCATGCGCCTTGGACTGGGCCCTGGGAACTCCTCTGACCGGTAGGGCCTGGGGCAGTAGGCATCGAAGGTTGGGCCGGAGCTGGCCGCAAAGCTGCCCCGGAAGCCTTCGGGCTCCTCTGTATAGAAGAACTGGGTGGGGCCCGGCGGGGCGGTGAAGGGCAGACTGCGGCGCTCAGCGTAGTCCCGGGGCCCAGGCAGGGGCCCGTCGCAGTAGAGCGCCCGGGGGTCCGCACAGTATAAGTCGCTGGGCGTCGGGGTGCGCGACAGCGCCATGTGGCGAGGCCCGGGTACCGTGAGGCCGTGGAACTGCGGGGCG